>NC_041381.1:1473350-1478684 GCF_002162155.2 Triticum dicoccoides
TATATAAACTCATAATAAAACTGTCATCGTAACGTTAAGCGTGCGGACCCTACGGGTTCGAGAACTATGTAGACATGACCTAGAACTATTCTCGGTCAATAACCAATAGCGGAACCTGGATGCTCATATTGGCTCCTACATATTCTACGAAGATCTTTATCGGTCAAACCGCATAACAACATACGTTGTTCCCTTTGTCATCGGCATGTTACTTGCCCGAGATTCGATCGTCGGTATCTAATACCTAGTTCAATCTCGTTACCGGCAAGTCTCTTTACTCGTTATGTAATGCATCATTCCGTAACTAACTCATTAGCTACATTTCTTGCAAGGCTTATAGTGATGTGCATTACCGAGAGGGCCCAGAGATACCTCTCCGACAATCGGAGTGACAAAACCTAATCTCGAAATATGCCAACCCAACATGTACCTTTGGAGACACCTGTAGTACTCCTTTATAATCACTCAGTTACGTTGTGACGTTTGGTAGAACCCAAAGTGTTCCTTCGGTAAACGGGAGTTGCATAATCTCATAGTTACAGGAACATGTATAAGTCATGAAGAAAGCAATAGCAATATACTAAACGATCAAGTGCTAGGCTAACGGAATGGGTCATGTCAATCACATCATTCTCCTAATGATGTGATCCCATTAATCAAATGACAACACATGTCTATGGTTAGGAAACATAACCATCTTTGATTAATGAGCTAGTCAAGTAGAGGCATACTAGTGACTATATGTTTGTCTATGTATTCACACATGTATCATGTTTCCGGTTAATACAATTCTAGCATGAATAATAAACATTTATCATGATATGAGGAAATAAATAATAACTTTATTATTGCCTCTAGGGCATATTTCCTTCAACAGCCTCTCGAGGGTGAGTGTGTCCTTATCGCCACTCACATCGACCGCGGATTCTCCCTGCCCCCTCATCCTTTTTTCTGGAGTTTCTTGAACTTTTTCGGAGCGCAACTTCATCACTTCACTCCAAATTCCATCGTGTATCTTCCCGCCTTCGTGTCTTTGTGCGAGAATTTCTTGGGTTGCTGTCCTCATTGGGGCTTCTTCAAGCACATTTTCACTTGTCGTTCTCAGTCGGTTAAGAAAGCCAAGTCGAGTGACGATAAGACGCAAGTGATTCAGATGTGCGGGGGTCTTGGGATCCAGATGAGAAGCAAAATTTCTTTTCCAGCTATGACCCTTCCCAACTCAGTCCGCGGGTGGCAGTCGACCTGGTTCTACTGCAGAGACCGGCTGACCCCAGGACAGGCGATGGGTCTTCCCCCTTTCTCCCTGAACCGAGTAGAAAAACCTTCTTCTCTGAAAGTGACACCGGAAGAGAAGGAACAAGTCAAAGTGTTGGTTGGTCGAGTGGTTCAGCTTGTCCGCAATGGGGTGACTGGTATGGATTTGCTAGAGGTCTTCCTCCGGAGACTTATCCAACCGCTCCAAGCACGTGACCATCCGATGTGGATGTATTCGGGTCTCGAAGACACCACTCGGATTCATCCGGAGGAGGTCGACGAGGCTACGTTGGAGGGGTGGTTGTCAAGCATCACAGGGAACAAACATAACCCCCGAGGAGCCAGGAGGATTCCTCCCCTCGACCAATCGTATGAAGTAGATCAGGTCCAATTCTGCATCTCTGACTGCGGCCTTGCTTTCTTCATTCTATTTGCTTAAAATCAATCGACTGACTTTTGTCTTGTTTGTTGTCTTCTAGACCATTATTGACATGTACTCGATACCCAACGGGGCGCAAGAATAGACCGGGAAGGAGGAGGCGAGCGGAGGTGAAAGTGGGGAGGAGTGGCAATCTGATGGTGAGGGGGAAGAGGATGACGACGGCTCCAGTGAAGAGGAGGAGGAGGAAGTCGATCCTCCTCGCACGGAAATGCGATCCAAGCTTACCCACGACCCCGCGAGCGAGCGTGGCAAAGCGGCTGCGCCTGTTGTGCAGTCGTCAAAATGCCCTTGGACGGCTTCTCCGGCGTCGACTGAAAAAGCGTCGAAGCATCCGCGGGCGGCGTCATCAAAGCCGCTGAAGGCCTTGCCCAAGATGAGAATGACCATTCCTACCATTTCCGGGTAACAACAGAACTTGTGTTTTCTCGTTTAGCATGGACAGACTCTTGGTCGACTCGTTGACTAACCGACTGGTTTCTGAAATCTGCAGTGCTGCTACCTCCGAGTCCTCCGCCAAGAATGAAGACCAGGAAATGGAAGACGCTGTCACCTCCAACCTTGGTACGATTTCTGTACTTTCACTCTTGGTCGGTGGGATTTTCGTTTTTAACTTTGGATTTTTCCTGTAGCTCCTCCTCATGTCATTGATCTCCCTGATGATGACGACGAGGCGCCACTGAGGTCGAGGAGGAATAGAAAGGCGCCAGCTGGCGAGACTACTCATATTGCATCAGTGCCTGAGGCATCGGTTCAAGAGGGTGGCATTATCACTCGGAATTCCGTGTCCTTCGCTATGCCGTTGATGAGTGTTCGGCCTTCATCGTCGACTGCTGACCCGCCCTCCCTTTTCGCCACACACCACGTCCCAGAGGACCAAGTGGGTGCTGCTAAGGAGGCTATACGCCAGGCGGGGATCGTGATGGAGCAGGTGAAGGCGATCCGGGAAGCCAGCCAAGCGGCCTATGATGCTAGCTCAGCCCTTCAGAGCAACGTCCAGGTTAGTTGGTCACCGCTTGTTCTGTTAGGATAATGCTATCTGAAGACTTTCTTTCCAAAGATCTTTGTATCAGTACACCCACTGCGTGTGTCGATTGAATTTTTGAATCGGTGGGGGCACGCTGAGTGCACCCACTGGGTGTAGTCCCCGAGACTATGGTGGACTGCTGGCAGTCGACTGTAGTCTTTGTATTTTGAATTTCTTCACTCTAACTTCTTCACTCGGTCTGGACGGACCATGTCGAATGGAATCTTGGATCAGTGGGGGCACGCTGAGTGCACCCACTAGGTGTAGTCCCCGAGACAATGGTGGACTGCTGGCAGTCGACTGTAGTCTTTGTATTTTGAATTTCTTCACTCTAACTTCCTCACTCGGTCTGGACGGACCATGTCGAATGGAATCTTGGAACCAGTGGGGGCACGCTGAGTGCACCCACTGGGTGTGGTCTCCGAGACCATGGTCGACTGCTGGCAGTCGACTAAGGTCTGAAGAACCTGTGTTTTTTTAGGTAGATCATGATAAGACCATGGCTGACTGTTGGCAGTTAGCTATGGTTTTAGGATCATAACCTATTTGTCTCTTTCGGTCGACTGATCAGACCAAGTTGGTAGAACCAGTGGGGGCACGCTATGTGCACCCACTGGGTGTAGTCCCCGAGACTACTGTTGAATATTTTGATTCGGCTATAGTCTTAGAAATGTTATGATTTTTCTCTTAGTCACTCGGAAGCAACCTATCTTTGATGTCCATCGACTGACCCTTCGCAAAAGTCTTGCGAGCTTGTGACTCGCTATACTAAATTGGAAAACAAACAGATCCAGCTCGACCTTGAATTGAAGCTTGTCCAGGAGAACTTTGAAAAGGCGAAAGACGAAGCAAAAGGTATGACTGGTGAGAACTTGACGACTGTCTTTATCTTTCTGCCCATTCCTGATTCTGATCTCATTGTCATTTTGCAGATAAAATGAAGGACGCTCTGAAGAAGAAGGACCATGACCTTGCCGAGGCGCAGAAGGCGGCTTTGGACAAAAGAAGCTTGCGGAAGAAAAACTGGCTTCAGTCGGTAAACTTGAAGAGGAGAACGCCAAACTGAAAGCTGCTCTCGACGCGACCAACAAGGAGGTCAGCCATCTGAAGAATGATAAGATAGCTCTGAGTGACAAGGGTAGTGAACTGGTAGGGAAGAGGAACAATCTGGAGGCTTATCTGGGGGGGGGGGGCTCGCCAAGAAGTTATTCATCATGCTTGAGGGTAATCTCTCCTACCCGACTGACTTGTTATCATCGACTTATCGTAGAACCGCTGGTTTATCTTTGAATTGTGTTTATAGAGTTCTGCCAAAACTTCGAGGAGGAGATCAGTCGAGTGGAGACAAGCTTGGACCCCATTAACTCTCCTGTGAAGGATGAAACTGCTATGAACGTGCTCCGACTGGAGTCTCGTGTTGCTGGTGTGGTTGACTACCTTGCTCGACTGAAGGTTGTGGCATCGCGAATCGACATGACACTCTGGCTAGGAGCGACGCTTGAAAATGACCTTGAGTCTCTAATGGCTCAACTGAATGAAGTTCCAGGTCGAGTGCAAGAATGGAAGAAGTCTTCTTCCAGGTGCGGCGCTGACGTTGCCCTGTCCCTGGTCCG
Organism: Triticum dicoccoides; assembly: GCF_002162155.2. Classification (NCBI taxonomy): domain Eukaryota; kingdom Viridiplantae; phylum Streptophyta; class Magnoliopsida; order Poales; family Poaceae; genus Triticum; species Triticum dicoccoides. Next base: position 1,477,684 of record NC_041381.1, read on the forward strand.
TGTTCACTGCAAGGATGCGCGCGAGGAAAAGCTGGCGTCCATCAAAGTTGCCAATACCAAGAAGCACGACTTCCGATCTTTCATGGAGACCTTCATTGTTGCTGCCAGTCGGATTGCTGACGGAATTGACTTGGACCAGTTTGTCGCGCCCTCCAGTCCTCCACCTGAGGAGTAAGAAAAACTTCTATGCTTCGCCTTAAATTTGCCTCGGAATGTCGAGTGGTTTTGTAACTGATAAACTTTTATAGGCTTGACGTCTGAGCACTTCTGCATCCGTAGGATGTTATCTGAACTTGGCTTATTGTTGAATATGCTTGCATTTGCCTTCGAGCAAACTTTGTTCTTCACTCGGAATATACTTTAGTGCTTGAGACGCAGCTCTGAGGTGGAAAATCCAGTCGACCTGCACTTCATCGCTCTTGTAGGTAGGGATGGAGCACAGATGGCAGTCGACCTGCGTCCTTGCGGATCGGGATGGAGCGCACATTGTATTTGTGGCGTAGCTCTTAAGGAGAAGGCAGCAGTCGACCTGCACCTCGTCATCCTTGCAGAGCGCACGTTGTATTTGTGGCGTAGCTCCGAAGGAGAAGGTAGCAGTCGACCTGCACCTCGTCGTCCTTGTAGAGCACACGTTGTATTTGTGGCGTAGCTCCGAAGGAGAAGGTAGCAGTCGACCTGCACCACGTCATCCTTGCGGATCGGAATGGATTTCATACTTAGGCGAGTACTTGGATTGCAACTAAGCCCCCGAGTGGGAGAATTGCTCTCCACTCGGTAGGATTTTTCAATACTTAGGCGAGTACTGGACTGCAGCTAAGCCCCCGAGTGGGAGGTTTGCTCTCCACTCGGTAGGATTTTCAAATACTTAGGCGAGTACTGGACTACAGCTAAGCCCCCGAGTGGGAGGTTTGCTCTCCACTCGGTAGGATTTTCAAGTACTTAGGCGAGTACTGGACTGCAGCTAAGCCCCCGAGTGGGAGGTTTGCTCTCCACTCGGTAGG
>NC_041381.1:1478932-1576970 GCF_002162155.2 Triticum dicoccoides
CTAATCCCCCGAGTGGGAGGTTTGCTCTCCACTCAGTAGGATTTTCAAATACTTAGGCGAGTACTGGACTGTAGCTAAGCCCCCGAGTGAGAGGTTTGCTCTCCACTCGGTAGGATTTTCAAATACTTAGGCGAGTACTGGACTGCAGCTAAGCCCCCGAGTGGGAGGTTTGCTCTCCACTCGGTAGGATTTTCAAATACTTAGGCGAGTACTGGACTGCAGCTAAGCCCCCGAGTGGGAGGTTTGCTCTCCACTCGGTAGGATTTTTAAATACTTAGGCGAGTACTGGACTGCAGCTAAGCCTCCGAGTGGGAGGTTTGCTCTCCACTTGGTAGGATTTTTAAATACTTAGGCGAGTACTGGATGGCAGCTAAGCTCCCGAGTGAGAGGCTTGCTCATCACTCGGTAGGATTTTTAAATACTTAGGCGAAACAGATTCGCAGCTAAGCCCCCGAGTGAGAGGCTTGCTCGTCACTCGGTAGGAATTTTTTTTTACAAACTTAGGCGAAACGCTAAGCCACCCACTGGGGGATTTCTCACGTAAATAAAAGCAACAACAATCACTGGGAAAATTATAACACTCTTGTCTTTGATAAAGAAACTACATAGGTACTTTTTATTACATCTCATCTGAGTGAGTACTTAAGTATAAAAGGGGCGGAGCAGCTCGTGGCTCATCAATCTAGCGATCGACATTGTAAAGACGGTACGCTCCATTGTGGAGAACTTTAGTGACGATGAAGGGGCCTTCCCAAGTAGGGGCGAGTTTGTGTGGCTTCTGTTGATCCACTCGGAGGACCAAGTCTCCTTCTTGGAAGGCTCGACTCTTCACGTTTCTGGCATGGAATCGACGCAAGTCCTGCTGATAGATAGTCGATCGGATCATGGCCATCTTTGTTTCTTCTTCTAGAAGGTCGACTGCGTCCTGTTGGGCTTGTTCTGCTTCATCTTCAGAGTAGAGCTTGACTCGGGGTGCATTGTGAAGCAGGTCACTCGGCAGAACTGCTTCAGCTCCATAGACCATAAAGAATGGAGTTCGCCCAGTTGACCGATTAGGAGTAGTCCTCAATCCCCAAAGAACTTATGGAAGTTTGTCGACCCACACGCCTGCTACGTGTTTGAGATCACGCATCAACCGGGGTTTCAGTCCTTTGAGAATTAGGCCGTTCTGCTTGTCCATTCGACTGGGGGTGAGCGACGGAAGCGTAGTCGACTCGCGTGCCTTGGGAAGCGCAAAAGGCTCTGAATTTGTCGGAATCGAAGTTTGACCCATTATCAGCGATGATGCTGTGCGGAACTCCATATCTGAATATCAACTCTTTGATGAAGCTGATAGCAGTGCAGGTATCAAGATTCTTGATAGGCTTGGCTTCGATCCACTTAGTGAACTTGTCGACTGCCACCAGTACATGGGTGAAGCCGCTCCTGCTAGTTCTCAATGGTCCAACCATATCCAATCCCCAAACGGCGAAGGGCCAGACGAGTGGAATGGTCTTCAAGGCTGAGGCGGGTTTGTGTGACATATTGGAATAGAACTGACATCCTTCACACTTGTCGACTATCTCCTTCGCCATTTCATTTGCTCTTGGCCAGTAAAACCCCGCTCGGTATGCTTTAGCCACAATTGTCCGAGAGGGCGCATGATGACCACAGGTCCCCGAGTGGATATCGTCAAGAATTATCTGACCTTCTTCTGGTGTTATACATTTCTGACCAACTCCAGTCGCGCTTTCACTGTACAAATGTCCCTTTATCACAGTAAAGGCCTTGGATCAACGGACGATCTGTCGAGCCTCTTCTTCATTCTCTGGGAGCTCTTTCCTTAGGATATACGCGATGTACGACACTTCCCAGTCGGGAGTGATGACCAACACTTCCATGATCAGGTCGACCACAGCTGGGACCTCAACTTCAGTCGGATCCGTGACACTATTTGGCTGCGGGGCTTCTTCGGTGAAAGGATCCTCCTGAACTGATGGTGTGTGTATGTGTTCCAGAAACATATTACTAGGAACGACTTCTCTCTTGGAACCTATTTTTGCCAAGTCATCAGCCGCTTGATTTTTCAGTCGGGGTATATGATGAAGCTCTAACCCCTCGAATTTTTTCTCTAGCTTTCTCACTGCATTGTAGTAACCAGTCATGGCCGGACTTCTGACGTCCCACTCCTTCATCACTTGGTTAACCACCAAATCTGAGTCGCCATAGACCATGAGGCGACGGACGCCGAGTGAAATAGCCATACGCAACCCATACAAAAGTGATTCATATTCTGCTTCATTATTGGAGGAATCAAGGTGAATCTGGAGCACATATCTGAGCTTATCTCCTCGGAGGGAAACCAACACTACCCCAGCACCGGAACCATTCAGCATCTTAGAACCATCAAAGAACATGGTCCAGTGCTTCGTGTGAACTTGAGTCGGCAGTTGCTGTTCAGTCCATTTGGCGATGAAATCTGCTATTGCTTGGGACTTGATTGCTATCTTTGCCTCAAACTTGATATCTAGGGGAAGGAGTTCAGTCGCCCATTTTGCCACTCGATTAGTTGCATCTCTGTTGTGCAGAATCTCTGACAATGGAGCATCGCTGACAACTGTAATGGAATGGTCAGATGAGTAATGAGCAACCTTCTTCGTGGTCATATAAATCCCATATACAAGCTTCTGATAATGAGGGTATCTTTGCTTTGATGGGGTCAAAACTTCAGAAACATAATATACTGGGCGCTGAACTTTAAAGGCTTTTCCTTCTTCTTCCCGCTCGACCGTAAGTACTGTACTGACGACTTGTCCCGTGGCTGCAATGTAAAGCAGCAAAGGCTCTTTGCTGATCGGGGCAGCAAGCACCGGCTGGGTGGAGAGCAGGGCTTTTAGCTCTACAAATGTTGCATCAGCTTCAGGAGTCCACTCGAACTTGTCTGACTTCTTTATCAGTCGGTCAAGAGGCAATGCCTTTTCACCGAGACGAGAGATGAATCGACTTAAAGAGGCCAAGCAACCAGTAAGCTTCTGGACATCGTGCACACGCACAAGACGTTTCATTCGGAGTATAGTACCAAGTTTTTCTGGATTGGCGTCGATTCCTCGTTCGGAAACGAGAAAACGGAGTAACTTTCCACCAGGAACTCCAAATGTGCACTTTGATGGATTAACCTTGATATCATACCTCCTGAGGTTGGCAAATGTCTCTGCAAGATCAGTCAGCAGGTCGGAACCTTTCTGTGACTTGACCACAATATCATCCATGTATGCTTCCACATTCCGACTTATTTGAGTGAGCAAACACTTCTGAATCATCCTCATGAACGTGGCTCCGGCATTCTTGAGGCCGAATGGCATGGTGACCTAACAGAAGCACCCGAATGAAGTGATGAAAGCTGTTTGGTTCTCATCAGGTCCATACAGACGGATCTGATGGTAACCGGAATAGGCGTCTAAAAAAGACAAGCGCTCACATCACGCAGTCGAGTCGACTATTTGGTCGATGCGGGGGAGAGGAAAATGATCTTTCGGGCAGGCCCGATTGATATGTTTGAAGTCGATGCACATGCGGAGTGACTTGTCCTTCTTGGGGACCATGACAACATTGGCGAGCCACTCGGAGTGATAAATCTCTCGGATAAACTCCGCTGCTAAGAGCCGAGCCACCTCCTCGCCAATGGCCTTTCTTTTCTAGACGGCGGACCGTCGAATATGTTCTTTGACCGGTTTCTCTTTTGAGTCGACTCGTAGACGGTGCTTAGCCAGCCCCCTGGGAACACCCGGCATGTCTGAAGGCTTCCATGCGAAGATGTCCCAGTTCTCACGGAGGAACTGGATGAGCGCTTCTTCCTATTTGGAGTCGAGTGTTGTAGAGATATGAGTCGGAGCAGCACTGTGGTCGGTCGGGTGAATATGAATCGGTTTCGTCTCACCGGACGACTGAAACACTGATTCCGTAGCGGGCTTCTTGGCTCGCAAGAAATCACTCGGGTCTGCAGTTTTCTGGTATTGCTGCAGCTCTACCACTGCCATCTGAGCATCGGCGATCTTTGAGCCTTTCTGAAAGCACTCTTCCGCCTTCTTCCGATTGCCAGTAATAGTGATCACACCTTTGGGACCAGGCATCTTCAATTTGAGGTACACATAACATGGTCGAGCCATGAAACATGCATAAGCTGGCCTGTCCAAAATGGCGTGACAAGCACTCTGGAAATCCACAACTTCAAACGTCCACTTTTCTTTGCGGTAATTCTTGGAATCACCGAAAACCACATCAAGAGCAATTTGTCCGAGTGACTCAGCCTTCTTTCCAGGAATGACTCCATGGAAAATCATGTTGCTGGTACTGAGTCTGGACATCGGAATACCCATCCCTTTCAACGTCTCTTCATATAGTATATTCAGGCCACTGCCACCATCCATCAAAACTTTAGTCAGTCGAGTGCCTTCGACGACTGGGTCGACCACCAAAGCTTGCCTCCCAGGGGTGGCTATGTGTGTCGGATGATCGGACTGGTCGAATGTGATGGCAGTCTGAGACCATTTCAGATAACTGGGTGTCGCCGGAGCAATCATATTCACTTCTCGGTTGATAACTTTCAATCGACTTTTGCTTTCAACGTTGGCAAAAATCATCAGGGCAGAATTGACCTGGGGATATCCATCATCACTATCTTCTTTGTCCTCAACTTTGTCCGACTCCTCTTCCTTATCTTTGGGTTGTTTCCCCTGGAATTACTGGATCAAGAGCCGACACTGTCGAGTGGTATGTTTCGGGTAAATGAGTTTACCCTCCTCATCTTTCTTCGTGTGGATGTGGCACGGCAAATCCAACACGTCATTCCCTTCCTTGTCCTTAACCTTCTTAGGGTTCCAAGACCCTTTGGGCTTCCCTTTAAACTTTCCTTGAGTCACGGCCAAGGCTTCTCCAGGAACAGCTGGCTCGGCTTTCCGCTTCTGCTTCCGACTGGAGTTCCCTCCTCCGGTTTCGTGGGTGACTAAACTTATGCTTGCCACTCCGGAGCCGATCCTCTTCTTCACCATTGGCATACTTGGTGGGAATCTCCATCATTCGACTCAAAGACATGTCTCCGGTTCGACCGAATTTTAGATTGAGCTCTGTACTTAACGCCTTCCTTGAAGGCACAGACTGCCTGGTGATCAGATACATTCTCTACCGTGTGATGCAACGTGATCCATCTCTGGATGTAATCCCTCAAAGTTTCATTCGACTTCTGCACACAAGATTGTAGCTCTGTCAACCCTGCTGGTCGCTTGCAAGTTCCTTCAAATGTTCTGACAAATACTCGAGCCAGATCTTCCCAAGTGTAAATGCTGCTGGGTGCTAACTGATTCAACCATGCTCTGGCCGAGCCCTCCAACATAAGAGGCAGGGGTTTCATGGCTACTTCATCGTTGCCGCCGCCAATCTGAACAACCACTTGGTAGTCTTCAAGCCAAGTATCAGGCTTAGACTCACCAGTGAACTTACTGACTCCAGTCGCCAACCTGAAGTTGGGAGGAATCACCGCGGCCCTGATGGCTCTGCTGAAACACTCTGGTCCTGAGACGTGTACTCTGTTGCTGGTGGGTACATCTCTATCATGACCTTCTTGGTGAGCTATGTTCCCGTCGACCAAACCTTGAACGATAATGGATCTCGCATCAAAGCCTGGTTCCCTGGGGTCGATTGGAATCCTTCGCCCAACACTGTGATGGCATCTGTCATCCTGCTGTCGAGGCACGTACGATCCACCCCTTGGGAGAGGGGTGGGCACTCGATGTCGATCATCACGATCGAGTCGGTGATCATACTGCTCATAGTTCTGGTACTGATCACGCCGGTCTCCAGGTCCCTCATGCCTCGGGGGCGATCTTGGGCTATGGGTCGACTGGACTGTATTTGCAGCGATGGATCTGCTGTGAATCCTATTCCGCGACTGCGATACAGCTGAATTTTGATCTCTTGCTGCCCGGAGTAATGCTTTGATCTATAACAAGCCTCTGCCAGCCTCTGACTGGGAAGGCTGAATCGACTCTGCTATACGGGCTGCAGCTGCTAAATTTTGAATCGGAGTTTGATATACCTGAGTCGGTGGTAGAAAGAGTTGACGTCGACTGGATTCTGGAACCCGTTGCCGCGCACGCTCATCGAGTGCTCGCTGGAGGTTCTCCAGTCGAGTGCGCTCAGCCAAGTTGGCCAAGCGCGCGTCCTCCAAGGCACGAGCCTCGTGGGTTTCTCCAACGATAGGAGTGTGCAGCGCATCCATGTTCCGGCGGCAAAGTTCTTCCCTCTGCAGCGAAGTGAGGGGCTCGGGGAGATACTCTTCATGGGCATGCGACGGATCGCCTCCGCCGTCGCCTCCGTCGGTGCGGGGAAAACCAGGAGGACTTCGTGGTCCATCGACCATCAGAACCTCCGCCGCTGGATCACTGTTGTTGCACTCGGATGTAGTCTCTGCGGAGCCAGTCGACAGGTCGTACATGCCATAGAGAGATTCGTCGGGCTCGATCGCCGCGACTTGGGGGGTGGCTGACTGGCGAGCCACCGCGTGTCTCACCCACCGCTGAAGCCTCGACCGACCGGAGCGCTTGCGCCGCCGGGAAACAGGGAGGGGGGACGACACAGGAGTCGACCGATACTGGGTCGACGGTTGCCGCAGGAGGACGCCGCGGACGCACGCGCGAAAGTGCGTCGCCCCGCGGACAGGAAGCGCGTCGATGTCGAGCGGAGCCTCCTGAAGCCAAGCGGAGTCGTCGGCGATGAACGTAAGCACGCCGAGACGGATCTCGCGACCCTCAACCAGAGCTCCGCCTGAAACCATGATGAAGGAGATCGGAAAAATCGCAACTTCTCCAATAAGTCGCTAAGACACCTGCCCCACGGTGGGAGCCAATTGTCGTGGTTCTAAATCTGACAGTAGTGTAGGGGGGTAGGAATGGAGAGGCAATATCCTAGCTATGGAGTAGTTGTATACGCAAGAGATTTACGAGTTCAGGCCCTTCTCGGAGGAAGTAACAGCCCTTCATCTCGGACCCCGGAGGCGGTCGACTGGATTATGTGTGTATGAATTACAGGGGTGCGAACCCTTTACACTGAGGAGGGGGTGGCTTATATAGAGTTCGCCAGACCCCTCCGGCCCTCAGTTATGTAGGGTTTAAGGTACATTAAGATCGGGAGTTACTGGTAGTGCCACAAATAAAGTGCTATGATGACCATAAAGGCTACTTAATAACCGGCCGATCGTGTGCAGAGTGACTTTAGATCTCCTGGCTGTCGAGTGGTTGGCTTCATGGTCGAGTGTCTTCGAGTCCGTCGAGTGGAACACTTCTGAGTCGATTGAAAGGTGGTTTCTTCTAGAGATGTCCTTTGGGAGGGTAGTTTGGACAGGTCCATGACCCTATCCTAGGTACATAGCTTCATCAGTGGAGGTGGCGCGCACAACGGCTTCTTCGCCCGCAAGTGCCGAAACGACGACGAGGCCGGCGGCTCTGGCCTCCGCCCTCCGGTGTCGAAGAAGAAATGGGAGGCGATGTGCACTTGCTGCGCCAAGTCCCGCAGCACCGGATCGAGGTCGCATGGGTGAAAGACCTTCCTGCGCTGCGGCTGGCTCTTCGACCCGGCGCTCTAGCGCAAGTGCGCAGCCCAGCGGGCGTGGTTTGTGGCGAGGACCGCCGCCGACGCTGGAGATGCGGCTGCGGCTACGCGGCTGCCGGCGCTCTGGGAGGAGTACGACCTCCAATCCCGGATCTACTGCGACCTCATGTACGACACCATTCACGGGGAGAAGCCACTGCTCGCCGAGGTCATCTCCAGCGACGATGACGATGAGGACGTCGACTTTGAGTCGGATGACTCTGACTCGGATGAGTAGAACCCCGGTGATGTAGACCCCCGACCACCCCGGCTCCGGCGACTAGTAGATCCCCTATGCTATGTATAACTATTATGGTTTGTAAAAACTCTCCTATGCTATGCGTGGTGAACTATGGTATGTTGGGTTGGTGAACTCCGGCGAGATGTTTTTAGCGCAGAGTACTCTGTTTAAATTTCTGTCATATGTGGGATCGCTATACTCCTTCCTTCTTTTGATTAACAAACACCAGTCAACAGCTGGAAATTTTAAGAGTTTTCCATCCCATAAAAGTAAGTAACCCTGCCTTTTTGTGTGCTTTGCTAAAGGGGTAAATTACCCATTTTTTGGAGTTCAAGGAAAAAACAACTAGACTGCTCATTCCAAGTAAATCAATCATGCCTTTTTTATGTGTGATTTGCTAAAGCCTTTTAGTAATTAAAAGGCAAAGAAGCCATATTCTTTCGGTTAACAAATTACCCATTTTGGGGGGTTCAAGGAAAAAACAACAAGCCTTCTCATTCCAAGTAAATCAATCATGCTTTTTTTATGTGTGCTTTGCTAGTGCCTAGTAGTAATTAAAAGGCAAAGAAGCCATATTCTTTCGGTTAACAAAATTCCCCATTTTTTTGAGTTCAAGGAAAAAACAACCAGCCTGCTCATTCCAAGTAGATCAATCATGCCTTTTTTATGTGTGCTTTGCTAGTGCCTAGTAGTAATTAAAAGGATTAAACTCATTGCAAGACCTTTGTTGACGAATTGCAACTTGCCAACCTCTTGTTGGGGTCACGCTGTTTTACACGCTGCTGACTTGATACAATTGAGGCCAACTGCATATCACCATTCTTCCCCTCTGGAATTGGTATGTGGAAATCCTCCTAGCATTTCCCATCTGCGTAAGTTCAGATGTGCTGCATACATCCCAATCTCACCACCACGGCGGACATCTATGGGTCCACATAGGAAGTTGGGCATCTATGTAGGGGTACAAATCGCTGTCGATTATCAAGTACCTGGAACCCCTAACTGGGGATCTGTTCACAGCCCGTCACGCTGATTGCATATTTAAAGAGGAACATTTTCCGACATTAGGTGGAGATTTCAAGTACAGAAAGAATGCCTGGAAATTGATTGGAATACTCGTGCCATTTCATCCTCTGATCTACGTACCCAAGAGACCGAACTTCAAGTTCGGAAGATCATTAATTTGCAACATCTTGCAAATAATCTGTCAGATTCATTTAATGATCTGAAAGGTGTTCCAAAATCCTTAAATCCGGCCAGAAACGCGCCAGAATGAGTGGAGGTACCAATAAAAACCACTCAACTCCCTATTCCTAAAAAGAGGGGGAGTAGTACGGCCTCTGACCTGGAGCATGCTTCTAGCAAGCAGCAAAGAAAATCGAGGAGAAAAACCTCGGAGTCAGTAAATGCAAGTCAACTCAACATTGACAAACACCTGATGGGTTGTATACACCCGGTGGGAGGGCAACCTCCACAACCCAGCTCCAGTATGCACAAACTGGCTGGAACATCGGAACACCCAAACTCAATCATATTGGGAAATCATGAAGAGTCACTACGGGTGCCAGAAATTTCCATCAACTATGTTGATTCTAGAGGATCATTTGACCGTAAGACTACAACTGTCGACATATATTTTGCTGAAATGATTGCAGATACCCTTCTCGCTGATCATGATCCAAGGTCTTTCCCCTGGCTACGCTACGCTATGCTACGGTAAGCTAAAGAAATTAGGTAAAGTGAGGTGAGCTACGAGTAGATTTTTGACAGTGTGCATGCACTGAGACCGAGATAAAATGAATCAACTCATCATCATCAGTCAGCTAATCTCAAGACAAAAAAAAAGCAAAGGAAAGGAGAAGAAAGGTGGAATATTTATTTATTTATTTTGGTGGATGGATGGATGGATGCTGATGATGATATGGGTCTGCTCCGTGTCGGCACAAGAAAGAAAGGAGCAAGTGAAAAGAAAAACAGAACGAAGGAGGAGGAGCGTGCGTGTAGGCAAGGCAAGTGGAACGACAGCAAGAAGAAAATGACCCGTCAAGAAATGGGAGAATAAACCCTTCCCTTTCCCCTCCCACCTTACCGCTTTCATACTCCTTTTTCTTCTTCTATACTATGCTAGTATTTATTAATTAACAAACAAACACACACCGGTCAACTGCTCAAATTATCAATCATAGTACATGTATATAATCAAGGGCTTTCACTCAAAAGTAAGTAAACATGCCTTCTACCAAGGCTTTACTAAAAGGGCAAATCAGCCACTTTTGGATTTCACTAAATACAAAATACAATAAAATTGGTCCATTCAACTCCCCCCGGCCCCTCTTTTTCTCGAATCACTTGCACATTTTTAATGACACAACGCCAGCCAGATAGAGGCGCGCCTCGACGAAAAGCCCTAAATGGCAATGACATCGCAAGGCATGGATGCGAAACCCAGCACCCAACCCGCAACAAAACGCAACCCAAACTTGACTACCATGACCGAATGACGACGACATCGACCGAAGCACAAGCGTCGCGGGGACACTGCAAGAATAAACGGCTTGCATGAGCATTTAGGAAAGGGAACCGCAAGAATAATCTGCTCACTCGCTTCCTTCGCTTTCCCCACCCACCTTCCCGGTTTCATACTCCTTTCTTCCTATCTTCTTCTGATTAACAAACACCAGTCAACTACTGGGATTTTTAAGAGTTCTCCATTTCCAAATAAAGGAAGTAACCCTGCCTTTTCTTCTGCTTTGCTAAAAGGGCCATTTTTCTGGGGTTCAACACAAAAACAACCATGCATTTCTATGTGTGCTTTGCTAAAAGGGCCATTTTCTGGGGTTCAACACAAAACCTATTTGTATTGTATAAATTATGTATGTATTGTGAGCAGTATATTGGTTTGAGCATAATTTTGGGTTGAAATGCATGCCACATGTCACAACAATGATTAAATGAGTATAATTGCCCGCTTTTACTAGTGTAAAAGGAAAATACACATAACAATTTGGAATTTATCTTGAATACTAGTAAAGAAAGGAACTTACTCAGGCTTCATAGGTTTTTTTAAAACTAACATTTGCATGTTGACATGAGCAACAAATCTAGTCTACTAGATATCATGGGTATAAGTATATTAAAATCATCACATGTAGGCTAAACGAAGACAAATATGGTCTGGCAAAATGAAATTATATTTTCATCATTACTATTTTGGATTAACACAAATAGTAGTTATGTGTGCATATATTATGGCCGTTTCTTTCTTTTTCTGTCCAAAAAGTGGCCTAAATGGAGGGCTTGCCGTACCTCAGTAAACAAAAGCTATATTATTTGTTATTAGAGCATCTCTAGCAGATCCCGCATAAGGCCCGCGAACTGCACTTTTCCGGCCGTTATACGGGACGACCCAAATAATCGGCCCGAGAAGATACCCAAAAAAAGACCCGGCCCATGAAATCCCCCCCCCCCCCATACGGTATATTTGCCGGCTTCCGGCCGATTAACAAAGGCAACCCAAACTTGACTACGATGATGACAACATCAACGAAGCACAAGCGTCCCGAGGACACTGCAAGAATAAACCGCTTGCATGAGCGTGTGGAAAAGGGAACCGCAAGAATAAACCGCTCACTCGCTTTCCCCTCCCACCTTCCTGCTCTCATACTTCTTTGTTCTTCTTTTTTCTTTTCTTTTATTCTTTTGATTAACAAACACCAACTGCTGGAATTTTTAAGAGTTTTCCATTTCCAACAAAAGTAAGTAACCCTGCCTTTTCTTGTGCTTTGCTAAAAGGGCCATTTTCTGGGGTTCAAGACAAAAACAACCAGCCTGCTCATCCCAAGTAATCAATCATGCCTTTTCTATGTGTGCTTTGCTAGCAATTAAAAGGCAAACGAGCCATATTCTTTCCTTTAACAATGAAAAAAGATGAGTACCGTCACAAACACAACCCAAACTCGACCACCGTGACAACGGTGACAACAACATCGACTGAAGCACAAGCGTCATGGGGACACCGCAAGAATAAACGCTTGCATGAGTGTGTAGGGAAGGGAACTACAAAAATAAACCGCTCACCCGCTGCCTTCGCTTTCCCCTCCCACCTTCCTACTTTCATACTCCTTTCTTCTTTTTATTAACAAACACCAGTCAACCGCTGGAATTTTTAAGAGTTTTTCATTCCAAAAAAAAGCAAGTAACCCTGCCTTTTTGTGTGCTTTGCTAAAAGGGAAAATTACCCATTTTAAGCCATATTCAGAACAATTGGCCCACTAGTAGTAATTAAAAGGCAAAGAAGCCATATTCTTTCGTTTAACAATGAAAAACAATTGGCCCATTATTTCATTTTTATTTTCTGAACCATGCGGAAGGTCTAGCTGCACGTGAATTCCTAAAGAAAGAATGATGCTACAACGCCGAGAAGGCATGACCCATGCAACATCATAGAGGCACTACTAGTCTACTAGGTAGAGGCAGAGCACCCTAAATAACCTAACATCACAAGGAATGGAACCAAAACTCTTACACTACGAAAGTTGAAGCCCGACCCACAACAACACGACCCAAACTCGCTTACCACAACGACGACCACCGAAGCAAAAGCGTCACGGGGACAATAACCTTGAGCCAAACCGATTGAAAGTATGGGCACAACATTATCGAGCAATATAGTGGTTTAAGCATAATTTTGGGTTGAAATGCCACATGTCACAACAATGATTACATGAGTATAATTGGCGGCTTTTACTAGTGTAAAAGGAAAATACACCAAACAATTTGGAATTTATCTCAAATACTAGTAAAAAGGAACGCAATGAATTTACACAGGGTTCATAGTTTTTTTTGAACTAACATTTGCATGTTGGCATGCGCAACAAATCTAGTCGATCTACTGGACATCATGGGTATAAGTATCTTAAAATCATCACATGTAGGCTACACGAAGACAAATATGGTGTGGCAAAACGAAATTATATTTTCATCATTACTATTTTGGATTAACAGAAAATTGTAGTTATGTGTGCATATATTACTGCCGTTTCTTTCTTTTTTGTCCAAAAAATGGCCTAAATGGAGGGCTCGCCGTACCCAGTAAACAAAAGCTATATTATTAGTTATTAGAGCATCTCTAGCAGATCCCGCATAAGGCCCGCGAACTACGCTTTTTTGGCCGTTATACGGGATGACCCAAATAATCGGCCCGAGCAGATACCCGAAAAAAGTCCCGGCCCGTAAAAAGTTTACGGGAGGCCCGTAAACCGCCCCCAATCCGATATATATGCCGGCTTCCAGTCGATTTAGGGTATCCGCCGTCCGTTTCCTCTAGCCCCCTCCGCCGCATTTCGTGTACTCCGGCGAGAAATCTAGCGCGCTCCGGCAGCCTTTTGCAGCCTGTTTTTCGCCGGATCGAAGCTACCATGGCGTCCGCCGGTGCGGGGCGTGGTGGCGAAAGGGGGTTTGGCGACCGCGGTGGCTTCGGGTGCCGTGGTGGAGGCGGCGCGCGCGGCGGCTTCTTCGCCCGCAAGCGCCAAAACGACGACGAGGCCAGCGGCTCTGGCCTCCCCCCCTCCGGTGTCAAAGAAGAAACGGCAGGCGGCGTGCACTTGCTGCGCCAAGCCCTGTAGCGCCGGATCGAGGTCGCATGGGTGGAAGACCTTCCTGCGCTACGGCCGGTTCTTCGACCCGGCGCTCCAACGCCAGCGTGCGGCCGGACGGGTGTGGTTTGAGGCGAGGACCACCGCCGACGCCGGAGATACGGCTGCGGTTGCGCGGCTGCCGGCGCTCTGGGAGGAGTACGACCTTCAAACCCGGATCTACAGTGACCTCATCACCGACACCCTTTACGGAGGGAAGACGCTGCCCGCCGAGGTCATCTCCAGCGACGACGACGATGAGGGCGACGGCGACGATGAGGATGATGACTCCGACTCAGATAACTCTGACTCGGATGAGTAGAACCCCAGTGAAGTAGACCCCCGCCCACCCCCAGCTCCGGCGACTAGTAGATCCCCTATGCTAGGTTTCGATTCCCCTATGCTATGTATGATTATTATGGTTTGCAAAAACTCCCCTATGCTATGCATGGTGAACTATGGTATGTTGGGTTGATGAACTCCGGCGAGATGTTTTTAGCGTAAAGTGCTCTGTTTAAATTTCTGTCATATGTGGGATCGCTATACTCCCTTCTTCTTTTGATTAACAAACACCAGTCAACAGCTGGAATTTTTAAGAGTTTTACATCCCATAAAAGTAAGTAACCCTGCCTTTTTGTGTGCTTTGCTAAAAGGGTAAATTACCCATTTTTGGGGGTTCAAGGAAAAAACAACCAGCCTGCTCATTCCAAGTAAATCAACCATGCCTTTTTTTTATGTGTGCTTTGCTACTGCCTAGTAGTAATTAAAAGGCAAAGAAGCCATATTCTTTCGGTTTGTGCGATAGCGGAAAATGTCTTACCTCCCTCGAGGGACGTGGTTCACGTTACAAGGAGGGGACGCGACCCCACGATCGATACACAGAATCAAGAGATAGGTACAGATCGAGAGAGATTACTTGGAGAGGAGAGAGAGAAGTAGTTACAATTGTGATGTGTTTAAACTACTAGCCAAATCTATCTCTAAACCTAACCAAAGCCGAATACCTACTGGTTGGATTGGGATCGTGACATGTATGTAGGCAACGTTGTTTAACACCCTCCCTTAATCACAACTTCATTAAGTTGAGATTATGCTTGAAGTCTTCAAAGCTTCTTGTGGGCAAGGGCTTTGTGAATCCATCTGCAAGTTGATCTCTGGAATGCACAAAGCGAATGTCAAGTTGTTTCTGAGAAACTCTTTTTCTGACAAAGTGAAAATCAATCTCTATGTGCTTTGTCCTGGCATGAAACACCGGATTTGCAGAGAGATGTGTAGCACCAAGATTGTCACACCATAAGCAGGGAGCTTGTTTACTTTGTACACCAAGTTCCTTCAACATAGACTGAACCCATATTACTTCAGCTGTAGCATTTGCCAATGCCTTGTATTTTGCCTCTGTACTGGACCTGGATACAGTGGCCTGTTTTCGTGCACACCAGGATATCAAATTTGGTCCAAAGAATACTGCAAAGCCACCAGTGGAGCATCTGTCATCAAGACAGCCTGCCCAATCTGAGTCAGAGAATGCACTGACAAGAGTGAAGGGTGATTTGCTAAAGTTCAGTCCCAAGTTCAGAGTATGCTTCACATACCGAACTATTCGTTTTTCAGCTGTCAAATGAACATTGGTAGGTGCATGAAGAAACTGGTAGACTTTGTTAACAGCAAAACACAGATCTGGTCTGGTAAGTGTAAGATGCTGAAGAGCTCCTATCAAACTCCTGTATTTTGTGCTGTCCTCTTGATTCAAGAGCTCACGTTCTGCAAGAGATAGTTTTTCTGAACTAGACAATGGAGTGGGAGAAGGCTTGCATCCCTGTAGCCCGGCCTTCTTAACCAAATCAGTGGCATATTTTTCCTGAGAGAGCAGAAGTCCATCTTTGTGCTTCTTCACCTTAATCCCAAGAAAATAGTGCAAGTCACCAAGATCCTTTAGAGCAAATTCTGCACTTAGATCTTTAAGAAGTCCTCTGATAGCTTCATCAGATGAGCTGGTTACAATAATATCATCAACTATATAAGAACAAATATGCATGTGTTGGACTTGTTGTAGATGAACAATGATGTGTCAGATTTAGAGGGAACAAAACCAAGTGCTTGCATTTTGTGACAAAGACGAGCATACCATGCCCTTGGATCCTGTTTCAACCCATATAGTGCCTTATCAAGCTTGCATACATATGAGGGAGCATTCTTACTCTCAAACCCAGGAGGTTGTTTCATGTACACTTCCTCTTCCAGAACACCATGGAGAAACGCGTTCTGAACATCAAGCTGTCTGAGACTTCATCCTCTGGAAACAGCAATGGATAGGACAAGACAAATGGTGGCAGCCTTTACCACCGGACTAAACGTGTCCTCATAGTCTATGCCATATCTCTGTTTAAAACCTTTTGCTACTAGCCTAGCCTTATAACGATTAATAGTTCCATCAGCTTTTCTTTTGATCCTGAAAACCCACTTGCAATCAATTAAATTTTTACCTTGCTGTGGGGGAACCAAATGCCATGTTTTGTTTTTCTTCAATGCCATATACTCTTCATTCATGGATTTCTTCCACCTGTCATCACACAGTGCTGCTTCAAGGGTGTTAGGTTCATCTGGTTCACCTGTGGAACAAACCATACCATACTTGGATATATGCTTGTAGTTGACAGGTTGAATTTTTCCTTGTTGAAGGCGTGTACGACGTGGCTGCTGAGTACTCACATCCGTTGCCACAGAGGATCCCATGGTTTCCAAATCATTGGCTGGACCAGAACCCAAAAAGGATTCGGCAGTAGTAGCAGCGCCACCCAGCACCAGATCTTCTGTAGCCGAAACGCGAGGCGAGGCGCCTAAGGCGGCCACAGAGAATCCCGGAGCTGCCGTATCTGCTCGGATTTCCACGCCGGTCGGACCCGCGCCAGGGCCCGCGCCAGTTTCCACGCCAGCCGCGCCAGTTTCTGCGCCAGGGGCAGTCGCGCCAGGGGCGGTCGGACCCGCACCGAGACCCGCGCCAGGGCCCGCGCTCTCCCTGGACCACGTGCTCGTGCGCCGTTTGTAGGTCACCGGTTGGGTGGGGCGGCGCGCAGCTTCTGGGCCACCCGGAGCCGGCCAAGTGGGGGCGATGATTGGCGCGGAGCGGGGAAGCTAGCGCAGCCAGCGGGCGCAGCCCGCGTGTCGCCCGTGGGACCGGTGCTGCGGGAATTGGGGAAGACTGCACGGTCGCCTGCGTCTGTCGCATCGGGCTGCGATCCCTGAGCGAATCTGATTCGCTGCTCCTGGACGGATCCCGAGGAGGATCTGTCTCCTCTTGTGGGACACATAAAATATGGTCCATCTGAATTTTTTTCAACAGCGATTTCTTCATGGATTTCTCCTGTATCATCAACACAAGACTCATGCAGATCATTAGATGAGTTAGTCAATAGTTGTGCGAAGGCAGAAGAAGGATTTCTTTGCGAAGAAGGGCGCCAGCATTGGGGTGAAGATCAGCAAATGGGAATTTGGTTTCATCGAGTACGACATCACGTGAGATGTAAACCCGACCAGTGGAGACATCTAGACATTTGACACCTTTATGTTGGGCGCTGTATCCTAGGAAGACACACTGTTTTGAGCGAAACATGAGTTTGCGATTGTTGTAGGGACGGAGGTTTGGCCAACATGCACACCCAAAGACTCGAAGAGATTTGTAGTCTGGTTTTTTGTGAAGGAGGCGTTCTACCAGAGTTTCATTATTAATAACACGACTGGGTAGCATGTTGATAATGTGAACGACAGTGAGGAATGCTTCATCCCAAAACTTGAGAGGCATGGAGGCTCCTGCCAAAAGAGCAAGGCCTACCTCTACGATATGTCTATGTTTGCGCTCAGCTGAGCCATTTTGTTGGTGAGCATGTGGGCATGATACTTGGTGAGAAATACCAAGGTTCTGGAAGAAGGAGTTCAACTTTTCGTACCCCCCCCCCCCCCAGTCTGATTGGACAGCGATGATTTTGCTATCAAACTTGCATTCAACAAGAGCTTGGAAGTTTTGAAAAACTTGAAACGCATCTGATCTTCGTTTGAGAAGATAGATCCAAGAGAATTTACCGTAGTCATCAATGAAACTGACGTAATACGTATGTCTACCAACAGAGTGTGGGGCTGGACCCCAAACATCAGAAAAAATAAGTTGGAGAGGTTTGGTAGAAATACTAGTAGAAACGGGGTATGGTAATTGATGACTTTTAGCTCGTTGACATGAATCACAAATTGTTTCAACATGACGCTCACCAACAAACGGGAGCTTATTTTTCCTAAGTAACTTTTCAACTAAAGAAAAAGAGGCATGTCCTAAACGATCGTGCCATCGTGTGGACGTAAGCTTGATAGCACCACAAGCTTGTTTATTGAATCTTCTAAACTCTGGAATCAACGGATAGAGCCCTCGAACACATCTACCTCGATAGAGTATTTCCCTCGTTGCCTGATCCTTGATCAAAAAGAAATAAGGGTGAAACTCAAGAAAAACATGATTATCGATGGCAATTCGATGAACAGAAAGAAGATTTTTGTGTGCACTAGGGACATGCAAAATTTTCCTAAGATGTAGTTTACGTCTAAGGGTACGAAATATTGAGTGACCAACATGACATATACTCATACCTTCTCCGCTAGCAGTGTGGATTTGATCCTTGCCGTGATATTTTCCCTTCATGGTCACCTTCTCGAGTTCATTGGTGATGTGGTTTGTGGCCCCACTGTCAACGTACCAATTGGTGTCAACACCGTAGGACCCATCAGCCGCCGCAGCGACTTTGTCATCATCCTGGGAATCATCATCATCCTCCTCGTACCTGTACCAGCAATCTTTTGCTGTGTGTCCAGGTTTCCCGCAGATCTGGCATCTTGGAGTGTCGGGGCGCATCCTGCCGCTGCCACGACTGCGACGGCCGCGGCCCCTGCCGCCGGTGCGCTGAGGAGAGGAGACGCGGTCACTGCCGCCGCCGCCACTAGATCGCCCTTTGCGAGGAGGGCCACGTGAACGGGAGCCGCCACCCCGCCCACGGGACGCCATGTTGGCTGAAGATTTGAAGCCGCTGCCGCCGGACCCGTGGTAATGAGCCACGCGTTGGTCGAAGTTTGAGAGCATGGCGTAGAGTTCATCGAGTGTGACGGGGGTGACTCGAGCGTCGAGAGCAGACACCAGAGACTGGTAATCGGCGTCGAGTCTGTGGATGATGTAGGAGACTAGTTCGTCATCCTGGATGGCCTTGCCTGCCGCGGCTAGTTCATCTGCATATCCTCGCATAGCAGCAAAGTAAGAGGCAACCGACAGATTACCCTTCTGCGCGTTGATGAGGGAGGTGCGGATGTTGTTGATGCGGCTCGCCGAGTACGACGAGAACATGGCAGCGAGCATCGTCCAGAGCGCGCTCGCCGTGGTGACTGTGGTCACCGTCACCAGAACCTCCTTTGTGAGGTTGGCCAGCAGGAAGCCAAGGACGTGTTGGTCCTCCCGGACCCAGAGAGGGTGGAGAGGGTTGGGTGATGAAGTCTCCTTGCCTTCTTTGGTGGTGATGAGGAACTTCGCCGACTTCGGTGTGGTGCCGTCGACGTCGCCGTAGACGCCGGCGCCATGCAGTTGGGGGGTGATCTGCGTTCGCCATAGCACGTAGTTCGTGCGGGACAACTTCTCCGTGACCTGGCTATTGAGGTTTGAGGAGAAGGCACCGGAGGCAGAGGAGGAAGACATGGCTAGGCTTAGATGGATTCGACAGAAGCTTCGGATGGGAAAAGGAAGTAGTTACAATTTTGATGTGTTTAAACTACTAGCCAAATCTATCTCTAAACCTAACCAAAGCCGAATACCTCCTGGTTGGATTGGGATTGTGACATGTATGTAGGCAACGTTGTTTAACACGGTTAACAATGAAAAGACAATTGGCCCATTCGTTTGTTTTTGTTTTTAGAACCATGCGGAAGATCTACCTGAATTCATTAAGAAAGAATGATGCTACAATGCCGACAAGGCATGACCCGTACAACGCTATAGAGGTTCGACTAGGCATAGCACCCTAAATGACCTACATTTTTTTCGAGGAACTAAATGACTTAACATTACAAGGAATGTATTGGAAAATGTAGTATAGAAAACAAAGGGGAAATGTTTCCTACAAACCAAACCCATAACACTATAAAGATGCATATGATATTATATTGGATCTTTACAAACTAGAGTTGCAGCGCAGGCAGAGTTGGTGGGTTTATAGTTTTTTTTTAAAAAAAAATCACATGTAGGCCACACAAAGACAAATATGGTCTGGCAAAATAAAATTATATCTCAACATTACTATTTTGGGTTTACAGAAAATTATAGTTATATGTGCATATATTACCGCCGTTTCATTCCCTCTCTTTTTTTGGTCAAAAATGGCCTAAATGGAGGGCTCGCGTAGCTCTGTGATTTTTTTGGTGTATTGCACAAAACACCGTGGTACCGCCCACCGCGGCATTATGGGTCATCTTGTTTTCACTTTACATTATCCACATCCACAAGATAAATCAAGATGATGGGGATGATGTGGGTGGCCCAATCACAAGCACAACACATTACAATTATTACCAGCTAGCAAGACAACAGGACAGCACAACAATGCAACCACTGCAACAACAGACATCCACCATTGCATGCTTCTCTCTTCTTTGACTGACCCGTAATGCACAAGCACAAAGACCAGACCACAAACAACACAACATAACATTGCACGTGTGGTGTTCGAGGAAATGCCAGAGAGAGAGAGAGAGGAGGAAGAAGATTGGTGTTGACAGGTGGGCCCATCCTGTCAGAAAGGTGTTTAGAAGAGGCGAATCGGGCACTTCCCGACATGGTAGCTTTTAGACAAAGATTAGACAAAAAGTGGTAGTTTTTGACACAAATTTGTAAAATGGTAGTTTGTAGGCACGGTTCCACTAAATGTGGTAGTTTTTTGTTAAATACTCTGTGTCGGCACAAGAAAGAAAGAATGAAGGAGAAGGAGCGTGCGTGTAGGCAAGGCAAGTGGAAGCATAACAAGAAGAGCAAAATGACCGGTCAAGAAATGTGAGAATAACCCAATGGTGGTATCTCCCTTCGCTTTCCCCTTCCACCTTACTGTTTTCATACTTCTTTTTCTTCTTCTATACTTTTTCTCGAATCACTTGTAAATTTTTAACTCTAAACGGCATGACATCGCAAGGCATGGATGCGAAACCCAGCACCCAGGCCGCAACAAACGCAATCCAAACTTGACTACCATGACGACAACATCGACCGAAGCACAAGCGTCGCTGGGACACTACAAGGATAAACCGCTTGCATGAGCATGTGGGAAAGGGAATTGCAAGAATAAACCGCTCCCTTCGCTTTCCCCACCCACCTTCCCGGCTCCATACTCCTTTCTTCCTATCTTCTTCTGATTAACAAACACCAGTCAACTGCTGGGATTTTTAAGAGCTTTCCATTTCCAAATAAAGTAAGTAACCCTGTCTTTTCTTCTGCTTTGCTAAAAGGGCCATTTTCTGGGGTTTCAAGACAAAAACAACCAGCCTGCTCATTCCAAGAAATCAATCATGCCTTTCTATGTGTGCTTTGCTAGCAATTAAAAGGCAAACGACCTATATTCTTTCGGCTAACAACGAAAAAAATATGACTACCGTGACAAACGCAACCCAAACTCGATCACCGTGGAAACGATGACAACAACATCGACCGAAGCACAAGCATGATGGGGACACCGCAAGAATAAAACCGCTTGCATGAGTGTGTAGGGAAGGGAACTACAAGAATAAACCGATCACTCGCTTCCTTCGCTTTCCCCTCCAACCTTCCTGCTTTCATACTCCTTTCTTCTTTTTATTAACAAAACACCAGTCAACCGCAGGGATTTTTAAGTGTTTTTCATTCAAAAAAAAGGTAAGTAACCCTGCCTTTTTGTGTGCTTTGCTAAAAGGGAAAATAACCCATTTTTTGGAGTTCAAGGAAAAGAAGCCATATTCAGAACAATCAGCCCACTAGTAGTAACTAAAAGGAAGAGAAGCCATATTCTTTCGTTTAACAATGAAAAAAAAATTGGCCCATTCTTTTATTTTTATTTTCAGAACCATGCGGAAGATCTAGCTGCACCTGAATTCCTTAAGAAAGAATGATGCTACAACACCGCAAAAGGCATGACCCATACAACGCCATAGAGGTTCGGCTAGACATAGCACCCTAAATGACCTAACATCACAAGGAATGGAACCGAAACTAGCACTACGAAAGTTGAAGCCCGGCCTACAAAAACACGACCCAAACTCGCTTACCACAACAACGGCCACTGAATCAAAAGCGTCACGGGGACAATAACCTTGGGCCAAACCGATTGAAAGTATAGGCACAACATTATTGAGCAACAAAAGTTGAACAGCCATGAGCAAAAGCCTCGGTTAACCCGCGACAAAACCTATTTGTATTGTATATATTATGTATGTATGGTGAGGTATATATTGGTTTGCGCATAATTTTGGGTTGAAATGCCACATGTCACAACAATGATTAAATGAGTAATTGCCGGCTTTACTAGTGTAAAACAAAAATACACATAACAATCTGGAATTTATCTCAAATACTAGTAAAAAAAAGGAACTTGCTCAGGGTTCATAGTTTTTTTTAAACTAACATTTGCATGTTGGCATGCGCAACAAATCTAGCCTACTAGATATCATGGGTATAAGTATCTTAAAATCATCACATATAAGCTACACGAAGACAAATATGGTCTGGCAAAATGAAATTATATTTTCATCATTACTATTTTGGATTAACAGAAAATTGTAGTTATATGTGCATATATTACAGCCGTTTCTTTCCTTTTTCTGCCAAAAAAATAGCCTAAATGGAGGGCTTGCCGTAGCTCAGTATTAGAGCATCTCTTATTCGCAAAAAAAGTTATTAGAGCATCTCTCGCAGATCCCGCATAAGGCCGGCGAACTACGCTTTTCCGCCTGTTATACAGGACGACCCAAATAATCGGCCCGAGCAGATACCCAAAAAAAGTCCCGGCCCATGAAAAGCCCCCCCATCTGGTATATATGCCGGCTTCCGGCCGATTTAGGGTACCCGCCCTCCATTTCCTCTAGCCCTCTCCGCCGCATTTCATGTACTCCGGCGAGAAATCGAGCGCGCTCCGACGGCCTATTGTAGCATGTTTTCCGCCGGATCGAAGCTACCATGGCATCCGTCGGTGCGGGGCGTGGCAGCGGAAGGGGGTTCGGAAATCGTGGTGGCTTCAGGTGTCGTTGTGGAGTCGAGCGCGGCGGCTTCTTCGCTCGCAAGCGCCAGAACGACGACGAGGCCGGCGGCTCTGGCCTCCGCTCTCCGGTGTCGAAGAAGCAACGGGAGGCCGTGTGCACGCATGGCGCCAAGTCCCGCAGCGCTGGATCGAGGTCGCGTGCATGGAAGGCCTTCCGGCGCTGCGGCCGGCTCTTTGACTCGGCGATCCAGCGCCGGTGGGAGGCCGAGTGGGCGTGGTTTGAGGCGAGAACCGCCGCCGATGCCAAAGATGCGGTTGCGGTTGTGCGGCTGCTGACGCTCTGGGATGAGTACCAACTCCAAACCCGGATCTACCGCGACCTCATCTACGACACCATTCATGGAGGGAAGCCGCTGCCCGCCGAGGTCATCTCCAGCGATGATAATGACGAGGGTGACGACTCTGACTCGGACGAGTAGAACCCCGGTGAAGTAGACCCCTGCCCACCCCCTCCGACGACTAGTAGATCTCCTATGCTATGTTTCGGTGCCCCTATGCTATGTATAATTATTATGGTTTGTAAAAACTCCCGTATGCTATGCGTGGTGAACTATGGTATGTTGGGTTGATGAACTCTGGCGAGATGTTTCTAGCGCGAAGTACTTTGTTTAAATTTTTGTCATATGCGGGATCGCTATACTCCTTTCTTCTTTTGATTAACAAACACGAGTCAATTGCTGGAACTTTTAAGAGTTTTTCCATTCCATAAAAGTAAGTAACCCTGCCTTTTTGTTTTTTTTAGAAAAGGAGGGCTCCCCGGCCTCTGCATCAGAACGATGCATACGGTCATAAATATAAGTAAAAAGGCTTTACAGAGTCTGAAAGTCTGAAAATGTAAATAGAGGGAAGCTCACACAGAGCCTCGATGCAAACATAACAAAGGCCACAAAGGCACAACTGGCTGGCAGAAAAAAGATAGGAAAACTAATCGCCTATCCTATTACACGACCGCCATCCAAACCGGTTGAAGATATCCCGCGCAACCATCTCCCACCGGACAGACCCAGTAACCAAACGCTCACTGGCTGCCATCGGAGTGAGTAAGGACCACAAACGGATCAGCGCCGTAGCATGGAATAAAACTTGCAAAAAATGAATAGCTGTTGTTCTGTTAAAAGCCAAATCATTCCTGCAGTTCCAAATTGCCCATAACAACGCACATACTCCAACACGAATGTGTCCAGCGGTTTCGGACTCTATCCCAGCCAGCCACGTTCCAAACAACGAACCTACCGAGTCCGGTGGAGTAATGTTAAAGGAAATTTGCACCGTGCGCCATAAGACTCTCGCCAATGGGCACTCGAAGAAGAGGTGCTTAATGGTCTCGTCCCGATCACAGAAGTTACACCTAATAGAGCTTGTCCAATTGCGCTTAACCAAGTTGTCCTTTGTTAAAATGACTTGTTTATGTACAAACCACGTAAACACTTTAATCTTCAAAGGAACTTTAACTTTCCAAACATGTTTGGAACTAGGAATGATGCTAGAGTTAATGACATCGATATACATCGACTTAACCGTAAACACTCCAGACCCAGTAAGTTTCCAACACAATTGATCGGGCTGATGAGCTAACTGAACCTCCATCAGTCTAGTCACCAGATGAAGCCAAGCTTCCCACCTATCACCAATAAGCACCCTCCGAAACTGGATATTAAGGGGAACGGACTGCATAATCGTTGCAACCAGCGCGTCGCGTCGTTGAACAATACGATACAGGGACGGATACTGTAACGCCAATGGTGTATCACCAAGCCACGTATCCTCCCAGAAACGGGTATTGTTACCATTACCGACGACAAACTTTGTTCTATTAAAGAAGGCGGCCTTAACTCTCATAAGCCCCTTCCAAAACGGCGAGTCCATTTGTCTCACGGTCACCTGTGACAAAGTCTTGGACTGCAGATACTTGTTACGAAGAATCTGTGTCCACGTTGCGTCTGTCTCAACAGATAACTTATACAGCCACTTACTGAGAAGGCATCTATTCTTGACCTCAAGATTCTCAACACCCAGACCCCCTTGGTCCTTTGGTCGACAGATTACATCCCATTTGGCAAGTCTATACTTTCTCTTAAGATCATCACTCTGCCAAAAAAAAATTGATCGGTAAAAGTCCAGCCTTTTCCGAACCCCAACTGGCACTTGGAAGAATGATAGATGGAACATCGGCATACTCGTGAGCACCGAATTGATAAGAATCAGCCGGCCTCCATAAGACATGAGTTTGCCTTTCCAGCAACTGAGTATTTTCTCAAACCAATCCTCGATGCACTTCCACTCTTTGTTTGTTAGCTTACGATGGTGAATGGGTATACCTAGGTACGTGAAAGGTAAAGCCCCTAACTCACAACCAAACAATTGCCTATAAGCCTCTTGTTCCTCCTTGGCTCTACCAAAGCAGAACAACTCGCTTTTGTGCAAGTTAATCTTTAATCCGGACAATTGTACAAATAAGCATAACACTAGCTTCATATTTCTCGCTTTTACCAAGTCATGCTCCATAAAGATGATTGTATCATCAGCGTACTGCAGAATGGAGACACCCCCGTCAACCAGATGAGGCACCAAGCCACCCACCTGACCGGCCTCCTTTGCGCTTCCTATAAGAATTGCCAACATGTCCGCCACAATGTTGAACAAAACAGGAGACATCGGATCACCTTGCCTCAGGCCTTTGTGTGTCTGGAAATAATGACCTATATCATCATTCACTTTAATTCTAACACTCCTTTTTGCGTGAAGGATTCTACCTCGCGTCGCCAAGCTTCATCGAATCCCTTCATACGCAAGGCCTGTTGAAGGAAGGGCCATTTGACTTTGTCATACGCTTTATCGAAATCCACTTTGAAAATAACCCCGTCCAGCTTTTTCGTGTGGATCTCATGGAGCGTTTCATGAAGGACCACAACCCCTTCAAGGATGTTCCTGTCCGGCATGAAAGCAGTTTGGGTAGGCTGTACCATCGCATGCGCAATCTTTGTGAGCCTATTAGTCCCAACCTTGGTAAAGATTTTGAAGCTAACATTCAGAAGACAGATGGGCCTGAATTGCTCAATTCTCACAGCCTCTGTTTTCTTAGGGAGAAGGGTTATCGTCCCAAAATTCAACTGGAAAAGCTGAAGCTGTCCAGAGAAGAGATTATTAAACAGAGGCAACAGATCCCCCTTAATAATATGCCAGCACTTTTTATAAAACTCTGCCGGAAAACCATCAGGGCCCGGTGCCTTATTATTCTTCATCTGTGATATGGCCTCGAACACCTCTTTCTCAGAAAAAGGTGCCGCGAGAATATGATTCTCCACCGCTGTGAGTTGAGGGACATCCTCAACCCTGGACTCATCCAAGGACACGCAGTTATCCTCGGGAGGACCAAACAGCTGCTTGTAGTACTCAGTAATATACTGCTTAAGGTTTTCATGACCTACAATTGTTCATTCATCTTGCTCAAGCCGAAAGATCCTCTTCTTTCTATGTTTACCATTAGCGATCATGTGAAAAAATTGAGTGTTCGCATCCCCCTAGACTACTCGCCGGACCTTGGCCCGCAACGCCCACTTCAATTTTTCCTCTCGAAGGAGTTCTTTCAGCCTCATCTCCGCATCAAGCTTGGCATGAAGCTCCGCGGCCGGCAGAACCGTGGTTTCAGCTTTCACATCTAGGGCCTCAATAAGGGAAAGGAGCCTTTCCTTTTCGACCTTATAAATCCCGCTAAGATGTTTAGCCCAACCACGCAGGAAGCTTCTCAAATGCCTAATCTTATTCTACCAGCGCTGGATCGCAGTCTTCCCTCCTGAATCCTTAGCCCACTCTCTGGCTACGAGATCAAAGAAACCTTCTCGTTCAAACCAAGCCAGCTCAAACGAGGAGTTTTTATTACCCAGGTGGGTGGCCTCACCGGAGTCCACAAACAACGGCATGTGATCAGAAATCCCACGGGACAAAGCCTGAACTATTACTAGAGGAAACTTCTGTTCCCACTCGACGCTCGCCAACACTCTATCCAACTTCTCATACGTCGGATTTGGCAACGCGTTAGCCCAGGTAAATTTCCTACCAGAGAGCTCAATTTCTCTCAGGTCAAGACTTTCAATGATAGTATTAAACATGAATGACCATCGGCCATCAAAGTTATCATTGTTCTTATCCTCACGCCGTCTAATGATATTAAAATCGCCCCCCGCCAGGATAGGAAGCTGCTCGGAGCCGCAAATCCTAACGAGATCCGCCAAGAACTCGGGCTTGAGTTCGGGTTGCGCAGCCCCATATACTGCAACCAGAGCCCAATTAAAACCATCCTCCTTCGATCTAACCCAAAACTTGACCGCAAAGTCACCCATAACCACACTTCGAACCTCGAGCGCTTTGCATCGAACGCCGAGCAAGATCCCACCTGATCTCCCTCTCGTTGGCAAGGAATGCCAATCGAAGTCAACCCCGCCTGACAAAGTACTAAGAAACTGAGGCACAAAATTATCTCTACTGGTCTCCGATAGAGCTATAAAATCTAATCGATGCTCGACCGCCGCCTCAGCAAGAAATCTTCTTTTAGCCAAGTCCTTTAGACCTCTGCTATTCCAAAAGATTCCTTTCATAGTTCATCATGGAATTTTTTAGCCGTACGAATCCTAGCACTCCTACGCACCGCGGACACCGGGTACACCTTCCGTTTCCACTTGCATTTCGGGTTAACATGGCTTTGTGACTGGTCCTCACAACCCATCGCAGAAGGTCCATGCAAAACCGCCTGAGAAGTTTCATCCTCCTCCTCCGCCGCCTCCGGAATAGCATGAATAAGGTCCGCACAGAAAGGATCAAGCACCCTGACCCCCAGAGCCTCAACCTCAGAATCACTCATAGGCCTAACGGCCGCAATGTTACGAATCATCTCTAAGGCCCTCTCAGCCTCTAGATCAAGAAGGTCATTAACGGAATTAGAGATTCCAGTGACATTACTACCAAGTGAGACTCCTAATTGATTTGCATTTTCAACAATCTCATCATTAAAAAAATGCATAATGGAATTAGAAATATTAACCGACATACCAGTAGTGACCTCAACGTCACGGAGCTTGGCTGCCCTCATGGCGCACCGCTGCTGGATGTCGTCCACATCAGGCATAGTCTGGAGGCGATCGCTCACCCGTCGCCCCTCAGACATCTGGTCCTGAATCCCTCCAAACGCAATCACCTCCTCACGAGAGAACCTGGACAGGGTAGGACCTCCTGCCTCACTCCTCTGGCGAGGCTGAGCAGAAGCCCCGACCACCGGCGACGGGCTCACCTCACAAGGCAGAGCTGGAGGTGAACGGGGGGAAGGGGGTGCATGGGCCACCTGCCCGAGCTCCCCACCCTGCACCGGAGAGGCCAATGCCGTAGGCGCCTTAGGGGAGGAGGGCGCCAAGGTCACCTTCCCCGAGCCCCCTCCCGACGGCACGGGCGCCA
The DNA here is from genome assembly GCF_002162155.2 of Triticum dicoccoides. Classification (NCBI taxonomy): domain Eukaryota; kingdom Viridiplantae; phylum Streptophyta; class Magnoliopsida; order Poales; family Poaceae; genus Triticum; species Triticum dicoccoides. The sequence goes on from NC_041381.1 coordinate 1,507,171, forward strand.
CTGGCAGCAGGAACGATGCGACGGGAGAATAGGTGTCCGAGGCCACCTGCCCAGACCCCCTCCTAGCGCAACGACAGACACGGGCGCCTCGTGTCCCAACGGTCCAACGTCGAAAGAAGAAGGGTAACCCGAGGCCTCCTGCCCCGGGCCCTCAGCCGACAGACCAGCCACGTCCTGGGGAGGAACACCGTGGTGAGCACGAGAGGGAGTGGCCACCTGCCGACTCACCTCCCCCACTCCCCAAACCGGTACCGACGAATCACCAGGAACCCCCAGACTAGCACAAAGAGCATCCTCAAAGTCCAAAGTAGGCAACGCATACTCAGAAGCCTCCTCGGACTCCACCCGATCGCTCCACAGTCTCGGGGGAGCAGAAGCGGGTTCAAAGGACCCAAATCTCAAAGTCGTCATAGGCACCGAGGAAGGTGGAGCCGCTCCTCCCTCAGTCGTCGTGCTCTCAGACCCCGGTCCATTGGACTGCTGCCGTCCAGAGTCATCGACCGGCGGATCCTTAGCCCCCGCTCTACCATCGCCCTCGTGCATATCCACGTCCGACCCATGAGCGTCCGCCGCCAGAAGGCTCTCATCCTCAAACTCAATAACCAAACTATAAATCATGCCTCGATAAGCCCACTTGACAACCTCCGGCACAAAGTCAGTGTTCAGAATACTAACCAGAACCCGAGCAATCATGTGAGCTCTGGTAAACGCCATATCCACCCTCTTAGGCTTTCCCATCAAAATACCCAAACTGGCCACAACCCGAGCATCCTGCAACGGCTTGGAAGGGACTCCGGAGAACCGCAACCACGCCTGAGTAAGCGGCTTGCCCTGAGGCTCTACCTGCTTCCACTCGTGAAACTCAAGGACGCAATCAGTTCCTGGCACTTTACACATCCCAAAACTCAGCAACCTCTGCAGATCCTCCACCGAGGGAAACTCAACCTTGAACATCTTATCAGCGAGGCTGAAGAGATCCCACTGGAAGTCTCCGGGGGCCAACTCCCGAAGCCTCTGCACGATCTGTGCCTCAGAAACCTCCCCTTTAGTGACCTTAACAATCCCCGTATTCATGGTCGTCGTCTCATCAGCCACCTCTCTCTCAATCGAAGACTCAAAAAACGTGAGCTCAGCACAGTAAACTCCGTACATCATAAGTGACGGCGCCTGATCTCGTAGCATCGGGCAGTCCCCAGAGTCATGTGCCGGTTTACCACAGGTATCACAAAGCGGAACCACACACTCCGCAATGAAGTGGCCCTTTTCACCACATCTATAGCAAAGCATCTTTTCCTTCTTGCGCGCCCATTTGGACGCCCTGTCAGACTCAGCCCTGTCCGACAACTCCACTGACACATCAGCCATAACCTCGTTCTCAGGAACCTGGACAGTGGCAAGAGCCGTCACCACCTCCATCGCACGACCGGTCAACACTGGCTCCTCGGCAGCCCCGCTCTCTGTCGTCTGCTCGACAACAGCGGGAGGGGGCGGTTGTCGTGGACGGAACCGACCCCCTCGACCACCCCGACCACCACGATGGCCCCGGAAACCTCCCCGCTGCCGATTACCCGGACCGGAAGGCCCCTCAACGAAACCACCGGACGGACCCAAGAACGGTCTCTCAGCCGAGCCGTCGCTTTGCCAAGCATACCCACGGCCTCCACCCGTGGACGACGAACCACGGTGCTGGCCAGCCCCATACGCGTCATAGCCATCATCCCCCCACTGCCCTCGGGGCGCAACCACAGCCCCAACCGCGTTGGGCTGCGACGGCGGAAGCGGGCGAGTGACGACGTTGGGAGGAGGGGCCAATCTGGGATGCGGACCGGCGGCTTGAGAGGAGCAATGCCCCGACCCGCAGCTGCTGCCGCAGCACCGCCGGCAGCCACCGGTCGAGGACCGGCTCCCTGTCCGCCACGCCCGCCCGAAGGCAAGGACGGGGCTGGCTGCCTCGCAGCTGGAACCCCGCCAACAGAGGGCTGCACCACAGGTCCACCCGACCCGCGGGCTGCCACAGCGCTGGGGATCTCGACGCGGCCATGCCTCGCACCTGGCACCTGCGCCGGCTACGCACCCCGGCCAGTGCCATGGCTAGGCGGCGGCGCCCCAATGGCCCGAGAAGCCCACCCGGCTGGTGCGGCCGCTTTCCGGGAGGAGGCGCGCCTCCAGGCCCTGCCATCACTCCAAGAGGTGGAATACGGCGCGCTCGGCCAGGACCCGCAGTACGCAATCGCGGCGGGCGACGGAAAACCCTAGGGCGCAGCGACTTGGTGGACGACGATGATCGATACGTGCATGCGTCCCCCCCCCCTCTATAACGATTGGAATCGAGTCTGGCTGGGCCTCATACCCACCAGACCTCGGCCCAAGAATACCAGCCAGCCCAACAACATCAGGATCGGCTCGGCCCAGTAACATGTTCAAACGCTCCTGGCGAGCGAGCCGGATCGGGATCGCTGTGACCGCCGGCAAGGCCGCCGCAGTCACCTCCGGCGTCGATCTACATCCATTCCGGCGAGAATTCTTTCGTCTCTTCACCAATGTCCATGAATCCGGCCGAATCATATCGAACAAGGTCAAATTCAGAAGACGTACCTTAGGTAAAGGACCCTTCCAGGGCCGAGCTGCCGCCGCCGCCGTTCTCCTGTGGACAACCCGGCGAACCATCTCTGTTGTCTCCCGTGCACTAAGCCCGACTCTCGCCGGATCGTCAACTGGAAGGATTTCATCAATGGTGGCGGCCACGTCGGCTTCGTCGTACCCAACACTCAAAAAATCGCAAATGTAGTCTAAGGGAGTCGCCGATGAACGAGATAGCGGCGCCGCCACGTCCGGATCTTCATCTCCCTCACCTTCGTCAGCATCGGCCAGGGCCCAGAAGCGGCCCCCCACGCACCGGCGATCACCGGAGGCGTAGGACGCTGACCCCGCGGTGATTCCGACGGACGAGCCGCCAGTCGCCCCCCGCATCGCCTCCTGTTCCTCTGCAGTCCGATATGGAACCTAGCAATTCACCATCGCTTCTCTGAAGGAACGGGTTTACACCGAGGTTGGATCTTAAAAAATGGAGGAGAATTTCACTTCCCCGGCCTCTGCACCAACTAGGAATGCATACAGCCATTTTAGTATGAGTACCAAGATAAACATGGTCCTCATATTATTTTTAATGAGTATCAAGATATTTTTTGAAGAGAGGTTCCACCACACACCAAACTTGATCCTCAATAAACGGGGGAAAACCCCTATGCATCAGCTGTCAATTCTAGGAATTGAACTCGGGTCGTTAGGATGCACAACCGCATGCCCAACCACTGAGCCAAGGCTCTCTTTGCTAAAAAACCCTATGCATCACCTGTCAACCCTGCCTTTTTGGTGGATGGATGAGGTGAGCTCGAGTAGATTTAGAGTGGATAGTGAGAATGAATCAACTCATCATCTGGTAATCTGGAAACAAAAAGGTGGAATATTTATTTATTTTGGTGGATGGATGGATGCTGATGATGATAGACAAGAAAGAAAGAAGAAGGAGGCAAAGGCAACGGAAGTGGAACAAGAAGAAAATGACGACTTCTTTCTACAACACAAATGGAAGAATAAACCCATCCTTCGCTTTCCCCTTCCACCTTACTGCTTTCATACTCCTTTTTCTTCTTTTATTTATATATACTAATATAATTAACAAACAAACACACACCGGTCAACTGCTGACATTATCAATCTTATATAATCAAGACTTTTTTCACTCGCGAATCAACCTGTGGTTGGATGGTTAGAAGGACTGTGGTATCCCCAGCCCACCAGGGTTCAAATCCTGGTTCTTGCATTTATTCCTGGATTTATTTCAGGATTTCCGGCGATGCACATTCAGTGGGAGGAGACGTTCCTGCCAGCTCAGTCTTTCGGAGGTGCTCATAGGGGTAGGGTTTGCGTGTGTGCGTTCATAGGGGTGAAACTATTACGCCACAGGGGCGTGCTTCGCCGAAAAACTCTAAACAACATGACATCGCAAGGCATGGATGCGAAACCCAGCACCCAATCCGCAACAAACGCAACCCAAACTTGACTACGATGACGACAACATCAACGAAGCACAAGCGTCCCGAGGACACTGCAAGAATAAACCGCTTGCATGAGCGTGTGGAAAAGGGAACCGCAAGAATAAACCGCTCACTCGCTTTCCCCTCCCACCTTCCTGCTCTCATACTTCTTTGTTCTTCTTTTTTCTTTTCTTTTATTCTTTTGATTAACAAACACCAACTGCTGGAATTTTTAAGAGTTTTCCATTTCCAAAAAAAGTAAGTAACCCTGACTTTTCTTGTGCTTTGCTAAAAGGGCCATTTTCTGGGGTTCAAGACAAAAACGACCAGCCTGCTCATCCCAAGTAATCAATCATGCCTTTTCTATGTGTGCTTTGCTAGCAATTAAAAGGCAAACAAGCCATATTCTTTCCATTAACAATGAAAAAAGATGAGTACCGTCACAAACACAACCCAAACTCGACCACCGTGACAACGATGACAACAACATCGACTGAAGCACAAGCGTCATGGGGACACCGCAAGAATAAACCGCTTGCATGAGTGTGTAGGGAAGGGAACTACAAAAATAAACCGCTCACTCGCTTCCTTCGCTTTCCCCTCCCACCTTCCTACTTTCATACTCCTTTCTTCTTTTTATTAACAAACACCAGTCAACCGCTGGAATTTTTAAGAGTTTTTCATTCCAAAAAAAAGTAAGCGACCCTGCCTTTTTGTGTGCTTTGCTAAAAGGGAAAATTACCCATTTTAAGCCATATTCAGAACAATTAGCCCACTAGTAGTAATTAAAGGCAAAGAAGCCATATTCTTTCGTTTAACAATGAAAAACAATTGGCCCATTATTTCCTTTTTATTTTCAGAACCATGCGGAAGATCTAGCTGCACGTGAATTCCTAAAGAAAGAATGATGCTACAACGCCGAGAAGGCATGACCCATGCAACATCATAGAGGCACTACTAGGTAGAGGCAGAGCACCCTAAATGACCTAACATCACAAGGAATGGAACCGAATCTCTTACACTACGAAAGTTGAAGCCCGACCCACAACAATACGACCCAAACTCGCTTACCACAACGACGACCACCGAAGCAAAAGCGTCATGGGGACAATAACCTTGAGCCAAACCGATTGAAAGTATGGGCACAACATTATTGAGCAATATACTGGTTTAAGCATAATTTTGGGTTGAAATGCCACATGTCACAACAATGATTACATGAGTATAATTGGCGGCTTGTACTAGTGTAAAAGGAAAATACACCTAACAATTTGGAATTTATCTCAAATACTAGTAAAAAGGAACGCAATGAATTTACACATGGTTCATAGTTTTTCTTAAACTAACATTTGCATGTTGGCATGCGCAACAAATCTAGTCGATCTACTGGATATCATGGGTATAAGTATCTTAAAATCATCACATGTAGACTACACGAAGACAAATATGGTCTGGCAAAATGAAATTATATTATTTTCATCATTACTATTCTGGATTGACAGAAAATTGTAGTTATGTGTGCATATATTACCGCCGTTTCTTTCTTTTCCTGTCCAAAAACTGGCCTAAATGGAGGGCTCGCCTTAGCTCAGTAAACAAAAGCAATATTATTAGTTATTAGAGCATCTCTAGCAGATCCCGCATAAGGCCCGGAAACTACGCTTTTCCGGATGTTATACAGGACGACCCAAATAATCAGCCCGAGCAGATACCCGGAAAAAGTCCCGGCCCGTAAAAAGTTTACGGGAGGCCCGTAAACCGCCCCCAATCTGGTATATATGCCGGCTTCCAATCGATTTAGGGTATCCGCCCTCCATTTCCTCTAGCCCCCTCCGCCGCATTTCGTGTACTCCGGCGAGAAATCGAGCGTGCTCCGGCAGCCTTTTGCGGCCTGTTTTCCTCCGGATCGAAGCTACCATGGCGTCCGCCGGTGCGGGCCGTGGCGGCGGGAGGGGGTTCGGCGACCGCGGTGGCTTCGGGTGCCGTGGTGGAGGCGGCGCGCGCGGTGGCTTCTTTGCCCGCAAGCACCAAAACGACGACGAGGCCGGCGGCTCTGGCCTCCCCCCTCCGGTGTCGAAGAAGAAACGGGAGGCGGTGTGCACTTGTTGCGCCAAGTCCCGCAGCGCCGGATCGAGGTCACATGGGTGGAAGACCTTCCTGCGCTACGGCCGGCTCTTCGACCCGGCGCTCCAGCGCCAGTGTGAGGCCGGACGGGCGTGGTTTGAGGCGAGGACCGCCCGCCGACGCCGGAGATGCGGTTGCGGCTGCGCGACTGCCAGCGCTCTGGGAGGAGTACGACCTCCAAACCCGGATCTACGGTGACCTCATCACCGACACCCTTTACGGAGGGAAGCCGCTGCCCGCCGAGGTCATCTCCAGCGACGACGACGATGAGGGTGACGGCGACGATGAGGGCGACGACTCTGACTCGGATAACTCTGACTCAGATGAGTAGCACCTCAGTGAAGTAGACCCCCGCCCACCCCCGGCTCCGGCGACTAGTAGATCCCCTATGCTATGTTTCGATTCCCCTATGCTATGTATAATTATTATGGTTTGCAAAAACTCTCCTATGCTATGCGTGGTGAACTATGGTATGTTGGGTTGATGAACTCCGGCGAGATGTTTTTAGCGCAAAGTACTCTGTTTAAATTTATGTCATATGTGGGATCGCTATACTCCTTTCTTCTTTTGATTAACAAACACCAGTCAACAGCTGGAATTTTTAAGAGTTTTCCATCCCATCAAAGTAAGTAACCCTGCCTTTTTGTGTGCTTTGCTAAAAGGGTAAATTACCCATTTTTTTGGAGTTCAACGAAAAAAACAGCCAGCCTGCTCATTCCAAGTAAATCCAATCATGCCTTTTTTTTATGTGTGCTTTGCTACTGCCTTGTAGTAATTAAAAGGCAAAGAAGCCATATTCTTTCGGTTAACAATGAAAAGACAATTGGCCCGTTCTTTTCCTTTTTGTTTTCAGAACCATGCGGAAGATCTACCTGAATTCGTTAAGAAAGAATGATGCTACAACGCCGACAAGGCATGACCCATACAACGCCATAGAGGTTCGACTAGACATAGCACCCTAAATGACCTAACATTTTTTTGCTGCTGAGTGCTGACTGCTGCTTTAGTACTCCCTCCGTCCCAAAATTCTTGTCTGAAATTTATTTAGATATGAATGTATCTAATACTAAAACGTGACTTGATACATCCGTATTTAGACAAATGTTAGACAAGAATTTTGGGACGGAGGGAGTATTTACAGACACACACACTCCTTTCTTTCCCCTACCTACGCTACGCTATGTAAAGAGGAGGATTGGTAAGCTAAAGAAATTAGGTAGAGTGAGGTGATCTACGAGTAGATTTTAGAGAGTATGCACTGAGAATGAACGGGTCAACTCATGATCAGGTAATCTCAAGACAAAAAGGAAAGGGGAAGAAAGGTGGAATATTTATTTTTATTTATTTTGGTGGATGGATGGATGCTGATGCTGATGATAAATATGGGTGCTCTCTCATGATCTCTGTGTTGTGTCGGCACAAGAAAGAAAGAAAGAAAGAAGCAAGTGAAAAAACAGAATGAAGGAGGAGGAGAAAATGACTCGTCTAACTGAAATGGGAGAATAAACCCAACCCAGTGGTAGCTCCCTTCCCTTTCCCCTCCCACCTTACTGCTTTCATACTCCTTTTTCTTCTTCTGTACCAGTATTTATTAATTAACAAACAAACACACACCGGCATGACATCGCAAGGCATGAGGATAGGGCGTCGACCCGTTGGCTGGGCAGCTGGGGTAGCTGCCAGCCCACCCAAGTTGAAGCCCTGGCTTTGACATGCCGTGCTCACGGAGTTTCTTCTATAAAAGAATGCCAACGAGGGTTAGCCCTTGGGTTGGTCTCATTTTTTTTTTACATCGCAAGGCATGGATGCGAAACCCGTCACCCGGTCCGCAACAAACGCAATCCAAACTTGACTACCATGACCAACGATGACGACAACATCGACAGAAGCACAAGCGTCGCGGGGACACTGCAAGAATAAACCGCTTGCATGGGCGTGTGGGAATGGGAACCGCAAGAATAAACCGCTCACTCGCTCCCTTCGCTTTCCCCCTCCCACCTTCCTACTTTCATACTTCTTTCTTCTTTTCTTTTCTTCTTTTGATTAACAAACACCAGTCAACTGCTGGAATCTGAGTTTTCCATTCTGGAAAAAAAGTAATTAACCCTGCCTTTTCTTCTCCTTTGCTAAAAGGGCCATATTCTGGGGTTCAAGACAAAAACAACCATCTTGCTCATTCCAAGTAATCAATCATGCCTTTCTATGTGTGCTTTGCTAGTAGTAATTAAATGGCAAAAGGAGCCATATTCTTTCGGTTAACAATGAAAAAGAAATTGCCCCATTCTTTTCTTTTGTTTCTTTTCAGAACCATGGGGAAGATCTAGCTGCACCTGAATTCCTAAAGAAAGAACGATGCTACAACACCGCAAAAGGCATGACCCATACAACGCCATAGAGGTTCGACTAGACATAGCACCCTAAATGACCTAACATCACAAGGAATGGAACCGAAAACTCTTACACTACGAAAGTTGAAGCCCGGCCCACAACAGCACGACCCAAACTCGCTTACCACAACAATGACCACTGAAGCAAAAGCGTCACGGGGACAATAACCTTGAGCCAAACCGATTGAAAGTATAGGCACAACATTATTGAGCAACAAAAGTTGAATAACATGAGCAAAAGCCTCGGTTAACCCGCGACAAAACCTATTTGTATTGTATAAATTATGTATGTATGGTGAGCAATATATTGGTTTGAGCATAATTTTGGGTTGAAATGCCACATGTCACAACAATGATTACATGAGTATAATTGCCAGCTTTTGCTAGTGTAAAAGGAAATACACATAACAATTTGGAATTTATATCAAATACTAGTAAAAAAAATGGAACTTACTCAGGGCTCATAGTTTTTTTTAAACTAACATTTGCATGTGGCATGCGCAACAAATCTAGTCTACTAGATATCATGGGTATAAGTATCTTAAAATCGTCACATATAAGCTACACGAAGACAAATATGGTCTGGCAAAATGAAATTATATTTTCATCATTACTATTTTGGATTAACAGAAAATTGTAGTTATATGTGCATATATTACCGCCGTTTCTTTCCTTTTTCTGTCAAAAAAATAGCCTAAATGGAGGGCTGGCAGTAGCTCAGTAAACAAAAGCTATATTAAAAGTTATTAGAGCATCTCTTATTCGCAAAAGAAAAGTTATTAGAGCATCTCTAGCAGATCCCGCATAAGGCCGGCGAACTACGCTTTTCCGCCCGTTATACGGGACGACCCAAATAATCGGCCCGAGTAGATATCCAAAAAAAGTCCCGGACCATGAAAAGCCCCCCCCCATCCGGTATATATGCCGGCTTCCGGCCGATTTAGGGTACCCGCCCTCCATTTCCTCTAGCCCTCTCCGCCGCATTTCGTGTACTCCGGCGAGAAATCGAGCGCGCTCCGACGGCCTATTGCAGCCTGTTTCGGCCGGATCGAAGCTACCATGGCATCCGCCGGTGCGGGGCGTGGCGGCGGAAGGGGGTTCGGCAATCGCGGTGGCTTCAGGTGTCGCTGTGGAGTCGATGCACGCGGCGGCTTCTTCGCCCGCAAGCGCCAGAACGACAACGAGGCCGGCGGCTCTGGCCTCCGCTCTCCCGTGTCGAAGAAGCAATGGGAGGCGGCGTGCACGCATGGCGCCAAGTCCTGCAGCGCTGGATCGAGCTCGCGTGCGTGGAAGACCTTCCGGCGCTGCGGCCGGCTCTCCGACTCGGCGATCCAGTGCCAGTGGGAGGCCGAGTGGGCATGGTTTGAGGCGAGGACCACCGCCGATGCCAAAGATGCGGTTGCGGCTGTGCGGCTGCTGACGCTCTGGGATGAGTACCAACTCCAAACCCGGATCTACTGCGACCTCATCTACGACACCATTCATGGAGGGAAGCCGCTGCCCGCCGAGGTCATCTCCAGCGACGACAATGACGAGGGCGACGACTCTGACTCCGACGAGTAGAACCCCGGTGAAGTAGACCCCTGCCCACCCCCTCCGGCGACTATGTTTCGGTGCCCCTATGCTATGTATAATTATTATGGTTTGTAAAAACTCCCGTGTGCTATGCGTGGTGAACTATGGTATGTTGGGTTGATGAACTCTGGCGAGATGTTTCTAGCGCGAAGTACTTTGTTTAAATTTTTGTCATATGCGGGATCGCTATACTCCTTTTATCTTTTGATTAATAAACACCAGTCAATTGCTGGAACTTTTAAGAGTTTTCCATTCCATAAAAGTAAGTAACCCCGCCTTTTTGGTGGATGGATGAGGTGAGCTCGAGTAGATTTAGAGTGGATAGTGAGAATGAATCAAAAAGGTGGAATATTTATTTATTTTGGTGGATGGATGGATGCTGATGATGATAGACGAGAAAGAAAGAAGAAGGAGGCAAGGCAACGGAAGTGGAACAAGAAGAAAATGACGACTTCTTTCTACAACACAAATGGAAGAATAAACCCATCCTTCGCTTTCCCCTTCCACCTTACTACTTGCATACTCCTTTTTCTTCTTTTATTTATATATACTAATATAATTAACAAACAAACACAAACCGGTCAACTGTTGACATTATCAATCTTATATAATCAAGACATTTTTCACTCGCAAATCAAACTGTGGTTGGATGGTTAGAGGGACTGTGGTATCCCCAGCCCATCAGAGTTCAAATCCTGGTGCTCGCATTTATTTCTGGATTTATTTCCGAATTTACGGCGATGCGCATTCAGTGGGAGGAGGCATTCCTGCCGGCTCAGTCTTTCGGAGGTGCTCATAGGGATAGGGCGTGCCTCGCCGAAAAACTCTAAACAACATGACACCGCAAGGCATGGATGCAAAACCCAGTACCCAATCCGCAACAAACGCAACCCAAACTTGAATTTTTAAGAGTTTTCCATTTCCAAAAAAAGTAAGTAACCCTGCCTTTTCTTGTGCTTTGCTAAAAAGGACCATTTTTTGGGGTTCAAGACAAAAACAACCAGCCAGCTCATCACAAGTAATCAATCATGCATTTTCTATGTGTGGTTTGCTAGCAATTAAAAGGCAAACAAGCCATATTCTTTCCGTTAACAATGAAAAAAGATGAGTACCGTCACAAACGCAACCCAAACTCGACCACCGTGACAACGATGAGAACAGCATTGACTGAAGCACAAGCGTCATGGGGACACCGCAAGAATAAACCGCTTGCATGAGTGTGTAGGGAAGGGAACTACAAAAATAAACCGCTCACTCGCTTCCTTCGCTTTCCCCTCCCACCTTCCTACTTTCATACTCCTTTCTTATTTTTATTAACAAACACCAGTCAACCGCTGGAATTTTTAAGAGTTTTTCATTCCAAAAAAAAAAGTAAGTAACCCTGCCTTTTTGTGTGCTTTGCTAAAAGGGAAAATTACCCATTTTAAGCCATATTCAGAACAATTGGCCCACTAGTAGTAATTAAAAGGCAAAGAAGCCATATTCTTTCGTTTAACAATGAAAAACAATTGGCCCATTATTTCATTTTTATTTTCAGAACCATGCGGAAGATCTAGCTGGACGTGAATTCCTAAAGAAAGAATGATGCTACAACGCCGAGAAGGCATGACCCATGCAACATCATAGCGGCACTACTAGTCTACTAGGTAGAGGCAGAGTACCCTAAATGACCTAACATCACAAGGAATGGAACCAAAACTCTTACACTACGAAAGTTGAAGCCCGACCCACAACAACACGACCCAAACTCGCTTACCACAATGACGACCACCGAAGCAAAAGCGTCACGGGGACAATAACCTTGAGCCAAACCGATTGAAAGTATGGGCACAACATTATCGAGCAATATAGTGGTTTAAGCATAATTTTGGGTTGAAATGCCACATGTCACAACAATGATTACATGAGTATAATTGGCGGCTTTTACTAGTGTAAAAGGAAAATACACCTAACAATTTGGAATTTATCTCAAATACTAGTAAAAAGGAACGCAATGAATTTACACAGGGTTCATAGTTTTTTTTAAACTAACATTTGCATGTTGGCATGCGCAACAAATCTAGTCGATCTACTAGATATCATGGGTATAAGTATCTTAAAATCATCACATGTAGGCTACACGAAGACAAATATGGTCTGGCGAATCGAAATTATATTTCCATCATTACTATTTTGGATTAACAGAAAATTGTAGTTATGTGTGCATATATTACCGCCGTTTCTTTCTTTTTTGTCCAAAAAATGGCCTAAATGGAGGACTCGCCGTACCCTAGTAAACAAAAGCTATATTATTAGTTATTAGAGCATCTGTAGCAGATCCCGCATAAGGCCCGCGAACTACGCTTTTCCGGCCGTTATACGGGACGACCCAAATAATCGGCCCGAGCAGATACACGAAAAAAGTCCCGGCCCGTAAAAAGTTTACGGGAGGCCCGTAAACCGCCCCCAATCCGATATATATGCCGGCTCCCAGTCGATTTAGGGTATCCGCCCTCCGTTTCCTCTAGCCCCCTCCGCCGCATTTCGTGTACTCCGGTGAGAAATCGAGCGCGCTCTGGCAGCCTTTTGTGGCCTGTTTTCGCCGGATCGAAGCTACCATGGCGTCCGCCGGTGCGGGGCGTGGCAGCTGAAGGGGGTTCGGCGACCGCGGTGGCTTTGGGTGCCGTGGTGGAGGCGGCGCGCGTGGAAGCTTCTTCGCCCACAAGTGTCAAAACGACGACGAGGCCGGCGGCTCTGGCCTCCCCCCTTCGGTGTCGAAGAAGAAACGGGAGGTGGCGTGCATTTTCTGCGCCAAGCCCCGCAGCGCCGGATCGAGGTCGCATGGGTGGAAGACCTTCCTGCGCTACGGCCGGTTCTTCGACCCGGCGCTCCAACGCCAGCGTGCGGCCGGACGGGTGTGGTTTGAGGCGAGGACCGCCGCCGACGCCGGAGATACGGCTGCGGCTGCGCGGCTGCCGGCGCTCTGGGAGGAGTACAACCTCCAAACCCGGATCTACAGTGACCTCATCACCGACACCCTTTACGGAGAGAAAACGCTGCCCGCCGAGGTCATTTCCAGCGACGACGATGATGAGGGCGACGGCGACGATGAGGATGACGACTCCGACTCGGATAACTCTGACTCGGATGAGTAGAACCCCAGTGAAGTAGACCCCCGCCCACCCCCGGCTCCGGCGACTAGTAGATCCCCTATGCTAGGTTTCGATTCCCCTATGCTATGTATGATTATTATGGTTTGCAAAAACTCCCCTATGCTATGCGTGGTGAACTATGGTATGTTGGGTTGATGAACTCCGGCGAGATGTTTTTAGCGCAAAGTACTCTGTTTAAATTTCTGTCATATGTGGGATCGCTATGCTCCTTTCTTCTTTTGATTAACAAACACCAGTCAACAACTGGAATTTTTAAGAGTTTTACATCCCATAAAAGTAAGTAACTCTGCCTTTTTGTGTGCTTTGCTAAAAGGGTAAATTACCCATTTTTGGGGGTTCAAGGAAAAAACAACCAGCCTGCTCATTCCAAGTAAATCAACCATGCCTTTTTTATGTGTGCTTTGCTACTGCCTAGTAGTAATTAAAAGGCAAAGAAGCCATATTCTTTCGGTTTGTGCGATAGCGGAAAATGTCTTACCTCTCTCGAGGGACGTGGTTCACGTTATAAGGAGGGGACGCGACCCCACGATCGATACAGAGAATCAGGAGATCGGTACAGATCGAGAGAGATTACTTGGAGAGGAGAGATAGAAGTAGTTACAATTGTGATGTGTTTAAACTACTAGCCAAATCTATCTCTAAACCTAACCAAAGCCGAACACCTCATGGTTGGATCGGGATCATGACATGTATGTAGGCAACGTTGTTTAACACCCTCCCTTAATCACAACTTCATTAAGTTGAGATTATGCTTGAAGTCTTCAAAGCTTCTTGTGGGCAAGGGCTTTGTGAATCCATCTGCAAGTTGATCTTTGGAATGCACAAAGCGAATGTCAAGTTGTTTCTGAGCAACTCTTTCTCTGACAAAGTGAAAATCAATCTCTATGTGCTTTGTCCTGGCATGAAACACCGGATTTGCAGAGAGATATGTAGCACCAAGATTGTCACACCATAAGCAGGGAGCGTGTTTACTTTGTACACCAAGTTCCTTCAACATAGACTGAACCCATATTATTTCAGCTGTAGCATTTGCCAATGCCTTGTATTCTGCCTCTGTACTGGACCTGGATACAGTGGCCTGTTTTCGTGCACACCAGAATATCAAATTTGGTCCAAAGAATACTGCAAAGCCACCAGTGGGAGAAGGCTTGCATCCCTGTAGCCCAGCCTTCTTAACCAAATCAGTGGCATATTTTTCCTGAGAGAGCAGAAGTCCATCTTTGTGCTTCTTCACCTCAATCCCAAGAAAATAGTGCAAGTCACCAAGATCCTTTAGAGCAAATTCTGCACTTAGATCTTTAAGAAGTCCTCTGATAGCTTCATCAGATGAGCTGGTTACAATAATATTATCAACATATATGAGAACAAATATGCATGTGTTGGACTTGTTGTAGATGAACAATGATGTGTCAGATTTAGAGGGAACAAAGCCAAGTGCTTGCATTTTGTGACAGAGACGAGCATACCATGCCCTTGGAACCTGTTTCAACCCATATAGTGCCTTATCAAGCTTGCATACATATGAAGGAGCATTCTTACTCTCAAACCCAGGAGGTTGTTTCATGTACACTTCCTCTTCCAGAACACCATGGAGAAACGCGTTCTGAACATCAAGCTGTCTGAGACTCCATCCTCTGGAAACAGCAATGGATAGGACAAGACGAATGGTGGCAGCCTTTACCACCGGACTAAACGTGTCCTCATAGTCTATGAAATATCTCTGTTTAAAACCTTTTGCTACTAGCCTAGCCTTATAATGATCAACAGTTCCATCAGCTTTTCTTTTGATCCTGAAAAACCACTTGCAATCAATTAAATTTTTACCTTGCTGTGGGGGAACCAAATGCCATGTTTTGTTTTTCTTCAATGCCATATACTCTTCATTCATGGCTTTCTTCCACCTGTCATCACACAGTGCTGCTTCAAGGGTGTTAGGTTCATCTGGTTCACCTGTGGAACAAACCATACCATACTTGGATATATGCTTGTAGTTGACAGGTTGAATTTTTCCTTGTTGAAGGCGTGTACGACGTGGCTGCTGAGTACTCACATCTGCTGCCATAGAGGATCCCATGGTTTCCAAATCATTGGTTGGACCAGAACCCAAAAAGGATTCGGCAGCAGTAGCAGCGCCACCCAACACCGGATCTTCTGTAGCTGAAACGCGAGGCGACGCGCCTGAGGCAGCTACAAAGAATCTCGGAGCCGCCGTATCTGCTCGGATTTCCGCGCCGGTCGGACCCGCGCCAGGGCCCACGCCAGTTTCCGCGCCAGCTGCGCCAGTTTTTCCGCGCCAGGGGCGGTCGGACCCGCACCAAGACCCGCGCCAGGGCCCGCGCCCTCCCTGGACCGCGTGCTCGTGTGCCGTTTGTAGGTCACCGGTTGGGTGGGGCGGCGCGCAGCTTCTGGGCCACCCTGAGCCGGCCAAGTGGGGGCGATGATTGGCGCGGAGCGGGGAAGCCAGCGCAGCCAGCGGGCGCAGCCCGCGTGTCGCCCGTGGGACCGGTGCTGTGGGAATTGGGGAAGACCACGCGGTCGCCTGCGTCTGTCACATCGGGCTGCGATCCCTGAGCGAATCTGATTCGCTGCTCCTGGATGGATCCCGAGGAGGATCTGTCTCCTCTTGTGGGACACATAAAATATGGTCCATCTGAATTTTTTTCAACAGCGATTTCTTCATGGATTTCTCCTGTATCATCAACACAAGACTCATGCAGATCATTAGATGAGTTAGTCAATAGTTGATCATCAATATCTTGCCCCCCTTGATCAAAACTAGTGAGATGCGAAGGCAGAAGAAGGATTTCTTTGCGAAGAAGGGCGCCAGCATTGGGGTGAAGATCAGCAAATGGGAATTTGGTTTCATCGAATACGACATCACGTGAGATGTAAACCCGACCAGTGGAGACATCTAGACATTTGACACCTTTATGCTGGGCGCTGTATCCTAGGAAGACACACTGTTTTGAGCAAAACATGAGTTTGCGATTGTTGTAGGGACGGAGGTTTGGCCAACATGCACACCCAAAGACTCGAAGAGATTTGTAGTCTGGTTTTGTGTGAAGGAGGCGTTCTACCAGAGTTTCATTATTAATAACACGACTGGGTAGCATGTTGATAATGTGAACGACAGTGAGGAATGCTTCATCCCAAAACTTGAGAGGCATGGAGGCTCCTGCCAAAAGAGCAAGGCCTACCTCTACGATATGTCTATGTTTGCGCTTAAATGAGCCATTTTGTTGGTGAGCATGTGGGCATGATACTTGGTGAGAAATACCAAGGTTCTGGAAGAAGGAGTTCAACTTTTCGTACTCCCCCCCCCCCAGTCTGATTGGACAGCGATGATTTTGCTATCAAACTTGCGTTCAACAAGAGCTTGGAAGTTGTGAAAAACTTGAAACACATCTGATCTTAGTTTGAGAAGATAGATCCAAGAGAATTTACTGTAGTCATCAATGAAACTGACGTAATACGTATGTCTACCAACAGAGTGTGGGGCTGGACCCCAAACATCAGAAAAAGTAAGTTGGAGAGGTTTGGTAGAAATACTATTAGAAACGGGGTATGGTAATTGATGACTTTTAGCTCGTTGACATGAATCACAAATTGTTTCAACATGACGCACACCAACAAACGGGAGCTTATTTTTCCTAAGTAACTTTTCAACTAAAGAAAAAGAGGCATGTCCTAAATGATTGTGCCATCGTGTGGACGTAAGCTTGATAGCACCACAAGCTTGTTTATTGAATCTTCTAAACTCTGGAATCAACGGATAGAGCCCTCGAACACATCTACCTTGATAGAGTATTTTCCTCGTTGTCTGATCCTTGATCAAAAAGAAATAAGGGCGAAACTCGAGAAAAACATGATTATCGATGGCAATCCGATGAACAGAAAGAAGATTTTTGTGTGCACTAGGGACATGCAAAATTTTCCTAAGATGTAGTTTACGTCTAGGGGTACGAAATATTGAGTGACCAACATGACATATACTCATACCTTCTCCGCTAGCAGTGTGGATTTGATCCTTGCCGCGATATTTTTCCTTCATGGTCACCTTCTCGAGTTCATTGGTGATGTGGTTTGTGGCCCCACTGTCAACGTACCAATTGGTGTCAACACCGTAGGACCCATCAGCGGCCGCAGCGACTTTGTCATCATCCTGGGAATCATCATCATCCTCCTCGTACCTGTACCAGCAATCTTTTGCTGTGTGTCCAGGTTTCCCACAGATCTGGCATCTTGGAGTGTCGGGGCGCATCCTGTCGCTGCCACGACCGCGACGGCTGTGGCCCCTGCCGCCGGTGCGCTGAGGAGAGAAGCCGCGGTCATTGCGGCCGCCGCCACCAGATTGCCCTTTGCGAGGAGGGCCACGTGAACGGGAGCCGCCACCCCGCCCATGGGACGCCATGTTGGCTGAAGATTTGAAGCCGCTGCCGCCGGACCCATGGTAATGAGCCACGCGCTGGTCGAAGTTTGAGAGCATGGTGTAGAGTTCATCGAGTGTGACGGGGGTGACTCGAGCGTCGAGAGCAGACACCAGAGGCTGGTAATCGGCGTCGAGTCTGTGGATGATGTAGGAGACTAGTTCGTCATCCTGGATGGCCTTGCCTGCCGCGGCTAGTTCATCTGCATATCCTCGCATAGCAGCAAAGTAAGAGGCAACCGAGGGATTACCCTTATGCGCGTTGATGAGGGAGGTGCGGATGTTGTTGATGCGGCTCGCCGAGTGCGACGAGAACATGGCAGCGAGCGTCGTCCAGAGCGCGCTCGCCGTGGTGGCCGTGGTCACCGTCACCAGAACCTCCTTTGTGGGGTTGGCCAGCAGGAAGCCAAGGACCTGCTGGTCCTCCCGGGCCCAGAGAGGGTGGAGAGGGTTGGGTGATGAAGTCTCATTGCCTTCTTTGGTGGTGATGAGGAACTTCGCCAGCTCCGGTGTGGTGCCGTCGACGTAGCCGTAGACGCCGGCGCCACGCAGTTGGGGGGTGATCTGCGTTCGCCATAGCACGTAGTTCGTGCGGGACAACTTCTCCGTGACCTGGCTATTGAGGTTTGAGGAGAAGGCACCGGAGGCAGAGAAGGAAGACATGGCTAGGCTTAGATGGATTCGACAGAAGCTTCGGATGGGAAAAGGAAGGCTCTGACTACCATGTGCGATAGCGGAAAACATCTTACCTCTCTCGAGGGACGTGGTTCATGTTATAAGGAGGGGACGCGACCCCACGATCGATATAGAGAATTAGGAGATTGGTACAGATCGAGAGAGATTACTTGGAGAGGAGAGATAGAAGTAGTTACAATTGTGATGTGTTTAAACTACTAGCCAAATATATCTCTAAACCTAACCAAAGCCGAAAACCTCCTGGTTGGATTGGGATCGTGACATGTATGTAAGCAACGTTGTTTAACACGGTTAACAATGAAAAGACAATTGGCCCATTCTTTTCTTTTTATTTTTAGAACCATGCGGAAGATCTACCTGAATTCGTTAATAAACAATGATGCTACAACGCCGACAAGGCATGACCCGTACAACGCTATAGAGGTTCGACTAGGCATACCACCCTAAGTGACCTACATTTTTTTCGAGGAACTAAATGACTTAACATTACAAGGAATGTATTGGAAAATGTAGTATAGAAAACAAAGGGGAAAAATATTTCCTACAAACCAAACCCATAACACTATAAAGATGCATATGATATTATATTGGATCTTTACAAACTAGAGTTGCAGCGCAGGCAGAGTTGGTGGGTTTATTGTTTTTTTTTTAAAACACATGTAGGCCACACAAAGACAAATATGGTCTGGCAAAATGAAATTATATCTCAACATTACTATTTTGGGTTTACAGAAAATTATAGCTATATGTGCATATATTAACGCCATTTCATTCTCTCTCTTTTTTGGTCAAAAAGGCCTAAATGGAGGGCTCGCGTAGCTCTGTGATTTTTTTGGTGTATTGCACAAAACACCGTGGTACCGCCCACCGCGGCATTATGGGTCATCTTGTTGTCACTTTACATTATCCACATCCAACAAGATAAATCAAGATGATGTGGATGATGTGGGTGGCCCAATCACAAGCACAACACATTACAATTATTACCAGCTAGCAAGACAGCAGGACAACACAACAATGCAACCACTGCAACAACAGACATCCACCATTGCATGCTTGTCTCTTCTTTGACTGACCCATAATGCACAAGCACAAAGACCAGACCACAAACAACACAACATAACATTGCACGTGTGGTGTTCGAGGAAATGCCAAAGAGAGAGAGAGAGGAGGAAGAAGATTGATGCTGACAGGTGGGCCCATCCTGTTAGAAAGGTGTTTAGAAGAGTCGAATCGGGCACTTTCCCGACATGGTAGTTTTTAGACAAAGATTAGACAAAAAGTGGTAGTTTTCGACACAAATTTGTAAAATGGTAGTTTGTAGGCACGGTTCCACTAAATGTGGTAGTTTTTTGTTAAATACTCTGTGTCGGCACAAGAAAGAAAGAACGAAGGAGAAGGAGCGTGCGTGTAGGCAAGGCAAGTGGAAGCATAACAAGAAGAGGAAAATGACCGGTCAAGAAATGTGAGAATAACCCAATGGTGGTATCTCCCTTCGCTTTCCCCTTCCACCTTACTATTTTCATACTCCTTTTTCTTCTTCTATACTTTTTCTCGAATCACTTGTAAATTTTTAACTCTAAACGGCCTGACATCGCAAGGCATGGATGCGAAACCCAGCACCTAGTCCGCAACAAACGCAATCCAAACTTAACTACCATGACGACAACATCGATCGAAGCACAAGCGTCGCGGGGACACTACAAGGATAAACCGCTTGCATGAGCATGTGGGAAAGGGAACTGCAAGAATAAACCGCTCCCTTCGCTTTCCCCACCCACCTTCCCGGCTCCATACTCTTTTCTTCCTATCTTCTTCTGATTAACAAACACCAGTCACTTGTAACCCTGTCTTTTCTTCTGCTTTGCTAAAAGGGCCATTTTCTGGGGTTTCAAGACAAAAACAACCAGCCTGCTCATTCCAAGAAATCAATCATGCCTTTCTATGTGTGCTTTGCTAGCAATTAAAAGGCAAACGACCTATATTCTTTCGGCTAACAACGAAAAAAATATGACTACCGTGACAAACGCAACCCAAACTCGATCACCATGGAAACGATGACAACAACATCGACCGAAGCACAAGCGTGATGGGGACACCGCAAGAATAAAACCGCTTGCATGAGTGTGTAGGGAAGGGAACTACAGGAATAAACCGATCACTCGCTTCCTTCGCTTTCCCCTCCAACCTTCCTGCTTTCATACTCCCTTCTTCTTTTTATTAACAAAACACCAGTCAACCGCAGGGATTTTTAAGTGTTTTTCATTCAAAAAAAAAGGGTAAGTAACCCTGCCTTTTTGTGTGCTTTGCTAAAAGGGAAAATTACCCATTTTTTTGGAGTTCAAGGAAAAGAAGCCATATTCAGAACAATCAGCCCACTAGTAGTAACTAAAAGGCAGAGAAGCCATATTCTTTCGTTTAACAATGAAAAAACAATTGGCCATTCTTTTATTTTTATTTTCAGAACCATGCGGAAGATCTAGCTGCACCTGAATTCCTTAAGAAAGAACGATCCTACAACGCCGCAAAAGGCATGACCCGTACAACGCCATAGAGGTTCGACTAGACATAGCACCCTAAATGACCTAACATCACAAGGAATGGAACCGAAAACTCTTACACTACGAAAGTTGAAGCCCGGCCCACAACAGCACGACCCAAACTCGCTTACCACAACAATGACCACTGAAGCAAAAGCGTCACGGAGACAATAACCTTGAGCCAAACCGATTGAAAGTATAGGCACAACATTATTGAGCAACAAAAGTTGAACAGCCATGAGCAAAAGCCTCGGTTAACCCGCGACAAAACCAATTTTGTATTGTATAAATTATGTATGTATGGTGAGCAATATATTGGTTTGAGCATAATTTTGGGTTGAAATGCCACATGTCACAACAATGATTACATGAGTATAATTGCCGGCTTTTGCTAGTGTAAAAGGAAATACACATGACAATTTGGAATTTATCTCAAATACTAGTAAAAAAATGGAACTTACTCAGGGCTCATAGTTTTTTTTAAACTAACATTTGCATGTTGGCATGCGCAACAAATCTAGTCTACTAGATATCATGGGTATAAGTATCTTAAAATCATCACATATAAGCTACACGAAGACAAATATGGTCAGGCAAAATGAAATTATATTTTCATCGTTACTATTTTGGATTAACAGAAAATTGTAGTTATATGTGCATACATTACCGCCGTTTCTTTCCTTTTTCTGTCAAAAAAATAGCCTAAATGGAGGGCTGGCAGTAGCTCAGTAAACAAAAGCTATATTAAAAGTTATTAGAGCATCTCTTATTCACAAAAGAAAAGTTATTAGAGCATCTCTAGCAGATCCCACATAAGGTCGGCGAACTACGCTTTTCCGCCCGTTATACGGGACGACCCAAATAATCGGCCCGAGCAGATACCCAAAAAAAGTCCCGGCCCATGAAAAGCCCCCCCATCCGGTATATATGCCGGCTTCCGGCCGATTTAGGGTACCCGCCCTCCATTTCCTCTAGCCCTCTCCGCCGCATTTCGTGTACTCTGGCGAGAAATCGAGCGCGCTCTGACGGCCTATTGCAGCCTGTTTTGGCCGGATCGAAGCTACCATGGCATCCGCCGGTGCGGGGCGTGGCGGCGGAAGGGGGTTCGGCAATCGCGGTGGCTTCAGGTGTCGCTGTGGAGTCGATGCGCGCGGCGGCTTCTTCGCCCGCAAGCGCCAGAACGACAACGAGGCCGGCGGCTCTGGCCTCCGCTCTCCCGTGTCGAAGAAGCAACGGGAGCCAACACTTCCTACTTTCATACTCCTTTATTCTTTTTTATTAACAAACACCAGTCAACCGCTGGAAATTTTAAGAGTTTTTCATTCCAAAAAAAGTAAGTAACCCTGCCTTTTTCTGTGCTTTGCTAAAAGGGAAAATTACCCATTTTAAGCCATATTCAGAACAATTGGCCCACTAGTAGTAATTAAAAGGCAAATAAGCCATATTCTTTCGTTTAACAATGAAAAACAATTGGCCCATTATTTCCTTTTTATTTTCAGAACCATGCGGAAGATCTAGCTGCACGTGAATTCCTAAAGAAAGAATGATGCTACAACGCCGAGAAGGCATGACCCATGCAACATCATAGAGGCACTACTAGGTAGAGGCAAAGCACCCTAAATGGCCTAACATCACAAGGAATGGAACCGAAACTCTTACACTACGAAAGTTGAAGCCCGACCCACAACAACACGACCCAAACTTGCTTACCACAACGACGACCACCGAAGCAAAAGCGATCAGGGGGACAATAACCTTGAGCCAAACCGATTGAAAGTATGGGCACAACATTATTGAGCAATATACTGGTTTAAGCATAATTTTGGGTTGAAATGCCACATGTCACAACAATGATTACATGAGTATAATTGGTGGCTTTTACCAGTGTAAAAGGAAAATACACCTAACAATTTGGTATTTATCTCAAATACTAGTAAAAACGAACGCAATGAATTTACACAGGGTTCATAGTTTTTTTTTCAACTAACATTTGCATGTTGGCATGCGCAACAAATCTAGTCTACTAGATATCATGGGTATAAGTATCTTAAAATCATCACATGTAAGCTAACGAAGACAAATATGGTCTGGCATATATTACCGTCGTTTCTTTCTTTTTCTGTCCAAAAAGTGGCCTAAATGGAGGGCTTGCCGTATGGTCCAGCGCCATCAAAACGAGGGCGACGAAGTAGACTCCTGCCCACCCCCTTCGGCGACTAGTAGATCTCCTATGCTAGGTTTCGATTCCCCTATGCTATGTATGATTATTATGGTTTGCAAAAACTCCCCTATGCTATGCGTGGTGAACTATGGTATGTTGGGTTGATGAACTCCGGCGAGATGTTTTTAGCGCAAAGTACTCAGTTTAAATTTCTGTCATATGTGGGATCGCTATACTCCTTTCTTCTTTTGATTAACAAACACCAGTCAACAGCTGGAATTTTTAAGAGTTTTACATCCCATAAAAGTAAGTAACCCTGCCTTTTTGTGTGCTTTGCTAAAAGGGTAAACTACCCATTTTTTGGAGTTCAAGGAAAAAACAACCAGCCTAATCATTCCAAGTAAATCAATCATGCCTTTTTTATGTGTGCTTTGCTAGTGCATAGTAGTAATTAAAAGGCAAAGAAGCCATATTCTTTCGGTTAATAAATTGCCCATTTTTTGGAGTTCAAGGAAAAAACAACCAGCCTGCTCATTCCAAGTAAATCAATCATGCCTTTTTTCATGTGTGCTTTGTGCCTAGTAGTAATTAAAAGGCAAATAAGCCATATTCTTTCGGTTAACAATGAAAAGATAATTGACCCATTCTGTTCTTTTTGTTTTCAGAACCATGCGGAAGATCTACCTGAATTCGTTAAGAAAGAATTGTTAGAATTAATTACAATTTGTAATTAGGGGAAAATCCCCCCTTGCCCAAACTATCGTGTGGTTTGTCCCGCACAGACGCCTTTCGCTCCTACCCTCTGGAACCGACGCCTCCCTTCGCTTGTGTCTCTCCAGATGGTATAAGTAGTGCCTGTAACCATCAATCAATACAGAGATTTTACTTTCGACCTCGAACACGTTATCACGCACATAGAACAGCCAGCGAGAGCGAAAAAGGCAACAGAGAGAGGAGTCGAGAGGGAGCACTCGCCGCCGATTTCTACAGGGACAATCTGATGGATGAGGAATTATGCCTTGTGGACAGTGGTACCACAAACTCCATACTGAGGGAGATGAAATATTTCCAAACTCTAAAAAAGATGAATGGAGATATTCTAACTATCGCTGGACGCGATACAATGATTGTTGCTACTGGACGTGCCATATTCACCCTCCTAAGTGGTACACAAGTGACGACTGAGGATGCTTTATTGTATCCTGACTCATCACGTACCTTGGTTAGTTATCGAGATATCCGTAAGAATGGTTTTCATATTGAAACCCATGAGCACAACAAAGAGGAGTATCTACTCTTTACTAAAGATCGCGGATATGGCAAAAAGGTACATGAGAAAATTCCTTCTCTATTGTCTGGTTTGTACTATACGTACATCAAACCCGTGGAGCATGTTGCATACAAAGTAATTTTTCAGAACCCGTAAAAAAAGTAATTTTTCGGAATGTTAACGCATTCCAAACCTGGCATGATCGCCTAGGACATCCCGGAATCGGGATGATGGGAAAAATTACTAGCAATTCCATTGGTCATAATTTGCTTGAGTCAAAATTTCCTCAATCTTCAGATTTTGTGTGCACATCTTGCGCCACGGGAAAGCTAATTTTGAGGCCTCGCACCTCAAAAATACAAGGTGAACCACTTCGGTTCCTTGAACGTATTCAAGAAGACATTTGTGGTCCCATTCCGCCATTGTCTGGACCTTTCAGGTATTTCATGGTTTTGATTGATACATCTACACGATGGTTACATGTGTGCCTTCTGTCCACACGGAACCATGCATTTGCCAAGATAATGAGGCAAGTGATTAAGTTGTAAGTCCATTATCCTGAAAGTCGAATTAAGTCAATTCGAACGGACAATGCTGCAGAATTCTCCTCACATGCTTTCGATGATTATTGCATGGCTTTGAGAATTGAAGTTCAGCACTCTGTTCCATATGTCCATACACAAGATGGTTTGGCTGAATCATTAATTAAGAGGATTAAACTCATTGCAAGACCTTTGTTGACGAATTGCAACTTGCCAACCTCTTGTTGGGGTCACGTTGTTTCACACGCTACTGACTTGATACAATTGAGGTCAACTGCATATCACAGTTCTTCCCCTTTGGAATTGGTACATGGAAATCCTCCTAGCATTTCCCAACTGCATAAGTTCGGATGTGTTGCATACATCCCAATCTCACCACCACGGCGGACATCTATGGGCCCACACAGGAAGTTGGGGATCTATGTGGGGGTACAAATCGCTTGTGTAAAAAAGATAAAGAAATGCCTCGTGGATAGTTAAAATGAAGCATCAGAAATTGTTTTTTTACACAAGCCACAAAAAACGTCGTTTTTCACTGAAACCTTGTGCACGCACATAAAATGTCCGGATATACACACGGGATTTTTGTTCCAAATTTTTCAACTTTTCGAAATGTGTATTTCGACAAAGGGTGCATATGCACCTAGGAGCCAAAGGCAATTACCGGCTTCGTGATGGAATCTCTGTCCCGAATAAAAATGCAAAACGCAACATGTATTGTGTAAAGTTGAATAAGTCATTATATGGCTTAAGGCAGTCGGGACGGATGTGGTACAACCGGCTCGGTGAGTTCCTTCTTCAGAAAGGTTACTCCAATAGTGCTGATTGCCCATGTGTTTTCATCAAGAAATCTACTACACGATTTTGCATCATTTTTGTATATGTTGATGATCTCAACATCATCGACAACACACCAGACATTGATGAAACACGCAATCACCTAAAGATGGAATTTGAGATGAAGGATTTGGGTAAAACCAAATTTTGCTTAGGCATTCAACTTGAGCACCTTCCCTCAGGAATCACGGTACATCAATCTACCTATATCTAGAAAATATTGGAGAAATTCAGACAAATCCTATCCATCTAAAACTCCCATGGTGGTTCGATCTCTAGACGTGGAGAAAGATCCATCCAGACCAAGGGATGATGGAGAAGAGGTGTTGGGACCTGAAGTTCCATACCTCAGTGCTGTTGGAGCGCTTATGTATCTTAAATTGCACAAGACCTGACATTGCATTTGCAGTGAATCTTCTTGCAAGACATAGCGCAGCTCCCACCAAACGGCATTGGTCTGAAGTGAAGAATATCTTTTGATATCTCCAAGGCACAAAGGATCTTGGCCTATTTTTCCAATTCCAAAAAAACCAGGACTCTGATATGATTGGATATGCAGATGCCGGCTATTTGTCCGATCCCCATAATGCCAGATCACAGACCGGCTTCATGTTCCTACATGGTGGCACTGCTATATCATGGAAGTCTTCGAAACAGGCTCTGGTGGCAACTTCTACCAATCATTCTGAAATAACTTCATTATTTGAAGCAATATGCGAATGTGTATGGTTACGCAGAATGATAAACCACATACAACAGTCGTATGGAATTGGTTCGATAAAATCACCTACCATTATCTATGAAGATAATGCGGCCTGTGTTGCACAGATGCAAACAGGATACATCAAGAGTAATATCACCAACCATATTTCTCCTAAATGGTTTTCCCCCATAATCTTCAGAAAAGCAGGGAAATAAGCATTCTACAAGTCAAATCATACGACAACCTTGCTGATTTATTTACCAAGTCTCTACCAAATTCTACATTCCAGAAATATGTTCATGGAATTGGTATGCGATGACTTTGGGACTTGCAAGCGTTAGGGGGGGTCTCTTCTTGAGATATCCTTGTTCAAACATCGCATTACGCTATCTCTCTTTGTGAGTATATGTTTCAGGATCTCATTAAAGATTTTATGAAGAACTTTTGGAGGAGAATCTTTTTAAGATGATAGAGTTTCCCGGACAATTGTGAAGATGATTCTACATGGTCAAGCGTAGATTAGGGGGAGTGTTAGAATTAATTACAATTTATAATTAGGGGGAAATCTCCCCTTGCCCAAACCGTCGTGCGGTTTGTCCCGCACAGACGCCTTTCGCTCCTACCCTCTGGAACCGACGCCTCCCTTCGCTCGTGTCTCTCCAGATGGTATAAGTAGCGCCTGTAACCATCAATCAATACATAGATTTCACTTTCGATCTCGAACAAGAATGATGCTACAACGCCGGCAAGGCATGACCCATACAACGTCATAGAGGTTCGACTAGACACAACACCCTAAATGACCTAACTTTTTTTCCGAGGAAATAAATGTAACATTACAAGGAATGCATTGGGAAACGTAGTATAGAAAACAAAGGGGAAAAATATGTCCTATAAACCAAACCCAGAACACTATAAAGATGCATGTGATATTATATTGGATCTTTACAAACTAGAGTTGCAGCGGAGGAAGAGTTGATGGGTTTATAGTTTTTTTTTTAAACACATGTAGGCTACATGAAGACAAATATGGTCTGGCAAAATAAAATTATATCTCAACATTACTATTTTGGATTTACATAAAATTATAGTTATATGTGCATATATTACCACCATTTCATTCTCTTCTTTTTCCGTCAAAAAAATGGAGGGCTCACCGTAGCTCAGCAATCAAAAGCTATATCACTACCACTGTGATTTTTTTGGTGTACTGCACAAAACACCGTGGTACCGCCCACCGCGGCATTATGGCTCATCTTGTTGTCACTTTACATTATCCACATCCAACAAGATAAATCAAGATGATGATGGTGATGATGTGGGTGGCCCAATCACAAGCACAACACATTGCAATTATTACCAGCTAGCAAAGACAGCAGGACAGCACAACAATGCAACCACTGCAACAACAGACAGCCACCATTGCATGCTCCTCTCTTCTTTGACTGTCCCATAACTATCACAAGAACAAAGACCAGACCACAAACAACACAACATAGTGGTGTGGTGTCCTGAGGTGGCCCCTGCCTAGTGTCCACCCCACCCCCCACCCAGCAAAAAGGTGATTGTGCCAACTGCCTGCCTGCTGATCCATCACCTTAACAAGACATCAACATTGCACTACAAAATCATATCATTATCATCATCATCATGATCAGTTAGCACTCAACATTCAGGCAAGCAAAACATCACTTCACTCAGCTCATAGACATAGAGCGCTGCTACACGGACGACAGTTGCCAACCGAAAGATGCGCGGCATGTCATGTCGTACCATCCATGGGCAAGCCATCGTGCGCATGTCGTTCAGCAAAATGTCGTCCGTGAAGGACTTCCGTAGTAGATATATGTCACCAGTGCTTAACATAATCAGTTAATTGATATACCAGGTCTAACACAAAGGGGTATAGCAGGACTCACTCACAACAATCTGGATGCAACTCCTCACAAACATATATAGTATTACTAATGACAGTTAATCCAAAGGTAGCAGGACTAGCAAAACTTCCAGCAAATAAACAGTAAACAGAGAGAGGGGGAAGGGGGGGTGGAGAACAAGAGCCATGATTTTGGCCGGTTTATTGCTTTGTGCTCAGCCTAGCAGCTGCTGAGCCTCCTCTGCCTCCTCCTCCTCCTAGGCGAGGAGGAGCCCTCTTCAATCACTGCATCACGGTGATGAGCTCAAACTCGACCAAGGACACGTTGTTGTCCTCCTTCACCTTGAAGTCCGCGGGGCTCTCAGCAGCCTTGAGCGTCCCCCACTTGTCCACCGCCAGGCGCATCGACCCCTTGTACATGTCCACCCTCGCCTTCCTCGCCTCCACGACCGCCCCGGGCTTCATGATGTCCACTGGAGCAAGAAAACGCACGATAAATTCCAGTCAGGCCAGTTGATCAATATACTAGTAATCAAGTTAAGCCAGCAAGCAATGAGGGGTCATTGATAGGATGTTTGGACTGAAACATACATGCAGCAGAGAGTATCATGATTTCAACTTAAACATCATTCCACAAATGCCATGCAGTGATTATAGTGCGAGTTAGTTGAAGTGCCGGGCCTGTCGGAACTAGCAGAATTTCTTAACAAGATAGATTGGAAACCGGCTCAAGGTAAAGAAAAACAAATTTATTGCAATCCAGAGAGGCAGGTCACCACCGGAAACCGGCCCGGGTCCAGGAAGTTTTGCAAACCCAGAAAGTAAAACCATGATTACATCATCAAGCCAAGCGATGAATGCACGATATATTAATACAGGGGGTATGATCAGAAGTGGGCTAATTCTGGAAAGCCTGAGCAAGCTAAACCCTGATTACAAGGGGTCAAACGTTTGTCGACTGTGCAATTTAGCAGGCAAAAGAAGAAACAGGGTAATTAAGTTAAGAAGCCAGCAATGAGTGAACATGAGCAGCAGGCTATCTGGGCTGAAACATGTATGCAGCAGCAGCAGCAGCAGCAGAGCATCACGATTTCAAGATTAGCCAGTGTGTCATTATAGCACCGATGAGCGCCGATCCTGTGCCGTTAAATGCTCTGCCTGAACTAGTAGAATTTCTGACAGATAAGATGCCGATTATGTACTCGTATTATCAATCAATCAATCAGGCGAAAGAAGAAGCATGCCGTAGTAAATTTCTTCAAGTGAATCAATCGGGCGAAAGAAGAGGAAGAAGGAAAACGGAGGCGAGTGGACGGATCTGGGAGGGGCTACCTTGCTCGTTGCGTGCGGTGAATACGACGACGCCGGTGTCGTCGCCGACGATGCACTCGGCGATGCGCATGTTGCCGCCGGCCCGGCCGCCCTGCGGCCTGTGGAGCACGACGGGCTTGGCGCTGAGCACCCGGAGCTGCAGGTTGTGGCCGTAGGTGCCCGGCCGGAGCTCCTCCACCTTGTCGAACGTCATCGCCGCCCTTTGCCTGGACAGGACACAGCCGATGGACGGACGGGATCGTGGTCAGAGGGATCGGGTATGGAATTAGGGCGGTGGGGATCGGGATCTTGGAGAAAGAAAGAAAAGAAGGAAAGAAAGAAACAAGATCCGGTCCGGTCCGGTCCGGGGTGGCGGCGGATCCGATCCGATCTGAGCTCCGAGTCCCCTGGCAAAAGCTCAGATCTTCAAGGGGGCCGAGTGCGGGCGTACCTGGCTTGGTTGCTGACGGTGGAGCGAGCGAGCGCGTCTCCTCCCTTGCTCGCGCCGCTAGGATGTGAAGACGAGATCTCGGTGGTCTTGGTGGGATGAGAAGATGAGATCCGCCGGAGGAAGGAGGAGGAGGAGAGGTTGGTTCGCTGTGGTTTTGTCCGGGACGAAGACAGAGGAGGAAACCGGGAGGGACCCAAGTTGTGTTGTGATATGAATCCAAAACCACAACCCCTCTTTGTTTGCTTCTGCCGGCCCCCCTCTGGCCTTCCCCTCTCTTCTCTTCTCTGTGTGTGAGGGTGTGTCACCACTCGCCGCAACCAACAAAACTTGCTTCTACTCCGATCCGATGTGAAATTCACCCGCCGACAATCTCGAATTCTCCTCAAAATTCATTTTCGCCGTTGTTGAACATGCTCGATGATTCTGAGCGGCCGAGGAAATGAGGAGGAGTCGGGAGGTTGCTTGGAGAACTAGTGTCCGTCCAAGGAAGGCGGGGTGAAACGAACGTTGGTTTCCGATGGTCCATATGTTCACCGCCCGGAGCGCACACCACCGCTCGCCCGAATTTGGTAAGTGTCCCAGAATCCATCCTTTTTTAAGTTTAAAATCTTGTTATTCCCTTGGTGCATTGGGATCGCATCGCCTTAGTCCTGCTAGTTTGGGCATGTGGAATGCCAAAAATTGGGGTTACACGCCAGGGTTTGGAATAGGACCTCAACTTTGCGCTTTTCTGTTTACTGCTAACGACTCGGTACTTATGGATGTGGAATTGATGTGTTGCATGCACACTGCGCGGATCCGCATGGCCCGTATTTCTGTGTTCAGTTACTTCGTGGGGGATTTTTTGTGGGGTCTGGTAGAAACATGTCATATTTCGCGGGAAAGGGTATTTGGTTCGGTCATTCTGACAAGATGGCATGGTCACCATCAAGTGCCGATAATCTAATAGAGGAAATATGTTATGAGAAACAGGCAATGATGAAGGTGTGTGATTGTATTCCTGCTCTACAAGTCAACACCGATGGACTTAGAGAGATAAACGGAAAGGATACTATCATGGTGTTACTTGCTGCAAAGATGAAATACTTGAGCCTGATCTAGTGGACAAATGTTATAGCATTGCAACATTTTGCAAGGCATATGAGCATACCATCTTACCCTACAAAGATGAGAGAGATTAGGAAAAGATGAATGGTCCACTAGTTAAACCCCCACCCAAAAAGCATGGCAAAAAGGAAAGACATCAGAAGAACAAAAAGGAAGTTGCATGTTTGTGACAATTAGTTGTTCACATTAAGGAGAAGATGGTTATAACAAAGATGGACTTCCGATTAAAGAGGCTCGACTTTCCCCTATGTTGCACGAGAGGACAACTTCAAGAGCCATACATGTTGATTCATCAAATGATGAAAGTGGCAGCTAATGAGCATCAGGACATTTCATCTAATGATGTTTCTAAGGAAGAAGAGGAGCCAATTATCACTTAGGTTTGCCCCTAATTATATGCACAAACTAACAGTGGCAGACCATCATTTACACATGGAAAAAAGAACTGAGAACAATGGCCACAACATCAACTACTAATCGGAAGTGTTGATAAGATACAACAATTCTTTCCACAAGATCAACTAATTGTCATTAACGTGTGACACTTATAAGGTACTGTTGATAACTAACACCACTTATGAGAGACAAAACCCACAAGCACAAACAACACCAATACAAAGATCATTAGGATCCATCACGTCTTGATAACTAGAGATGTTTGCCATCTTGTGATTAATCCGCATCATTTCCAGTTTCAAAGTGTCAACTCTATGTAAAATGGCACTGCTCATGTTGCCAACTTCTTCGACGCTCATGTTGCCCCCTTCTTCAATTATCCTTCCATGGCCAAATCCTTAGATTGTTCTTCAAAATAAAATGTATGCAATGGCTTAATCCATTGCACGCGATCAGTTTTGAGAGATCGTGGGCTAAAACTGGTTGGGGTCGAGCGAGTTATGGACTTGTGTGTGATGATAACAACACGTCACATACGACTTCAGTAGTTACTCCGTGTACGATACAATTCACACGATTACTAGAAAGCAATTGTATGTGATGTTTGAAGTTTCACAAACATCTATTTTGCAGAGAACGTCTGTACAGATCACGCCACCTCATGTGTTTTTGTAGCCCAAATCGCAAATAGTCAACTCTTCGAAAACGTGTGTGATTGACGTTGGTATAAATATATGCTCATAATAGGTAGTTTTACTAAAAAAATGAGACATCAAGTAGGTAAATAAGATAGAAATTCATCAATAATACTCCACAATCCAGTTCATTACATAATATATATTATCACACACATATACGTGTGATGATAATTGTTGTACTACAAATATATTAAATTCAAAGACAAGTAATAAATTAACTAAAAATCAATAGTCCCTCATGAGGGCCCTTTCCCTGCGTCTGGCCACAGACTCCCTGGTGCGCACCGGCTTCCCAGCGCGGAGGGAGCTGACCTCCTCCTCCGCCTCACACTCCACAACATGTGCATCGGCGGCTTCCCGGCGGGCGTAGGCCTCCGCCCTGGCCATTGTAGACAGCGCGTAGGTCAGCTCTTCGTTGATGGCCTTCTCGACGCGATCCGCCCACCTCCATGCAGCAAGGAGGCGCGAAGCGCCTCTGGCCCTCTTGGCATTGAAGCAGCCGCCTTCATCAACCTCCTGCGCATGCCAACGCGCCTCCCGCCAGAGCTCCATCTCCTCCACCTTCCTGGCGGCCTTAGCCGCCTCTTCCTCCTCGCACTTCTTCTCGTCCGCCTTCATGGCCGCCACACGCCTGGCTTTTTCAGCCAGCAGCAACATCTTCCACAGAGCGAGGTCAAACTGACTCCAAAACCACTCCTCGGTGGGAGGGTCAGGCGCGACCAAGTCCGGTGGCGCATAGGGATCCTCCTCGTCGCTGCTTGGCGCAAGGTCATCATTGCGGAGCAGCATCTTCTCCTTGGCACGTGGGCTCACCGGCAGCGCCATTGGCGATGATGCAAAGATAGAGGGGGAGAGATCGAGAGGGCGAACGAGAGAGAATGCACAGATGAGAATACAGTGGGACGAGCCATGCAGTATTTATACATACAACATCCCTAAGGGGGGAACTGTTGGCCGTACACAGTTTATAGGTTGCTAACAAAATTCAGTAGCCATCCGTTAAAGATCTGCCAAAAGAAAAGATAAAATTCATCCATGCCTATGTTTGTTCCTTCCTTTACACACAAGGACAAAGTGACAGATGATAAATAGATACAATACACATAATAAACTGCAACAATATAAATATAATACACCATTCACACGAATGAGAACCCAGATATATATCTAGTTGGCCACCTACTAACCACATACCTGGTCCTCCTTCATTCTCCTCCTTTCTACAACCAAGAATAAGAATCGCGCTACGACTACGACCGCGTCCAAATGAATGAATAGCTACAGTGAAGGAAAGAAAGCAGCACGAGCCGTCTACCCGACTCCGCCCTACCCTACTTGAAGAAGATGCCCTTCTTCCTCCCTTTGCTCTTCTCGACGGCCTGCACACAAACAGAACGCGTCAACATCTTCATTTCAGTTCCATCACATGTCACACACACAAAAAAAAAAGCACATGCCAGCATTAACTTCAAGTGTGCCTCGACTCGGTGTGGCAATCACAAATCGAAGCGCGTTCAAGAGGCAAAACAAAAATGCCCGCACCTTCATTCTGAAGAGCCGCAGTATGAGCACAATGCTGTCCCGTGACCTGCAGAATGCATCTCCCTCATCAGTTGAACATTAACACAAATGTAAGAGATATAAGATAGCGGTGGCTTGGTTTTAAAACCCACGGGGAGTTTTCTCCAGGCTTGAGGTTGTATTCGGCGCCATCCGCAGACTGGATCGAGAACTCGGTTGGATGTCCAAACGGGATATTGATCTGCAAATAGATGTAGTACAAGATTAGTTGTCAAGTCTGCATACTGAAAAGGCAGCGCAGCCAAAAATTAATTATTATCATTAGACATGTATAAAATCACACCACTGCCAAATTTGACCGGTCTCTTTCATTAAATTTCGGGAGACCTACTAAATGTATAAAATCACACCACTACCAAAGATTCTGGTACTCATATCTTAAAAGATTTTATCACAGAAAAAATACCGGGCTTTCTTGTCACTGGGCAGAGTAAAATCAGAAGCTAGAACAGAGTAATTTCAAGGGAATGATTTTTTTTTGGAGCCATACCGCCGTAGCTTGCTGGAATTTCTCTGTGATAACAACGCCCCGCTGTCCATTACACTTGATGCTGTAGCCTTCCCTCTTTATTGCCAATACCGCAGGTTCCCACATATCTATGAATCTAACCTGCAGAATTTAAATTTTCAATGGTCATATGACATGAAGAAATAGGTGCGGCAAGGATGCTTTGGGCAAGAAAGGGGGCATACAGGTAGTAGAACTTCATACGACACATGTCCAGCGGAAAGAACTTTCTTGATGAGCTCCTTCATTTCAGGATCTGCACAGATAATGATTCTGTACTCAGCAATATGGTTCTTGTAATATTCTCTGTTGTTGTGCTTAACAACAACCAGCACAGAACTAGAATTATTTTAGGAATTCTCGGGGGGGATACTGAGCTCAGATACTTCACAAATTAGATCATGACAAGCATGCACAAGTTTATGCTATCTACCAAAAATACAAATATTTTCTCAGCAAACTCACCACAAGTAATTTTTTTCTGCTCGTTAGCGTAAACCTTCACGATCTCCCCCTGCCAAAAAAGAAAAGAAAAGAAATGCTTCAGATATAATTAAAGATTACGAGTGCCATACTGAAAGCTCCGATGGCCCACACTTTCATAGTTTCCAAACAAACAACTATGTCCGGGTGCCTCGCTAATTTATTAATGGATACCGAGACAAATCATAATCAAGGGCATAGAATCTGCTCTGTGAACAGAACTAGACCAAGCTATTGGTTCCCCACTTATGAATATCAGATGAGAGGGTTTACCTTTCTTTTCCGGTCATCTAGAGGCTGGACCTCTATGGCTAGTAAGGAGTCCACATCATCAGCAGTAACTAAATATGTGGGCTGCTTTGCACCTACACCAGGCAATGGTAATGTTTGCTTCCCTTTTGTTATAGTACAGCAAAAGAATGCAACAAAAGCCTCCTAGCAGCAGGCGAAAACACAATTACCTTCTATGTAATTTACTGATCCATCTTCTAAATGGCGTACCCACTGCATGCACAATGTTTTTTTTGCAAACATTTAAATTGTAGCGACTAACAACAAGCTCAAAAGGACGGGAATTTGATAGAGTATCAGAACATGTTGAACCGCACCTCAAAATTACAGCTTGTGGTCCCGTTGATGGAATACCCACTTGCTTGAAGTTCTTTTCCAGGAAAAGCTTCCCCTGTGATTCTTAGCCCATCTATGGCTGGCAGTGGGTCATCCTCTGCAACTGCATATTCATGAAAATTGATGTTTACCATCAGAACTGAAGAAATAAGGAGAATGAAATTGCATAAATCAAAATTATCCAGCACCTTCAGAGAAAGAAGTACTAGGCTCCTCGAGGACAGTAGGAAGATAAGGGTAAGGCAAGTTTCCATCATCGGGGCCAGATGCCGAGCTAGGTGCGCCTTCAGAACCCCACTCGGCAGGAGGTTCTTGTGAAGCTTGGGTTTCGGCTCCCTCGAGATTTTCTGATACATCACTCCTAACAAGGTCTGTAAATGATGGGTTTTGATCCTCGGATTCAAGGTTAAATCGTACAGCACGAGGATCACGCTCAGTCCCTTGCGCAGAAACATCCTTGGTAGTTTGGTTGCTGCTTAAACAAGAGAAGACAGAGCCAGTAAGACAACCAACTTTGCCATGCTCTGTAGTTGAAAATACTCCTACAAACTAACAAAAGGTAATCATAAAAGATAGATAGATCAGCAAAAGGGGAGCATGAATTACAGATGATACAGATAGAGAGGGCTATAAAAAACTAGGGAGGTTGTCATGCTGAGCTCTTAATAGAACGGTAAGTAATAACCTGCTTGGAGGAGAGGTCCTTCCAGCATTGCCATGCTCTGTATTTGTTGCAGCAGCCTCGGCTGGGGCGACCTGTCGGTTGTCATTTGCCAGTAAATCCCAATCCCGTCTAGCTCGAACGGGAGAAGAAATTGGAGATTGTACATGGGAATATGGTTGCTGGGGCACAATGTCAAGGCTGGGTTGGCTCTGGAAATGTGGGAAGTTAGAAG
This sequence comes from Triticum dicoccoides, assembly GCF_002162155.2. Taxonomy (NCBI): domain Eukaryota; kingdom Viridiplantae; phylum Streptophyta; class Magnoliopsida; order Poales; family Poaceae; genus Triticum; species Triticum dicoccoides. The sequence continues at coordinate 1,543,555 of NC_041381.1, forward strand.
AATATCCACCCATCCAAAGAGTAAAGGACAAAGCAGTGTGGAGTCGTACAGAAGCCACCAATGCATTTCCAGGAGGAGGTGACTGCGCAGGACCACTTGTATTATTTGAAGATTCGGCACGCCAAGGCGTAATCTGGTACTGTGATTCCTTCAGTTTCTCCTGCACCATCCAAGTTTGCACACAAGACAACTTCAAAGTTCCGTGAGGGAAAATTGTCACTAAAGCTCTGAAGCATAACAAGACCACTACTGGCCAGGACGTAGGTCCATATAAGCTACTGTCTCAACTCTCAAGAGTAAACTCCAACCAAAGCTCATTGTGACTCACCTCAGAAATAATGAGTTTCTCTTGCAAATGCGTAAACAAAACCTACAAAAAAATACAGTCTTAATAAAAAGTTATGTAATACAGGCCCAGGTTCAACAAAGCAAGGAGCAAAAGGAGCCATATATGGTGGCAATAAACAAAAGAAAATGTTAAGTAAAGTTAGCCTTATACTCCCTCCGGTCTCCGGACCGGTTTACAGGGCCAGGGAAAAATATCGTGTAGACCGATATATGAGGCCAGCAAAGTAAATCCCTTCCCTGTCTGGCCGTCCCGCATTTACCCTTGTAGACACACGCGCACAAGAGCGAAGTCCGAGGCGGAAAGAATTCACAGCCAATGGATGGCATGCATGTCCGAGACGGAACGTCATTAAGGAGCTTAAATTGATGTGGTGCGCTCTGCCTTGGTTACCAGAGACTTTTTAGCTGGCCCTCTAAACCGGCCTGGAGAAAGTATTCCATTAAGAGGTTTGGTTGGAGCAGCTGTCCTTTTTTTTCTTAAGCCAAGCATAAACCTCTTAAGTTAGAAATTATAGGTGTTTGTTGTCTGTTAAATAATCTGTATAGTCTACATCACATCACATCACATCACATAGAAACCCTATTGAGAAGATAGTTAGCTCTCTCTTAGTACACCTAAATTCCATAACTAATTTCCTGATCCACGGCTCCACGTTGTACAAGCTTATTTGGTGAAACTTGGAATTTAATCAAGTCCAAAATAAGCATAATGTCAGCACACATATGGAAACTGAAAAGGGGTACATACCTTGAGATTGCCAACAATTGATTGAGCGTCATGAACAGAAGGCTGCAGATTATATTCCGACAGAATAGGCAATAAAGAAGATACGAAAGTTGCTCTCTCTTGATGTGCTGCCTACGGATTACAAAAGGTACATGTCAGCATTACATCACCAAACCGGACAAAAAGAACAATTGAAGAAGACAAGGGGACTCATAACACCATATAAAATAAGCTTCTAATAGAAATGGTAATAGAGTAAGAGAATAATGCCTCAGTTCTCCCATTCTGGTGGTTCCAGTACTACTGGCCAGTTTTATAATAATTTATTAGACTACGTCCTGGCCATAGGTTCCAGTATTACTTTGTATATACACAGAGATCATAAAAAATCACCTACACTTGTTTGAATGCTTTGTGGAGCAGAGATGAAATTAAGTTTTATAAACGCTTCATTTCACGCAAGAAAACTAGCTATACTAGAAACAAATGCCTCCAAATGGTTCCCGAACGTACAGTAAGGTTGAATCAAGCACATCAGTGCAACATCAGTTCAGTATTGAAATGTTAACTGCCTCTCTGAATTTTAACAGAAAGTATAACAGCGAAGAAAGTTACCTGCAACGCGTATGTGAGACGGATGTTCTCTTCAATGATGTCTTGTCTATAGGATAAAGCTTTTGATGCAGCATCAACCAAATCTTGTTGCTGCTGATCAAATGCCTGGAAAGAAATGTGTTATAGGATTATTGGTCTTGTGTATACCAAGGTGGTATTTTTAACCTGATAAGATGGAAGATACTTACCATTCGCATATATGCAATGCGCTTTTCCAGAACATGCTTCTCATTAAGTATTTTGGCTTCCTACCAAGAAACACAAGACGCCGGACCAAAGACGGTCCGGTTAGATTTTGTGGATGCATACCGAAAGGAGAAAACAGAGGACGCGGAAGGGGGTAAAAGAAAAGGTAATGTAATACTATTTTGTATGCAGTATGCATGATACCTTCACTGAGTAGTCAGCAAGATGCCTTCTTAGATGTGCAATCTCTTCTTCATGTTCTTTAACCTTAACAAGAAGATCCTGTGCGAGTAAACATCTTTGTGAGGAACATGAGATCCCGTATGCGCGCCACGCCAGTACAGAGCAAGCGAACTGTACATACCTGCTTCCAGATGATGTTTGAGCTCATCTCCATGCCTTGCCCAGCTAAACTGAGCCTGGAATCATACTCTCCTTCCTTGCGGTTCCTGGAATGAAATGCTCTTTATTTTCTGTATCACAGCTCTTCAGGCAAAAGACGCATAGAGTGATGGGAAGGAAAAAAAAAACTAAGCCGCTCTGGTTAACATGCAATGGAGGTACCTAGTGGGTGAGAGGGATCGAGACGACGGGGTGGAGAAATGAGATCGCACGCCAGCCTCAGCAGAGATGTGCTCCCCCGACGGCTTTCTGGACACTCGGCCGGGCTGGTCGCTGTCCAGGTACTTTTGTTTCATGACGGCGTCGTGCAGCGTCTGCTCCCCGCGTTCGGCAGCCCCATTCTGGTGACCAGGCAGAGCGCCTTGAGAGCTCAGCGGCGAAGAAGAGGTACCGAGCAATCTTTGGTCCTCCGCTGTCTTATCCCCTGCCGAGTTTCTGTAGGGCTCGACAGCCCGGTCCTGGTCAAGAAGACCACCTGAAGAGGTTTGGTTTGTGGTCTCTGACCTCTGGCGGCAGATAAAAGTAACATAATTACTATTTCTATATCTGAACATGATAAGAACATATAGTAACATGTAGACGCGGTTGCTTGGCATGGATGTGGTAGCTTAATCATGTGTTTTCTCGTTTTGATGTGGAAACAAAGGAGGAAAATCATGAGGTGTGTTAACTGACAAGGTGGCAACAGTGAGTGAAACTTGCACGCGATGTATGTATGAAACAAGTGCAAGACAACATACAAAATTACTAGTATTTCTGTATCTATGGTAGCAGATAATAAAAGTAACATTACTACTGGTAGGAGTATCTCCATGTGAAGATGGTTGGAAGAAAATGTAGTAGTAATAGGCAGGTAGGCACAGGCAGTTGCCTGATATGGACTCATTTGGATGTGCATACAAAAGGAGGAAACCCATGGATATGAGCAGAGTTAAATGAGTCATGAGTGACTGTCAGGGTGGCAAAATGCAGACAGAGTGAGGTCTGCACTGGATGCACTATCAACCAAGTGCAAGACATTATATAATATGATATATAATACGCAGAGTAATGCCAGGAGCACGATAGATTGGGTGGGAGCGAGAAGCATGGATATATTCGATGGATTTGATTTGGGGAAACAATGAAAGCCAACCGGGTGAGGGATGGATGGATGGATGGGCTTACGATTCTGTCAAGCTCTCTGGTCTTGCGCATCAGCTCCTCCTTGAGGCGGGCGTTCTCCTCGAGCTGCGGTGGCGTGGGAGGAAGAGAGTGAGTGAGTGATAATGACCGGGCTAATGGAGGGGGGAGGGTCGAGAGGGAGAGAGACCTGGTGTCGGATGGTGGCCTCGGCGTCCTCGACTGCGCGCATCACCTGGAAGAGGTTGCTGGTGCCGGCGGCGGCGTCGTCGGAGTCCTGGTCCGCGGCGGCCAGCCTCCCGGCCAGCTCGTCGGCGTCGGCCATTCCTCCGGCGATGGCGATGCGGGTGGGTACGGGGGCGGGATGGGAGCGCGGCGTGGGAGGCGGAACCCTAGGAAGGGGGCCGCGCAGGTGGAGAGTGGGGAAGGGGATGGATTCGCTCTCTCTGTCCAGAGGTGGTGGTGGTGGTGGTGGCCGCTGCGACGGGATGCGAAATGAGAGAGAAGAATGACACACACCCACACCGCATACTTTTCTTTTTCTCTTCTCTTCTCTTCCTCCCGTTATTAATTTGATCTCATCTGATCCGATCCAACAAAGATCTACACCATTGGAGTATATTCCACGACTCCTTTTCAAACATTTACCCAAACTATCATTATTTTATTTTTATTTTTATTATTATACGATTAAAATTCCGGATGTTTGCAAGCAGTACCGGCGTTCAAGACATATCCACCTTCGTCTCCCACACCACCAACGCACCAAAGCATCTCTTCAAGAACGTGTCGTCCGATGCCTCTTCACCCTCGCATTCCTCTCCCTCGCCCTTCGGGTTAGGGATGCCTATCAAACACCGAACTCCCGTCTCCCTGCACCACGCTCGTCGATTCGAAAGCCTCCTAAAGACCTCCAACTCTTGCCTTCCTCTCCAGCGCCCGTGCGGTCGGACAATGTGAGATCGTCATGGACCCTTCGCTTCACGGCGGGCGACATGGAGGAGGTGACAAACCTAAGCAACGGGAAGTTTGGCGTGCAAGCTCCTCGCCGTCCTACCCTTCCACCATGTTTATGTCTACCCTTCGCTAGGAATGTTTCTGTCTACACATGGAGGGATTGCTTCCTAAGGAAGCAAGCTGCATTAGAAGGAAATCTCATTATGATAGGCTGATTAGTTTCCTTAAAATCAGGACCAATTTCACATGACCGTTATTCGGTTTTCCTAAAATGTTGGGATCGGTTTCCTTGTATCACGTGCAACGGTATTCTTGTGAGGCCCAAATTGAAGAATCACATAATAAACATGGAAAGGAACGAGTCAATTCTTATATATACGTGATTGCTTAACTCTCCGACAGATACTCTGAATTGCATAGAGGAGGCTACACCCTACGCAACTAGCTACATAAAACATATTTCGTCCTTCTTAGGGTCTTTGGTATAATCTAGACTATGAGCTTATTGTTGGGATATCATCCTCGCGTGGGTTGTGAGCTGATGACAATTTAAGGCGTGTAGGCGACCTAAACATATGGCAAATCCCATTAACATTAAATTTATGACACACTCATTTTGACTCTTGTGAGTGAGGAAATGGGGTGTCTAGCCCTCCATCCAACAAACATCAACACTAGTATGAAAATCAGGTTAGCCTCCATTGTAGAGGAAGAAGAAGAAGAAGAAGACAAAACGAGGAAAGAAAGATAAAGAGAGGGAGATTGAATGAAGAGCTTCCAAGCAAGCAAAGGGTGATCCTCATCAAGATTGTGAAGTTCAAATCCACTATCTTGTCCCGTGCCCTTCGGTGAGATTGTTCTAGTCCCTAGCTCTTGAATCCCAAATATTATTGTTGTCATCCAAGGTCGAGAGATCTTGAAGTATGAGAGCCTCTAGGGCCATGAACAGAAGAACTTGTAGTATCCCACATTTGATTATAGTGAAAGAAGATTTGGGTGGCTCGGCCGGCTTTTTTCCCTAACTCAGGGGGTTGCACGTAAAACTATTGGTATTCATTTATGTTGATTATCTATTACTTTTGGGCACCGAACATCTGTGAGATGAATATTTAAGGTGAAGTGCCCTTGGGGGTGCCCCTCGAAGACTCGAAATATCGGCTTACCCCCTCGCACAAGTGCGATCGAAAAGCATACTAGAGACTTCAACTCCTGCCTTCATCTTCCCACGCCCGCTTGGACGGAAGCCTCTTGAAACTATCGATGGATAATAAGTGCCACAACGATGGCCATATAGACATGGCCTCGAAATATCAATGGGGATTTCTCCTTGTCGGTGTACTGATAAGATGATTTACTTGGACGGATGCGGGCCCGTTGATTCTAGCACTTCCATCCAACATTGTTTGCTTTCTTGATCCATCTCCTACCCACTCAGCCGCACCTCTATGCCCCACCGCCCTAGAACCCTAATCACCTGTTTTGACGCCTCATGCATCTAGGTCTTGTCGGATCTTCATCATGCAGCGATGACAAAAATATGGGATGTGGCAGACGTGCCTAAGCGCGTCTGGGCCTCCTTATATCTATTCGAGATATGGGCTGGATATGAGAGGGGGGGTCAGCCTAAGCAAATATGACCGGTTTGAGGGGCCAATTGGGTGATACCAAGTCACTGACCGGACCGGACCGTTCGCCGGGACCATGGGGAGGGCATTTGAGGAGGCCGCTAGGGGTGTGAAGAGCTTGGGATTGTAAAAAAGAAATGGATATGTTGACACCAGATTATGGCATGATCAAAACCTTAGTTAATATGACCTCAAATAGAAAAGTTTTCAACATGTGAAAGTTCCCTATTGTCAAAATGAAAAACTTCGATATTTGGGGCATCAACGCATGATCTCATCTAAACGGCCGAAATTGTGCTCGAAGTAATAAGATGTTGGCACTAAAAGTACTGTTCGGCCAATTACGCCTCCAAGACAGTCTCATATGAGGAAAAAATTCTACATGAATTGTCTTCGTCTCGTCGAAACAGCCGATTTTGATATAAAAATCGTCTTAATCCGAGGTCGTATGCAAATGTTAGAGCCGAAAATGCGTGGCTGCATCAAGATGGTTGGACACTCCGGGGATAATCATCCGGGTTTTGGATTTCTCTGAGGATGGCCGGACACTCCGGGATGTTCGCCCGGGTTTTGGATTTCTCTGTTGCAGACTTCTGGAAACAGACGAAAATCCCTCAAGACGACCTCTGATAAGAAAAACATTCAACATGAAAGATGTCCTTCTCGTCGAAATGGTCAAGATTGCTTTTCGGCTCGTTTCCATCCGAGCCTGTTTACTGCCTCAGAAGTGACCCGCAAGGTGCAGCCAGGTTGTAAACCGAACAGTTTTGGAAAGTTCGGATTCGGAGTTGGACCCAACACTATAAAAAAAATACACTTCCATGATGATACGTGTTTGTCACAGTAGGTCGCGTTTTTTGTCATGCATGTACATCCATGACGATTTTATGACAGAATCAAGATAGTCATACCTGTGTTGTCGTAGAAGTGTTTCATGACATTACCAAAATTATCATCACGGAAGTGTCCACTTTCATGACAATAAATCACGTGTCACAGAAGTGCTTTCGTCAAGGGTGTTGTCACACGTGGCATCCACCGTAACGGAACGTTATTAAGCTATCGGGTCGGGTTTTGGATCCGATAACCCGTTAACAGCCCTGACCAATGGGGATTTTCCACGTGTAAAATCATCATTGGCTGGAGGAAACACGTGTCGGCTCATCGTTGGGATAGATGTCATCCACTCATTGGACAGAAGGCGCCTATGATATTCGACATGTGGCACGGCCCAACAGTGGCCCATTCCTGTGAAAAGGCCGGCCAGTTTGACTTGGTCAAAAGGTGGCGGGCCGGCCCATGGAAAGCCTGTTAACGGCCTGTTCGCATATAGCCCATTTACAGCCCGCTAACCCAAGGCCCGTTACGCCCTATCCGAATTAGGCCCAGTAGCGTCATCTAGGCCATCCAATATGATTCCAGCCCGTTTTCACTTGTGGCCCATGTATGACCCATGACGTCTTTTGGCCCATATGAGGCCCTTTGTAACTATTGGCCCATTAACGGCCCGTAGTGAAACTGGCCCGTAATGAACAGTGTATCACTTTACACCCATAAACGTGAAGGAAATATGCCCTAGAGGCAATAATAAAGTTATTATTTATTTCCTTATATCATGATAAATGTTTATTATTCATGCTAGAATTGTATTAACCGGAAACATAATACATGTGTGAATACATAGACAAACAGATTGTCACTAGTATGCCTCTACTTAACTAGCTCGTTGATCAAAGATGGTTATGTTTCCTAGCCATAGACATGAGTTGTCATTTGATTAGCGGGATCATATCATTAGGAGAATGATGTGATTGACATGACCCATTCTGTTAGCTTAGCACATGATCGTTTAGTATGTTGATGTTGCTTTCTTCATGACTTATACATGTTCCTATGACTATGAGATTATGCAACTCCTGTTTACCGGAGGAACACTTTGTGTGCTACCAAATGTCACAAGGTAACTGGGTGATTATAAAGGAGCTCTATAGGTGTCTCCGAAGGTACATGTTGGGTTGGCGTATTTCGAGATTAGGATTTGTCACTTCGATTGTCGGAGAGGTATCTCTGGGCCCTCTCGGTAATGCACATCACTATAAGCCTTGCAAGCAATGTAGCTGATGAGTTAGTTACGGAATGATGCATTACTTAACAAGTAAAGAGACTTGCCGATAACGAGGTTGAACTAGGTATTGAGATACCGACGATCAAATCTCGGGCAAGTAACATATCGAGGACAAAGGGAACAACGTATGTTGTTATGCGGTTTGACCGATAAAGATCTTCGTAGAATATGTAGGAGCCAATATGAGCATCCAGGTTGCTATTGGTTATTGACCGGAAACGGTTCTTGGTCATGTCTACATAGTTCTTGAACCCGCAGGGTCCGCACGCTTAAGGTTTCGATGACAGTTATATTATGAGTTTATGAGTTTTGATGTACCGAAGTTTGTTCGGAGTCCCGAATGTGATTACGGACATGATAAGGAGTCTCGAAATGGTCGAGACATGAAGATTGATATATTGGAAGCCTATATTTGAATATCGGAAGTGTTCCGGGTGAAATCGGGATTTTACCGGAGTACCGGGAGGTTACCGGAACCCCCCAGGGGCTTAATGGGCCATAGTGGGTCTTAGTGGAGAAGAGGAGAGGTGGCCAAGGCTGGGCCGCGCCCCCCTCCCCCTAGTCCGAATAGGACAAGGAGAGGGGGCGGCACCCCCCTTTCCTTCCTCTTACTCCCTCCTCTTTCCCCCCTCCCAAGTCCTAATCCAACTAGGAAAGGGGGGGAGTCCTACTCCCGGTGGAGAGTAGGACTCCTCCTGGCGCGCCTCTCCCCTTGGCCGGCCGCACCCCCCTTGCTCCTTTATATACGGGGGCAGGGGGCACCCTAGAGACACAACAATTGATCGTTTGATCTTTTAGGCGTGTGCGGTGCCCCCCTCCACCATAGTCCACCTCGATAATACTGTAGCGGTGCTTAGGCGAAGCCCTGTGTCGGTAGAACATCATCATCGTCACCACGCCATCGTGCTGACAAAACTCTCCCTCAACACTCGGTTGGATCGGAGTTTGAGGGACGTCATCGGGCTGAATGTGTGCTGAACTCGGAGGTGCCGTACGTTCGATACTTGATCGGTCGGATCGTGAAGACGTACGACTACATCAACCGCGTTGTGCTAACCCTTCCGCTTACGGTCTACAAGGGTATGTAGACAACACTCTCCCCTCTCGTTGCTATGCATCACCATGATCTTGCGTGTGCGTAGGATTTTTTTTGAAATTACTACGTTCCCCAACAGTGGCATCCGAGCCTGGTTTTATGCGTAGATGTCATATGCACGAGTAGAACACAAGTGAGTTGTGGGTGATATAAGTCATACTGCTTACCAGCATGTCATACTTTGGTTCAGCGGTGTTGTGAGATGAAGCGGCCCGGACCGACATTACGCGTACGCTTACGCGAGACTAGTTTCACCGCCACGAGCACTAGTTGCTTAAAGGTGACCGACGGGTGTCTGTCTCTCTCACTTTAGTTGAACCGAGTGTGCTACGCCCGGTCCTTGCGAAGGTTAAAACAGCACCAACTTGACAAACTATCATTGTGGTTTTGATGTGTAGGTAAGAACGATTCTTGCTCAGTCCGTAGCAGCCACGTAAAATTTGCAACAACAAAGTAGAGGACGTCTAACTTGTTTTTGCAGGGCATGCTGTGATGTGATATGGTCAAGACATGATGCTAAATTTTATTGTATGAGATGATCATGTTTTGTAACCGAGTTATCGGCAACTGGTAGGAGCCATATGGTTGTCGCTTTATTGTATGCAATGCAATCGCCCTGTAATGCTTTACTTTATCACTAAGCGGTAGCGATAGTCGTAGAAGCATAAGATTGGCAAGACGACAACGATGCTACGATGGAGATCAAGGTGTCGCGCCGGTGACGATGGTGATCATAACGGTGCTTCGAAGATGGAGATCACAAGCACAAGATGATGATGGCCATATCATATCACTTATATTGATTGCATGCGATGTTTATCTTTTATGCATCTTATCTTGCTTTGATTGACGGTAGCATTATAAGATGATCCCTCACTAAATTATCAAAGTATAAGTGTTCTCCCTGAGTATGCACCGTTACGAAAGTTCTTCGTGCTGAGACACCACGTGATCATCGGGTGTGATAGGCTCTATGTTCAAATACAACGGGTGCAAAATAGTTGCACACACGGAATACTCAGGTTAAACTTGACGAGCCTAGCATATAACAGATATGGCCCCGGAACACGGAGACCGAAAGGTCGAGCGTGAATCGTATAGTAGATATGATCAACATAGTGATGTTCACCATTGAAACTACTCCATCTCACGTGATGATTGGACATGGTTTAATTGATTTGGATCACGTGATCACTTAGAGGATTAGAGCGATGTCTATCTAAGTGGGAGTTCTTAAGTAATATGATTAATTGAACTTTAATTTATCATGAACTTAGTCCTAGTAGTATTTTGCAAAATATGTTGTAGATCAATAGCTCACATTGTTGCTTCCCTATGTTTTATATGTGTTCCTAGAGAAAACTAAGTTGAAAGATGTTAGTAGCAATGATGCGGACTTGGTCCGTGATCTGAGGTTTATCCTCATTGCTGCACAGAAGAATTATGTCCTTTATGCACCGCTAGGTGATAGACCTATTGGAGGAGCAGATGCAGACGTTATGAACATTTGGCTAGCTCAATATGATGACTACTTGATAATTTTGTGCACCATGCTTTATGGCTTAGAACCGGGACTACAAAAACGTTTTTGAAATGTCATGGAACATATAAGATGTTTCAAGAGATGAAATTGGTATTTCAGACTCATGCCCGTGTCAAGGGGTATGAGACCTTTGACAAATACTTCGCCTAAAAGATGGAGGAGAATTGCTCAACTAGTGAGCAAGTGCTTAGATTGTCTGAGTACTACAAGCGCTTGAATCAAGTGGGAGTTAATCTTCCAGATAAGATAGTGATTGGCAGAGTTCTCTAGTCACCATCACCAAGTTAGTGGAACTTTGTGATGAACTATAATGTAACGGATGACGAAAACGATTCCTGAGCTCTTCGCGATGCTGAAATCGACGAAGGTAGAAATCAAGAAAGAGCATCAAGTGTTGATGATTGATAAGACCACTAGTTTCAAGAAAAGGGTAAAGGAAAAGAAAGGGAACTTCAAGTAGAATGGCAAGCAAGTTGTCACTCCCGCGAAGAATCCCAAAGCTGGACCAAATCCTGAAACTGAGTGCTTCTACTGCAAAGGAAATGGTCACTGGAAGTGGTAATACCCTGGATATTTGGTGGATAAGTAGGATGGCAAAGTGAACAAGGGTATATTTGATATACATGTTATTGATGTGTACCTTACTAGTATTTATAGTAGCCCCTGAGTATTTGATACTTGTTCGGTTGCTAAAAATTAGTAACTCGAAACAGGAGTTACAGAATAAACAGAGACTAGATGAGGGTGAAGTGACGATAAGTGTTGGAAGTAGTTCCAAGATTGATATGATCATCATCGCACACTCTCTATACTTTCGGGACTAGTGTTAAACCTAAATAAATGTTATTTGGCATTTGCGTTGAGCATAAATATGATTTGATCATGTTTATTGCAATACGGTTATTCATTTAAAGTCAGAGAATAATTGTTGTTATGTTTACATGAATAAAACCTTCGATGGTCATACACCCAATGAAAATAGTTTATTGGATCTCGATCGTAGTGATACACATATTCATAATATTGATGCCAAAAAGATGCAAAGTTTATAATGATAGTGCAACTTATTTGTGGCACTGCCGTTTGGGTCATATCGGTGTAAAGCGCATGAAGAAACTCCATAATGATGGATTTTTGGAATCACTTGGTTATGAATCATTTGATGCTTGCGAACCGTGCCTTTTGGGTAAGATGACTAAAACTCCGTTCTCCGGAACAATGGAATGAGCTAATGACTTATTGGAAATAATACATACCGATGTATGTGGTCCAATGAGTGTTCATGCTCATGGCGGGTATCGTTATTTTCTAAACTTCGCAAGATAATTTGAGCAGATATGGGTATATCTACTTAATAAAACACAAGTCTGAAACATTTGAAAAGTTCAAAGAATTTCAGAGTGAAGTGGAGAATCATCGTAACAAGAAAATAAAGTTTCTACGATCTGATCATGGAGGAGAATATTTGAGTTACGAGTTTGGCATTCATATAAAACAATGTGGAATAGTTTCACAGTTCACACCACCTGGAACACCACAGCGTTATGGTGTGTCCGAACGTCATAACCGCACTTTATTGGATATTGTGCGACCTATGATGTCTCTTATCGGTTTACCATTATCGTTTTGGGGTTATGCATTAGAGACAGTTGCATTCACTTTAAATAGGGCACCATCAAAATTCGTTGAGACGACGGCTTATGAACTGTGGTTTGACAAGAAACCAAAGTTGTCGTTTCTTAAAGTTTGGGGCTGCGATGCTTATATGAAAAAGTTTCAACCTGATAGCTCGAACCTAAATCGGAGAAGTGCGTCTTCATAGAATACCCAAAGGAAATTGTTGGATACACCTTCTATCACAAATCTGAAGGCAAAATATTCATTGCTAAGATGGATCCTTTCTAGAGAAGGAGTTTCTCTCGAAAGAAGTGAGTGGGAGGAAAGTAGAGCTTGATAAGGTAATTGTACCTTCTCCCGAATTGGAAAGTAGTTCATCACAGAAATCAGTTCCAGTGACCACTACACCAATTAGTGAGGAAGCTAATGATATTGATCATGAAACTTCAGATCAAGTTACTACCGAACCTCGTAGGTCAACCAGAATAAGATCCCCACCAGAGTGGTACGGTAATCCTGTTCTAGAAGTCATGTAACTAGACCATGATGAACCTACGAAATATGAGGAAGCAATGATGAGCCCAGATTCCGCAAAATGGCTTGAGGCCATGAAATCTGAGATGGGATCCATGTATGACAACAAAGTGTGGACTTTGGTTGTCTTGCCCGATGATCGGCAAGCCATAGAAAATAAATGGATCTTCAAGAGGAAGACGGATGCTGATAGTAGTGTTACTATCTACAAAGCTCGACTTGTCGCATAAAAGGTTTTTCGACAAGTTCAAGGTGTTGAATACGATGATATTTTCTCACTCATATCGATGCTTAAGTCTGTCCGAATCATGTTAGCAATTGCCACATTTTATGAAATCTGGCAAATGGATGTCAAAACTGAATTCCTTAATGGATTTATTAAAGAAGATTTGTATATGATACAACCAGAAGGTTTTGTCAATCCTAAAGGTGCTAAACAAAGTGTGCAAGCTCCAGCAATCCATCAATGGACTGATGCAAGCATCTCGGAGTTGGAATATACGCTTTGATGAGTTAATCAAAGCATATGGTTTTATGCAGACTTTTGGAAAGGCCTATATTTACAAGAAAGTGAGTGGGAGCACTACAGCCTTTCTGATAAGTATATGTGAATGACATATTGTTGATCGGAAATAATGTAGAATTTTCTGGAGAGCATAAAGGAGTATTTGAAAGGAGTTTTTCAAAGAAAGACCTCGGTGAAGCTGCTTACATATTTAGCATCAAGATCTATAGAGATAGATCAAGATGCTTGATAAGATTTTCAATGAGTACATACCTTGACAAGATTTTTAAGTAGTTCAAAATGGAACAGTCAAAGAAAGAGTTCTTGCATGTGTTGCAAAGGTATGAAATTGAGTAAGACTCAAATCCCGACCACGGTAGAAAATAGAAAGAGAATGAAAGTCATTCCCTATGCATCAGTCATAGGTTCTATAAAAGTATGCCATGCTATGGACCAGACCTATTGTATACTCTGCCCTGGTTTGGCAAGGGAGTACAATAGTGATCTAGGAGTAGATCACTGGACATTGGTCAAAAATTATCCTTAGTGGAATAAGGATATGTTTCTCGATTATGGAGGTGACAAAAGGTTCGTCGTAAAGGGTTACGTCGATACAAGTTTTGGCACTGATTCAAATGACTCTAAGTCTTAATCTGGATACATATTGAAAGTGGGAGCAATTAGCTAGAATAGCTCCGTGCAGAGCATTTTAGACATAGAATATTTGCAAAATACATACGACTCTGAATATGACAGACCCGTTGACTAAACTTCTCTCACAAGCAAAACATGATCATACCTTAGTACTCTTTGGGTGTTAATCACATAGAGATGTGAACTAGATTATTGACTCTAGTAAACCCTTCGGGTGTTGGTCACATGACGATGTGAACTATGGGTGTTAATCACATACAGATGTGAATATTGGTGTTGAATCACATGATGATGTGAACTAGATTATTGACTCTAGTGCAAGTGGGAGACTGAAGGAAATATGCCCTAGAGGCAATAATAAAGTTATTATTTATTTCCTTATATCATGATAAATGTTTATTATTCATGCTAGAATTGTATTAACCGGAAACATAATACATGTGTGAATACATAGACAAACAGATTGTCACTAGTATGCCTCTACTTGACTAGCTCATTGATCAAAGATGGTTATGTTTCCTAGCCATAGACATGAGTTGTCATTTGATTAGCGGGATCATATCATTAGGAGAATGATGTGATTGACATGACCCATTCTGTTAGCTTAGCACACGATTGTTTAGTATGTTGCTGTTGCTTTCTTCATGACTTATACATGTTCCTATGACTATGAGATTATGCAACTCTTGTTTACCGGAGGAACACTTTGTGTGCTACCAAACATCACAACATAACTGGGGTGATTATAAAGGAGCTCTACAGGTGTCTCCGAAGGTACATGTTGGGTTGGCGTATTTCGAGATTAGGATTTTTCACTCCGATTGTCAGAGAGGTATCTCTGGGCCCTCTTGGTAATGCACATCACTATAAGCCTTGCAAGCAATGTAGCTAATGAGTTAGTTACGGAATGATGCATTACGTAACGAGTAAAGAGACTTGCCGGTAATGAGGTTGAACTAGGTATTGAGATACCGACGATCAAATCTCGGGCAAGTAACATATCGATGACAAAGGGAACAACGTATGTTGTTATGCGGTTTGACCGATAAAGATCTTCGTAGAATATGTAGGAGCCACTATGAGCATCCAGGTTCCGCCATTGGTTATTGACCGGAAACGGTTCTTGGTCATGTCTACATAGTTCTCGAACCCATAGGGTCCGCACGCTTAAGGTTTTGATGACAGTTATATTATGAGTTTTGATGTACCGAAGTTTGTTTGGAGTCCCGAATGTGATTACGGACATGACGAGGAGTCTTGAAATGGTCGAGACATGAAGATTGATATATTGGAAGCCTATATTTGGATATCAGAAGTGTTCCGGGTGAAATCGGGATTTTTCCGGAGTACCGGGAGGTTACCGGAACCCCCGGGGCTTAATGGGCCATAGTGGGCCTTAGTGGAGAAGAGGAGAGGTGGCCAAGGCTGGGCCGCGCGCCCCTCCCCCCTAGTCCGAATAGGACAAGGAGAGGGGGGCGGCGCCCCCCTTTCCTTCCTCTCTCCCCCTCCTCTTGACCCCTCCCAAGTCCTAATCCAACTAGGAAAGGGGGGGAGTCCTACTCCCGGTGGGAGTAGGACTCCTCCTGGCGCGCCTCTCCCCTTGGCCGGCCGCACCCCCTTGCTCCTTTATATACGGGGGCAGGGGGCACCCTAGAGACACAACAATTGATCGTTTGATCTTTTAGCCGTGTGCGGTGCCCCCCTCCACCATAGTCCACCTTGATAATACTGTAGCGGTGCTTAGGCGAAGCCCTGCGTCGGTAGAACATGATCATCGTCACCACGCCGTCGTGCTGACGAAACTCTCCCTCAACACTCGGCTGGATTGGAGTTCGAAGGACGTCATCAGGCTGAACGTGTGCTGAACTCGGAGGTGTCGTACGTTCGGTACTTGATCGGTCGGATCGTGAAGACGTACGACTACATCAACCGTGTTGTGCTAACGCTTCCGCTTACGGTCTACAAGGGTATGTAGACAACACTCTCCCCTCTCGTTGCTATGAATCACCATGATCTTGCGTGTGCGTAGGAATTTTTTTGAAATTACTACGTTCCCCAACAAAATGGCCCGTGGTGAAACTGGCCCGTAATGAACAGTGTATCACTTTATACCCATTAACGGCCCGTTATTCCATTGGGTCGTTTCCAACCCAAGTTATCTTTCGGCCTTCTAAAGGCCCATTTATTCTTGGGCTCATTTGCAGCATTCGGTTACTTATGGCCTGTTACTGTCATTTTCTGCTTGTGGGCCAAATTCAGCCCGTCGTTACAGTCGGCCCGTTTGTGGACCGTTAATCTGTTGGGCCATTTTCATAGCATCACCAAATACGGCCTATTAACGGCCCATTATGGTCAGCCCATAAAACGTACATTTCCATTAAAGGCCTGTTTACGACCCATTAAAGGCCCGTACAATACCCATAAATGAGTCGGCCCTTACAAGGCCCATGGATCCTACGAGACATAGAAGGCCCATGGATCCTACGAGACGTAGAAGGCCCATGGATCCGACGGCCCATTGAAGGCCCATGGATCCGACGGTCCATTGAAGGCCCATGGATCGTACGACCCATGAAGGGCCATGGTCGGGCGAGTTGGCCCCCGTTTGAACGATATAGCATATTCAAAGAATTATCCTACTCAATACTATCACCTCTAAAAAGCATACACTATACAACAAAGAGATCAAGGCATAGAAAGGTAGAATAATCCTACACTATACAATAAAGAAATTACAGCCGATTATACCCACTGGGCATTATGGTTCGGCACAGGTGTTAATAAAGCATACAAAAATAGCAAATTACATACACTGGGCAAATACAGCTCATACATCATGGACACGCATCAACTTAACTCCATTTGAACTATAATTGATTAGCCGGATTCAGGTAGCACAAATTTCAGTCCGCAAAATGTCCAATTCCTTCATGGTTACCTCAATGTCTTGTTTCATTTTTTTGACTCCTGCATCTAATACCTGCATGTCCAGTCTCAACTTGTTGATTAAATGTTGACAATCATGTACACGTTGTCTTGCCACCTCTAGTTGATGCTCGAGAACATTAACACATTCCAATTCCAATCCATATAAATCACATATGTGAATTAAATGATGCGATCCTGATTACTTAGATAACATGTAGGTGAATTATGTCATGCGATCCTGTTTAGTTATTCATCATATCTTTGAATTATGTTATGCTATGCTATCAAGTTTAGGTAGACATCATATATGTGAAATTATGTCATGCTATCCGTTTTAGTTAAACAATATACATGTCAACTATTTCATGCCCTCTTTTTTCCACACTATCTATTGCATCTGTCTCTCATACAATGTCTGTACATTCAACTATGTTTCCTGTTTATCAGCCATTTGAATTGGAGCGGGTGATGCCAGTATCTAGCGGAATAAAAACACGGTCTTCAAATAAAATAGTGCTACCTCTTGGTGGAGATAGCACCCTGGTTGTACATGCACAAGAACCAGCCCTACCACACATAACCCAAACTCTCGCAGATTGTACCCCTACTGCGATGGACAGAGAACCAGCTTCACCCAATCTAACCCCAACCCCAGCCGATAGTAACCCAGTTCCTGTTGACACAGCACCATCTCCACCACAGAGCTTCCAAACAACAATAGTTAGTAAGGCAGCTCCAGTGCCCAAAGGGCCAGTACTATCACGGTGAACCCCAACTCCACCAGTTAGTACGCCTATTCCTGTGGAGGAAGCACAACCAGCCAGTCGTAGTTTAGCATCTATCACATTTGATGTTGTTAAATCGTATGTGCATATCTTCCCATCTTGGAAATATTATACTGAAGATAAAGGAAAATGCCAGTTGCAGGTGTTTGTCCAGGAGTTATGTGTAAGTAATGTTATTCATGGCAATTACTTTGCTTCGTCACATACATCCTACCTCCATGATGGTTATAATACATCAAATTTTCCCATTTTTCTCTATAGAGAAGGACCGATTTGGAAACTCAGGATGAGGTAACCTGTGCTAATACCTCTGCTATCTTCAAGAATGCTTGGTGGCAGTATCGGAATTACCTGTAGAAAACGTACTTCACCGGCAAACAAACTCATCAAATTCCCTTACGTTCTCCTGAGACACATTTACTGGATGATGACTGGGAACGCCTTGTTCTGTACTAGTCCCGAACCAAGAATGTGGTAAGGTCTATGAGCTCATTTTCTATTTTTAAGTATTTTATTCTTGCGTCTTACTATACTCTGTTCATGTAGAACAAGTGCCTAAACCTGAAGAACAAATGTTCTAATTTAAGATTCCATTGCTATCATAGTTCAAAAAAGCGCTAGGCGTTAATTGTGTGTTTTGCCACCGCCTTGCGCTTTACTGACCAAAGCGCATGCTTATGCGCAGTCATGCACAGAATATGCGTAGTTATGCGCAATGCGTTTTGCCAATGCCTAAAGCCTAGGTGCGCTTAAGTGCTCGCTTAGGCGCGCCTTTTTTAACTATGATTGCTTTGCTCTTGTATCACTATATTTACTGATACGAACTTATTTTTAAATTGAAGGATCTAATCGAAACTTCAATGGCACAACAGGTATGTTCACGCATGTTTCTTTAACAGGTTTGCTCTTATCAATAGCTCTGTTGATTTCAATTTCAATTGTGTATACAGTTGACTTTCATATCATGCACATTACTAGCATTACAACAGAGCCAATAGTGTTGTTGTACATGTAGACCCGTGGTACCCATCTGAAATCTTGTTGTGCCGTGTAGTTTCCCACGCTTTGTATTCTTTCACTGCTGCTTTGTCTTGAACTGATATGATTTGAACCGTGTCTCTATTTTGATTTGGCAAGACAATGCAGTGACCATAGGACATAGATATATGTTTGTTTGATGCTTTTATTATCTACTAGTACTTGGCAATAGAAGACTTGGTAGTTTAATCCTGTCCACCTTACTAATGAACTGGTTCACCAAAATGAGTTTCATATACTAGTACATGCTAAACTTGTTATATGTCTGCTTGTTTCTTCTTTTAGAATGCTGACAGAATATTGGGGAAGAGTGCCTTATTAAGCAATGATAAAGGAAGTAATTCAGATAAGGTTCAGGATAGTGACACATCCTTGTTGGTCTCCAACAAAGCTAATAAAACAGCTAAGGAAGACTATCTTGAAGACAGCGAGACAACCCCAAAGTTCTGTCTTGGTTTAGTGCTCGAGTTACTGGCCACTACCGCATGCACAAGCTATTCAAACTCAATGTCTGAAACAGTTTCTTGAGTCTCAACTACAAGCTGAAAGACATCGATCAGTTGTACTGCGACAAGAAGCGGAAGGACTGCGGAAGTCCCTGGAGCATTCAGATGCATACTTTCTGGTGCAACAGCAAAAGTTGGAGGATTTTAGCGCCAAACAGGACAAAGCTAATCAGCTTGCTAAGCTTATTGCCAGCATGGTGGATACCCAGGATAACGTTTCTTGAGCTCTTCTGAAGTTGTTTTAGTTATGCTCTTGTTTTGCTGCCGCGTTTATTTGCACTGGTGGCCAATTTTGACGGCCAAGTGTGTGTAATATGCTGCTTTGTTCCCTCTATTTGCACTGGTGGCGAACTTTGATGCCCAGTGGATGTAATATGTGTAATAGCGGTAATAGGCTAGCCTTAATTGCTTGCTTATTTATTTCCTTATTGTCTTGTTTAGTTGTTTGCTTGTAGTCACTGCAGTTCTTTTTCTGTGTTTTTCTAGTGGCCACAATAGCCTATTTCTAGTGGCCACAATAGCCTATTTTTGGTAACTAGGCCAAAATAATCATGGCAAGACACGGACTGTTGTAACCATGGGCCTCCTGTTGGCTGTATGATCCATGGGCCTTCGTTCGGCCGTAGGACCATTGGCCTTCTATACGGGCCGTAGGATCCATCGGCCTTCTATACGGGCCTTAGGGATCAATGGGCCTTCTACGGGCCATAGGGTCCATGGGCCTTCTACGGGCCGTACCATCCATGGGCCTCATACGAGCCGTAGGATCCATGTGCCTTCTACGGGGCATATCATCATTTCGCCAATCATGGGCCGTACTATTCGTGGACCATAACAGGCCGTTAATAGGCCGTATTTGATAACTCTATGAAAACAGCCCAACGTTTTTTTACATGAAAACAGTCCAATGTATTAACGGTCCGAAAACGGGCCGACTGTAACGACGGGCTAAATTTGGCCCACAAGCAGAAAATGACAGTAACAGGCCGTATGTAACCAAATGCTGCAAATGAGCCCAAGAATCAATGGGCCCTGAGAAGGCCAAAAGATGACTTGGGCTGGAAATGGCCCAATGGAATAACGGGTCATTAATGGGTATAAAGTGATACAATGTTCATTACGGGCCAGTTTCACAATGGGACGTTAATGGGCCAAGAGTTACAAAGGTCCTCATATGGGCCGAAAGAAGTCATGGGCCACACATGGGCCAGAAGTTAAAACGGGTTGAATCATATTGGACGGCCTAGATGACGCTACTGGGCCTAATTCGGATAGGGCGTAACGGGCCCTCGGTTAGCGGGCTGTAAATGGGCTATATGCGAACAAGCCGTTAACATGCTTTCCGTGGGCCGGGCCGCCACCTTTTGACCAAGTCAAACAGGCCGGCCTTTTCACAGGAATGGGCCTCTGTTGGGCCGTGCCACGTGTCGACGTATCATAGGCGCCTTCTGTCCAATGAGTGGATGACATTTGTCCCAACGGTGAGTCGACACGTGTTTCCTCCAGCCAATGATGATTTTACACATGGAAAATCCCCATTGGTCGGGGCTATTAACGGGTTATCGGATCCAAAACCCGACCCGATAGCTTAACGGCGCTCCGTTACGGTGGATGCCACGTGTCGGTCACCCTTGACGAAAGCAGTTCTGTGACGCGCGATTTATCGTCATGGAAGTGGACACTTCCGTGACGATAATTTTGGTAATGTCATGGAACACTTCTACGACAGCACATGTATGACTATCTTGATTCTGTCATAAATTTGTCATGGATGTACATGCATGACAAAAAACGCGACCTACTGTGACAAACACGTATCATCACGGAAGTGTATTTTTTTGTAGTGATGGTAGAGGGAGCGTGCGATGTTTGATCACATAAACCTTGGAAATACTTCCAACACATATCGTCACCTCACCTTTTGCTAGTCTCCGTTTATTCCGTAGCCTTTTATTTCGAGTTACTAACACTTAGTAACCGAACCGGTATCTATTACCATGGTGCTACTAGGAGTACTAGTAGAGTACACATTAATATAATGTATATCCAATATACTTCTGTCGACCTTGCCTACCTTCTTATCTACCAAGTATCTAGGGTAATATGCTCCAGTGACCGTTCCCCTTATTACAGAAGCACTTAGTCTCGGGTTTGGGTTCAACCTTGGGTTTCTTCACTAGAGCAGTAGCTGATTTGCCGTTTTATGAAGTATCCCTTCTTGCCCTTGCCCTTCTTGAAACTAGTGGTTTCACTAACCATCAACAATTGATGCTCCTTCTTGATTTCTACTTTCGCGGTGTCAAACATCGCGAATATTTCAAGGATCATCATATCTATCCCTGATATGTTATAGTTCATCACGAAGCTCTAGTAGCTTGGTGGCAATGACTTTGGAGAAACATCACTATCTCATTTGGAAGATTAACTCTCACTCGATTCAAGTGATTGTTGTACCCAGACAATCTAAGTACAAGCTCAACGATTGAACTTTTCTCCCTTAGTTTGTAGGCTAAGAAGCTCGTCGGAGGTCTCATACCTCTTGACGCGTGCATGAGCCTAAAATCCCAATTTCAGCCCTTGGAACATCTCATATGTTCTGCGATGTTTCAAAAAAATGTCTTCGGCGCCACAATTCTAAACCGTTTAACATTACTGAACTATCATGTAGTCATCAAAACGTGTATGTCAGATATTCGCAACATCCACAGACGACGTTCGAGGTTCAGCACACCGAGCGGTGCATTAAGGTCATAAGCCTTCTGCGTAGCAATGAGGACAATCCTCAGTTTACGGACCCAGTCCGCATAATTGCTACTATCAACTTTCAACTATATTTTCTCTAGGAACATATCTAAACAGTAGAACTAAAACGCGAGCTTACGACATAATTTGTAAAGACCTTTTTAACTATGTTCATGATAATTAAGTTCATCTAATCACATTATTTGATGAACTCCTACTCAGATAGACATCCCTCTAGTCATCTAAGTGATACATGATCCGAGTTAACTAGGTCGTGTCTGATCATCACGTGAGACGGACTAGTCATCATCGGTGAACATCTTCATGTTGATCGTATCTACTATACGACTCATGCTCGACCTTTCGGTCTCTTGTGTTTCGAGGCCATGTCTGTACATGCTAGGCTCGTCAAGTCAACCTAAGTGTTTCGCGTGTGTAAATCTGGCTTACACCCATTGTATGCAAATATTAGAATCTATCACACCCGATCATCACGCGGTGCTTCGAAACAACGAACCTTCGCAATGGTGCACAGTTAGGGGGAACACTTGCTTGAAATTTTAGTGAGGGATCATCTTATTTATGCTACCGTCATTCTAAGCAAATAAGATGCAAAAACATGATAAACATCACATGCAATCAAATAGTGACATGATATGGCCAATATCATTTTGCTCCTTTTGATCTCCATCTTCGGGGCGCCATGATCATCATCGTCACCGGCATGACACCATGATCTCCATCATCATGATCTCCATCATCGTGTCTCCATGAAGTTGTCTCGTCAACTATTACTTCTACTACTATGGCTAACGTTTAGCAATGAAGTAAAGTAATTACATGGCATTATTCAGTGACACGCAGGTCATACAATAAATAAAGACAACTCCTATGGCTCCTGCCGGTTGTCATACTCATCGACATGCAAGTCGTGATTCCTATTACAAGAATATGATCAATCTCATACATCACATATATTTCATTCATCACATCCTTCTTGGCCATATCACATCACACGACATATGCTGCAAAAACAAGTTAGATGTCCTCTAATTGTTGTTGCAAGTTTTTACGTGGCTGCTATAGGTTTCTAGCAAGAACGTTTCTTACCTACACCAAAACCACAACGTGATATGCCAATTGCTATTTACCCTTCATAAGGACCCTTTTCATCGAATCCGGTCCGACTAAAGTGGGAGAGACTGGCACCCGCTAGCCACCTTATGCAACAAGTGCATGTCAGTCGGTAGAACCTGTCTCACGTAAGTGTACGTGTAAGGTCGGTCCGGGCCGCTTCATCCCACAATACCGTCGAAACAAGATAGGACTAGTAACGGTAAGCATATTGAACAAAATCAACACCCACAACAACTTGTGTTCTACTCGTGCATAGAATCTACGCAATAGACCTAGCTCATGATGCCACTGTTGGGGAACATAGCAGAAATTCAAAATTTTCTACGCATCACCAAGATCAATCTATGGAGAGACTAGCAACGAGAGAGAGAGGGGGTGCATATTCATACCCTTGAACATCACGATGCGGAAGCGTTACAAGAACGCGGATGAGGGAGTCGTACTCGTGGCGATTCAAATCGCGGAAGATCTGATCTAACGCCGAACGGACGGCGCCTCCGCATTCAACACACGTATAGCCCGGGGACATCTCCTCCTTCTTGATCCAGCAAGGGGAGGGGAGAAGTTGAGGGAGAGCTCCGGCAGCACGACGGCGTGGTGGTGGAGCTTGCAGTTCTCCGGTAGGGCTTCGTCAAGCACTACCGAGGAGGAGGTGGAGTTGGAGAGGGGGAGGGCTGCGCCAGGGGCAAGGGGTGAAGCTCCCATGCGCCTCCCCACTATATATAGGGGTGGAGGGGGCTGGTTTCTTTCCCTCCAAGTCCATTGGGGCGTTGGCAAAGGTGGGAGGAAAGAAATCCCATCATTTTCTTCCCCACCGATTGTTATCCCCCCTTTTTAGGGATCTTGATCTTATCCCTTCGGGATATGATCTTATTCCTTCTAAGGGGGGGTCTTGGTGCGCCTTGACCAGGGGTGTGGGGCCTTGCCCCCACTACCCACGTTCATGTGGGTCCACCCATGCAGGTGGGCCCCACTCTGGAACCTTCTAGAACCTTCCCGGTACAATACCAAAAAATCCCGAACATTTTCCGGTGGCCAAAATAGGACTTCTCATATATAAATCTTTACCTCCGGACCATTCCGGAACTCCTCGTGACGTCCGGGATCTCATCCGGGACTCCGAACAACATTCGGTAACTGCACACTAATACTCCAGCGTCACCGAACCTTAAGTGTGTAGACCCTACGGGTTCGGGAATCATGCAGACATGACAGAGACAGCTCTCTGGCCAATAACCAATAGCGGGATCTGGATACCCATGTTGTCTCCCACATGTTCCACGATGATCTCATCGGATGAACCACGATGTCAAGGATTCAAGCAATCCCGTATACAATTCCCTTTGTCAATCGGTACGTTACTTGTCCGAGATTCGATCACCGGTATCCCAATACCTCGTTCAATCTCGTTACCGGCAAGTCACTTTACTCGTTCCGTAACGCATGATCCCATGACTAACTACTTAGTCACATTGAGCTCATTATGATGATGCATTACCGAGTGGGCCCAGAGATACCTCTCCGTCATCAGAGTGACAAATCCCAGTCTTGATTCGTGCCAACCCAACAAACACTTTTGGAGATACCCGTAGTGCACCTTTATAGCCACCTAGTTATGTTGTGACATTTGGCACACCCAAAGCATTCCTACAGTATCCGGGAGTTGCACAATCTCATGGTCTAAGGAAATGATACTTGACATTGGAAAAGCTTTTAGCAAACGAACTACACGATCTTGTGCTATGCTTAGGATTGGGTCTTGTCCATCACATCATTCTCCTAATGATGTGGTCCCGTTATCAATGACATCCAATGTCCATGGTCAGGAAACCATGACCATCTGTTGATCAACGAGCTAGTCAACTAGAGGCTCACTAGGAACATGTTGTGGTCTATGTATTCACACATGTATTGCGGTTTCCGGTCAATACAATTATAGCATGAATAATAGACAATTATCATGAACAAGGAGATACAATAAAAACCATTTTATTATTGCCTCTAGGGCATATTTCCAACAACAGGCTGCAGTAATTACGACGCTATTTTTGTATAGTGTAGGTTTATCTTAGTAATGTATTCGGCTGAAAGCTTCGTAGGAGCCCAACATGCCAACATTCGTCGGGCCCCTTCCAATTGGGCTAAAAATGATTATGGGCCAAAATTGGCATGTAGCCCACTAAAAATATCTGGGCCTAAATCAGCATAAGCTTTCATATTTTTCTGGTAGGCCTGTGCCCATAGTGGGCCTTTAATAGGCCTAAACATAATTTGGGCCCTCAGTAAAATTAGGACATTTACAGGTGTAAATATCCTGAGCCGATAAAAAACATGGGCCTTTAATAGACCGAAAGTGAGATTGGGCCCTGATTGTGCCAAATAACCCACTGGACTTAGCAGGCCGAAATGATGGCCCATTTACGATGCGGATCTTTGACAGGCCGAAATTCGGACGGGCCTTAAATACACCGACCTAATACACGAGCCTTTAACAGGCCGGAACTTTGGTCGGGCTAGATTATCACCATTTTTATATGGGCTGTTAATGGGCCCGATATGACGTTGGGCCACATATGGCCCATGGTTTACATCCGGCGCTAACAGGCCGAAAATGACAACAGGCCGAAAGTGGCCCAAATCTATAGTGGGCCTCTAACAGGCCGAATGTCAGACATGGCCGAATATGACCCAAATCCTTCACGGTCGTTTATGGGCCGAAAGTTTTGATGGCCTGTAAATGGGCCCAAATGAAGCCGGACCTTTAACAGGCCGGGAATACACCGGGCCGTAATTCGGCCCAATTACTTAGCGGACAGTTAACGGGCCAGAAGTGACCATGGGCCGCGTTGATGACAAGTTTAGGACAGGCCGTTGACGGGCCGATTTGACAGAGAATGTTGGGCCTTTAGCTGGGCCAGCCCATTATGGTCTGCTGAATCTTGTGGGCCTTTAGCTGGGCCTGCCCATTGTGGTCCGCAAAATCTTGTGGGCCTTTAGCTGGGCCGGCCAATTATGGTCTGCAAAATCGTGTGGGCCTTTAGCTGGGCCGGCCCATTATGGTCCGCTAAATTTTGTGGGCCTTTAGCTGGGCCGGCCCATTATGGTCCGCTAAATCTTATGGGCCTTCGGTTGGGCCGACCCATTTAAACTTTGTGGGCCACTTTTGGGCTGGTCCACGTGTCAACATATCATAGGCCCATCTCGACCATTGGATGAGTGACACCTGTGCCAACGTGGAGCTGATGCGTGGAACCGTCGGCCAATGGGAATTTTACACGTGGAAAATCGGCATTGGTCGTGGCTGTTAACGGGTTATCGGATCCAAAATCCAACCCGATAGCTTAACAGCATTCCGTTACGGTGGATGCCACGTGTCGGTCACCCTTGACGAAAGCACTTCTGTGACGCGCGATTTATCGTCATGGAAGTGGACACTTCCGTGATGATAATTTTGGTAATGTCATGGAACACTTCTACGACAGCACATGTATGACTATCTTGATTCTATCATAAAATCGTCATGGATGTACATGCATGATAGAAAACGTGACATACTGTGACAAACACGTATCATCACGGAAGTGTATTTTTTTGTAGTGTGAGGTGGCTGTCCAGCGCCCTATAGGCGCTGGTTCCTGTTCTTCTCCTGCATCGTCGTCCATACCATCGATGTCTTCGGAGTCGAAGTCAAGCACGTCGGTTAAGTCATCGACAGTGGCTATAAAGTGGGTGGTGGGTGGGGGACGAATTTCCTCGTCGTCCGCTTCCCATGCGAGCCGAACATAGTTTGGCCAAGAATCTCTCGACAAGGAAAGAGACCTTAATGAGTTTAGCACATCACCCAAGGGCGATTGCTGAAAGATATCCACGGAAGTGAACTCCATAACTGGTGCCCAATCGGTTTCGATAGGCACGGGCGTACGCGGTTCGGACCCTGTAGCCGAAGACGAGTCCGAGGGTCCGATGACTCCACCCTCACAGGAGGCGGGATCAGTGTTCGGCTCCGACGCCGATGAGTGTGCGACCTCCATGGTGGGGTCCATCCACCCGTCCTCGAAAGGCACGATCTGCTCCGGATTGATTTCCGGCGCCGCCGCCGGTGCGATCTCCCGAATACTGTCCGATGGCAGATCGAAGTCATGCCCGTCGTGACCGTTCGGCGCACCTGACATGGGCTCGAATCCGTCGAAGATCAAGTCTCCGCGGATGTCGGCAGTATAGTTTAAGCTTCCAAACTTGACCTGATGGCCGGGGGCGTAGCTATCGATCTGCTCCAGATGGCCAAGCGAGTTGGCCCGCAGTATGAAGCCGCTGAATACGAAGATTTGTCCGGGAAGGAAAACCTCCCTCTGGACTGCGTTGTTGAAGATGGTTGAGGGAGCCATCAAGCCTTATCGCGACGACATAGTGGAACTCTCAATGAAAGCACCAATGTCGATGTCAAAACTGGCAGATCTCGGGTAGGGGGTCCCGAACTGTGCGTCTAAGGCTAATGGTAACAGGAGGCAGGCGACACGATGTTTTACCCAGGTTCGGGCCCTCTCGATGGAGGTAATACCCTACTTCCTGCTTGATTGATCTTGATGATATGAGTATTACAAGAGTTGATCTACCACGAGACCGTAGAGGCTCAACCCTAGAAGCTAGCCTATGATTATGATTGTTGTTCTTGTGCTACGGACGGGTTGTAGTGGAGTCGTGAGGAGGAAGAAGAAGATGCAGAGGCAGGGGTAAAAAGTGAAAAAGAGGGCCCCCCTTTCCCTATTTATAAGGAGGTGATAAGATGGCATGCGCGGAAATTGAGGAGGCAAAATGATTATGATAACAATGCTGACGCCTCGATTCACGGGAAGCCCATTAAGATAAAGATTCGTTGAGATATTCTGGGCCTTGTGTGGAATTAATGCATGTGACGTCATGGCGGTTTACAATGACTCTATTTATGTGATGTCATGGCGGCTTACATCGGTCTACTGAAGATTCGACACGGATGCATTTCTGCTAAGGTAAAAAGTGAGGATTGATGTGAACGAGTTCAAATCAACCTGGGGCCTAATGTTGGAGATATAACTCCGAGGTATGACCCGCCCAAGAGGGGCCGGGTTACACTGATGGTGGTTTAACATGAAGAAGGTCCAAAGAGACCCAAGGAGAAGTATGAAGACGGCGGATCATAGAGGTAGGCTTGGTGAAGGCCCAAGACTGGGCCCTGTGAACTGCCGAGAGAAGACTTGCCCCGTAAGGCATGACTAGTTAGAAACCGAGGCGGTCACGTTGTGTGGGCCGGACGGGACTCTGTAAGCTGCCGGGTCCCAACCTGTGTATATAAAGGTGAGATCCGGCGGCGGATTAACTCAAGGAATAAGTAATCGAGAGCTAGGTCAAGCGTATCCGCTCCCTTGTAATCGAAACACAAGCAATACAACTAGAAGCATGACGTAGGCTTTTACCTGCACGGTGAGGGGCCGAACCTGGGTAAACTCCTTGTGTCCTTTGTCCCGTTCAACCCCTTTCAAGCTAACCTAGTTGCGATGGCTCCACACGCAAGTCCTTTCAGTAGGGCATCTACCATGAAAATCCACGGCACCTCCCCTGCACCGCTCGAGCCCGGATTGCTGAAAACGTCCGTCTCTATCGGGCATGGCTGAGGGGTGCTTTGAGGTTCGTGCTATGCGGGCCAAACAGTAAGCGCAGACATCCTAACCGCCCATTTTCATCCCGCGCAGTCACTAGTTCTTGTTGAATCTTCAGCATGTAGCGGCGACAACACAGGGGGCAGGCGCACACGAGTTCGTCCGGACCTCCTTATATTTCTTTGAGATATGAGCCTGGATATGAAGGGGGTTGGTTAGCCGGGACGAATATGACCGGTTGGATGATACAAGTCAGTGAGAGAGAGGGCTATAGATGCCTTGACATACATACGCTGCCGTAGTAGTGTCCCTTCCGTCCGTCCGGAGGAGCCCCACCACTGACTGTTGCCGCCGTGGCCCTGTAACATCATCAATCACGGGAGCACGCACGGACACATGACCTACCCACGTGCCACAGACATCTGGGCCCGTGCAGTCCTGCCCCACGTGGCAGAGGGAAGCGGAGGCGTGGCGGCCGGGCAGGGGGTAGGCGGGTAGGTAGGAGTAGCCGAGCGTTGCGAGTTCATCTTCCTCCTCCTCTCCGCCGTGCGGTTACTGTCCGTCACTGTCCCCACAACCATCTTCATCGGCTCCATCCCAATCGATTCCGTTCCGTTCCGTTTGGCCGCTCCCGTTTGTCCCACCCACCGCCGGAGCCCCAAACCCTCGACGCGGAGCGGAGCGGAGGCGACGGATGCGGGCGCCGCCGCCCCGGCCGCCGGAGCGCTCCGACGACAGCTAGTCTCAGATCTGACCGGAATGGCGATGCGGGGCGTCGATTTCAAGTGGTACGTGCGCCCCTCCCCCCTCTAACCTTCCTCTATCCACTCCACACCCTTGTTTTTCCCCACTGAATGAATGTACTTTTTGAATCTGTATGTGCTACTGATGCTGCAGGTACGACGGCTTCTTCCTCTCCATGCTCGCCACCAGCGTGTACGTCTGAATTGATCTGTTTTCATTTCATTTGCTTCTTCAATTTTCTATGTATCTATGTATGTATGTATGCATGAATGCCTAAGTGTTTGCTCTCATAATATAGAATCATCGTGTCCATCAACTGGAGGAGGTACCGCCTCTGCGCCCACCCGCTCCACATATGGATCGTCGTCGACTACACCACCGTCTTCGTCTTCCGCCTCCTCATGTTCCTCGACAACGGACTCGCAGCAGGGATGGGGCTGTAAGTCACTCCCCTTTTCATCATTTCTATAGTGCACCACCATTCTCTTTTTCACATGCCCCTGCCTATAGCCCAATTGCGCACATTCCTCAACTCATCATTCCTCTAGTTTCGGGTTCAGTGTTATGCTTCTGCTTTGGTGAAAGAATGCAAGGCCTCCGGTCATCCAGTCTTATTGCAATCAATTCTAAACGCATAAATTTGGATATGTCAGACTAGTATTATCCCAAATTTAATGGCCATAACCCTCTGAATAGTCTGTCAATTTTGGAGGAAGCCACAGTGCATACAGAGCTAGCATCGTTAGCGTCTTTGAGCGTTGTACACATTATTTTGGCCTAGTTACTGCCTTATTTCCAAGCGTCACCATAGGGCAACACCAATGTTTTCCATAATCTGATTCTTTTGGGTACCTTATGACTTTTTTATTCAAGCAGAACTTGATCTTGAATTATTATTTTTAACATAATTAGAGTTTGCTGTGAGAGTGTATGGCTTTATAATTAAAGTTGCACTGTGCGGTAGAATACCGTGACAGTAGTAACAACATATGGGATAAAACAGGACATAATTAAACAGATGCATTCTTGTGGATTTTGTGTATGTGTGCGAGGAACATAGGTCAAGATTCATGTACTAACTACTAGAGTAGGGGGACACAGTACTGATTTGTTCCTTTCTAAATGATCCGACTGACTGAATATAGCCTCCAAGTATACCTCATGACTTATTGGCATGTTCATTACTTAACCACGGTCATAACCCTCTGAATATTCCGCCAGTTGTGGAGGAGCCACCCACATGACACACTACATATTATGGTGGCATCATTAACCAGAGATAGTAATGTTAGTGTCTTTGAGCATTTTTCACATTATTAATTTCAAACACATAGCACAACACCAGTGTTTTGCATAATCTGGTTTTGGGGATACCTTAATTTTTGATTCAAACAGAACTGTGTCTTCAAATACTCCCTCCATTCCAAAATATTAGTTCAAACTTGATCGTAAACCATGACACTTACTCCCTCCGTTCCAAATTACTTGTCGCAGAAATGGATGTATTTAAAACTAAAATACATCTAGATACATCCATACCCGCGACAAGTAATTCGGAACGGAGGAAGTACTTTGGAACGGAGGTAGTATTTCTGAAGAAACTAAGAGTTAGCTGTGGGCTGTGGGTGTTTATGGTTCTGTAATTAGAGTTACATCGTGCGGTAGAATTCCATGGCAATAGTAACAATATTCAATAAAACAGGACACGCCGTTTCTTTTGACGCATTTGGCAGTCTTTAAGACAAAACAATTTTCTACAACAGCAGATGGTACTCTGCCTATTGTAGGGGGTCTTATGTTGGTGTTTTAAGATTCCAGCTCTCTATCTCTCTCCTTTTCCAAGAGAACTGGATAGTAAACCTTGCTGTACATCAGTGACATTTTTCTGTAACAAATTGCAGGGATCTTGGATGGCAACAGAGATATACTCGTTTCTGTGGGAGGATAGTTGTTCTCTCAGTCCTTGTTCTTCTTCTGTATCCCTTCCTGTGGGTTTGGACTGTGATAGGAACATTGTGGTTTAACAGTGCAAGGAGCTGCGTAAGTTCTTTATTGTGTAAGCAAATTTTACTATCACCATATATACATGGAGAGACTTGCTACTCACTGCACATTCACTCCATGTACAGTTGCCAGAGGAAGGACAAAAATGGGGCTTCCTGATATGGCTGCTTTTCAGTTACTGTGGGCTCGCCTGTATTGCATGCGTGGCTGTTGGAAAGGTACTGCTGCATAATTTGTCCATACAAAATCAAAGCGTGCACGCGGTCAAAATATTATTGAAGTGCCGCTTACACATGATTATTATACAAAGGATGGCAATATTTAGCTTTAGCATATGCTCTTCATAGACTATTTTAGTTAGTTTAGCCTGCTTGTGTATTACTTGGCTGCAGTGACATTCATGTCTATCGCCGTTTGAATTGAAGGTATTAAGCTTGTGCTTGATGCGTGTACTGAGTTGCCAATTCAACATCGGAGTGTTCAAATTTAATTTGCATCAGTTAGTATCATATCCAGTTACTAAAAACATTATGAATCTGTCGAGTGTTCTTTGTATTTGCACAAGACAAACTGATGTGTAGACACCAGTGGCCATGATTGTGCTGGCTAAACTTTCTGTTATACTCCCTCCGTCCGGAAATACTTGTCCAAGGAATGGATGTATCTAGATGTATTTTAGTTCTAGATACACCCATTTGTATCCATTTCTACGACAAGTATTTCCGGACGGAAGTAGTAGTTATCAGTGGAACCTCATATTTTCCATGTTTTTATTTACGTGGCAGTGGCTAAACCGAAGGCATGCACTCCAACTGAGGGCACAACAGGGGATTCCGGTCTCTGAATATGGGGTAATGTTTCCGTTTATTTCTGTGCTGACGTTGGATGTAGGAAGTGATCTGTCAACATTAGAAGCTTAAATGTATCAGATCAAATTGTCATGAATCTTTATCCATATTCTTCTGTTCAGCATGTTCAAAGCAGTCAGGATTACATATTATGCCTCAGCACGCAAGTTTCAAATTCAAATCTACACTAGAGCTAGCTAAGCTACCTTATTTCTAGCAGTAGGAAGATAATATGGCGGTGACGGCATAATTAATGTTAGGTTGATGTGTGTGGTGTGCAGGTTTTGGTTGACATGATCCGTGTGCCTGACTGGGCATTTGAGGCGGTCGGCTTGGAACTGAGAGGAATGGGCCAGGACACTGCATACCATCCTGGCCTTTATCTGACAGCAGCCCAGGTGAGTCGCTCACTCAAATTAAATAGGTGTAGCAATTCACATGGACGAGAAGAAGAATGCGTCTAAATGTGCTATTTTTGCTGTGGTGCTTCATTCAGAGAGAGGCGGTGGAGGCTCTGATCCAGGAGCTCCCAAAGTTCATGCTGAAGGCGGTGCCGACGGACTGCAGCGAGTGCCCGATCTGCCTTGAGGAGTTCAAGGTGGGCAACGAGGTGCGGGGGCTCCCCTGCGCGCACAACTTCCACGTGGAGTGCATCGACCAGTGGCTGCGGCTGAACGTCAAGTGCCCGCGCTGCCGCTGCTCGGTGTTCCCCAACCTGGACCTGAGCGCGCTCAACGGCATCCGCTCCAGCAGCGAGATGCTGCAGCAGGACCGCCCCTCGGGCAGCAGCGGCGGAGAGGCGGTTGTGAGCCGGTACGTGGGGCCGCAGCCGGCGCAGGGGCAGAGCTACCTGGTGCGGCTGCAGGGCCTGCTGCTCCGGCCCGTGGTGGGGCATCACGACGGCGGTGAGGACGCCGAGGGCGGGCGAGCTGTGGCGGTTGATGGGGCTGACGTGGCGAGCGGCGTGGTGGTGGTGGTTGATGATGGGCTTGAGC
>NC_041381.1:1577344-1624195 GCF_002162155.2 Triticum dicoccoides
GGGGTGGGTTTGGAAAACATGTTTGGCGTGTAGATTACATATGGTATGTATGTATGGTTGTTACAAAGAGAGGGAGACTTGTTGAAAGATGTGTTGCTATAGTAAGTAAATGGAGAGGTTATATGTATGTGTGTATGTGTAGGCTCCTGCATTCTCTTTGTAGCAATTCGTGTGTTGAAGTAAGCGTAGGATAGGCTGCTGCTTGTTGATTTGTTTTGTGATTGATAGGATTTATTGAGTTTTCTTCGCGCATCCAACCTGGTGCACCAAGCGTCCCTTCAAAAAAACCTGGTGCACAAAACAGATCAAACATCTTCCCCATTTTAAAAGCATCTTTCACAAAAACAGACGGCTGTCATCCTTCTTGTCGTCGGAGATCACCACCCCCTCCTTAATTGTGTCCGTCGACAGGCCCGGAGACCGTGGGTGGGGGCGTCGCAATCCAAACGACCTTGGGGGTCCACCTGTTGGTGTTGAGAACCACCCGGGCCCATCTTTGCGGTGTGTGGAGGATGGGAGAGGAGAGGTGATGATGCGCGGAGTGGATATGGGGTTTGTCAGCCAGACCAGCCTACTTAAATAGATAGGCTAGGCGGACCAACACCACTTCAACGAGCGTAGCGGCCCGAGTAGGCTTCTCGGTCGCTGTGCTCAAATTGAAGCAGCAGCTCTGGTGAGCTGTTTGGTCACGCCGGTCTGACCTGCTGTGCCGGAGTAGGCTTCTTGGTCACCATGTTCACATTGAAGCAGCTTCGATGAGCCGTCTGGTCACGCCGGTCTGACCTGCTGCGCCAGAGTAGGCTTCTTGGTCGCCGTGTTCACATTAAAGCAGCTTCGATGAGCCGTCTGGTCACACCGGGCTGACCTGCTGCGCTGGAGTAGGCTTCTCGGTCATTGCGTTCACATTGAAGCAGCTTCAGTGAGCTGTCCGGGCAAACACTGTGCCGAGTTGTGTTTCGGGTCGAGCTTGTAAAATCCCAACCTTCCTTCCTCAAGCTCGAGCTCGGCCCGAAGCCCGAAACACTCTATGTTTTCAAGTCCAAGCCCGACCCAAAATCATTCCTGAAAGCCCGCCTTGAACACTATTTTTATTGTACACACATGCAAGCCTGACTTGAAATACAAAAAAAAAGAGAAGCCCGAGCCGAGCCCGAACTACCTTCCGTGCTGCAAAACAAGGCCTCCCGACCCGGGTTTTTGGGGCTGGGTTCGGGCGGGGTCGTGTGGTCGTGTCGGCTTGGAGGGCAGTGAATGCTTGACGAGGTTTTCTTGAGCGGAACGCGCGGAGAGGGTTTGGATGGGACCACCTAGTCGGGTGGGTGCCTACGTGGCGCATTCCCAAACGCCCACAAACCCGCTACCGGTGGTTTGTGGGGATTTTAGATGCCCGGACTTGGGACCACGCCACGGACATTTGATGCACGGCGTCAGATGACAAAATGTGTGTGGACCATGCGGTTCAAAATTTGTAGTGCCGTTTTGATGCACGGCATTGGAGTTGCCCTAATAATAATAATACAAAAAATACAAGAAGAAGAATTAGTTTTGAAAAAAAGAAAAAAAGAAGGAACACACAAATTGTAATTTTTGGGTGGAAGGCAAAGAAAGAAGGGAGAGGAGAGAAGAGAGGAGGATAATCCAACCCAGCTGCTTCTCAAACTGCTGCTGCTGCTGTAGAAGGGAGGCGGCGCCGTGTGCATCGCCTCCTCAACTCATCGATCGGAAAAAAGATCTCTTCTTGACCTTGCTGGGTTGACGCCCACACAGATCTCAAGCTCAGGGGGCGACTCCCGTCTCATCTCATCTCATCGGAGGGGGATGGACTCCAATCCGCCGTCGCAGCCGCCGGCGCCGGCGCCGCAAGGTCCGTAATCTGCTTCTCTCTCTTTCTCTGCCCCCCCTCGATTCCCCAATTCGATCGCTGCTGACCAACCCAACCAATCAATTCTGCCCGGAACCAGCAGCAGCAGACGCCGGCGAGAAGCCGCAGCAGCCGGCCTTCGAGGCGCCAGCGCCGCAGCCGGTGAGGGAGGAGTACGTGCAGAACGCCGTCAAGTTCCTCTCCCACCCCAAGGTCAGGGGCTCCGCCGTCGTCTACCGCCGCTCCTTCCTCCAGAACAAGGGCCTCACCGCCGACGAGATCGACGAGGCCTTCCGCCGAGTCCCCGTACGCACCTTCTTCTTCCAGTCACCTTCCTCCATCTACTCCTGCTCGCTCCAGCTAACCTGCCCTGCTCTGCTCTGCTGCAGGATCCGCCGCCCACCACCGCGTCCCCTCCGACCCAGGCCCAGGTCCCCGCCGCCGCCGCGCCTCCGCAAGCTTACGCGCAGCCAGCGGCGGGGCCCATCATCGTCGCCGCGCCTCAGCCCAGGCTCACCTGGTACCGCGCCTTCGTCGCCGCCGGGCTGCTGCTCGGCTTCGGAGCCAGCGCCGCCGTCTTTGTCAAGGTAGTATTTATCTTCACCTCTCATATCTTGCCTGCAGGTCTTCTTTTAGCCTTTGTGACTCAGCCATTAACAGCAAGTTTACCTATCTGTTGCACAGAAGCTGCTCCTTCCCAGGCTCAAGTCATGGATCCGCAGGGTCGTCGCCGAGGGCGATGAGGCGACCGAGCTCAAGGCCAAGATCGACGAGGAGACCAGGGAGGCCGTCAAGGCCTCCGCGACGGCCGTTTCCGCCATCGCCCAGACCAACCAGGAGCTGCTCGCTTCCAAGGACGAAGGTGTCCTTACCTACTAAACACTGCTTCTTCTTAGTTCATCACACTAGTTCAGTTAACCACAGATGCAACTTTATATCTTCATCTCAGGTTGATCACACTGTTTCTGTTTATCTTACATAATAGTATATCCATTCTACTTATGTTTTGGCAGAAAAGAAGATACTTGTGACTTTGACGCAGGCCCTGGATTCCCAAGCAAAGGTGTTGAAATCGCTGAGCGAGTCGTTGAGCCATAATAGCCGGGACTCCGTAAATATTACCAGGGAGGATAGGTTTTCGCACTACCGCCCACTGGAGGATCATGGCCCCTCTGCCGCGAGGAATGGTCAGTATCAAGCAAATCTGTGTAGCATTTCTCTTTGTTGTTGTATTTGATTTAGGATGCAAAGTTAATCTAGCTACAGCAGGAACCACGCTGAAAACCTTAAAGACCATCGTTGCCCATCATTTAAAGGGAAGGCTTGTTTTGCTATGCTGTTCCACTTCACATTAGCCAACGCTAAGCTTATTTTTCACCTGCATCAAAAGATACCACCTTATGTATAAATCCATGCGTACCGTTTCATAATGCTGTATAAACCCACCTGTACCGTTTCATACTTCGTTGTTCTTTCTTTGCATCAAACACGCTTCAAAGCTGATCTAATTGTAGAGGGAACAATGGTAAAGACCTTTGCCTCTACCTTTCTCCACCATTTAGAAGGTCCTTTCTATGCTGTTCAACCTTCCATCCACCCTGTATCGGAACGTGTACAGCTTATGTTGTGAAAATGCCATATAAAGCCATATGCAAGCATGCATGTCCTAGACCAGACAGATTTTACTAATGATTGTTGATGCCGATAACTACGAGGATCTGACCAAATTATTGTTTGTTTGACCACAATGTTCAGGCCCTGTTAACACTCCATGGAGACCTCCTCAGGTGTGCACTTGTTTTGTTCATCCTGTTATAATAACACTTTCAATAATATGCTCATGCTTTGGATATAACTGTCCTATTACTGAACTGCTTTTCCTTTTTTGTAGCAACCTAATATGTATGGTGCTCCAAACAGTGACTTCGGCTCAGGTCAGCATCTCTTGCTAAGCTCCTAGTTGGATGATTCCATCTTTCTTGCTACTTACCATTGGGTGTTTGCTGAGCAGGGAGGCCTTCGTTTGCGCCAGCACCTACTGAACCTACCTCTGGGTCATATTCAAGATCTTATGTTGAGGTAAGAAACCAATCATATACACCTTGCTTTTGCTGAAATAGTGAATGAGCTGGATTGACTCTTCAACACACAATTTGGTGTTGTATGATGCACAGATTATGTCGTTTTCTGTAGTTATAACCTCCTGTCCAGCTTTGGTATTCCAGTAAACTATATATCAAAATTTGCATGTTGACCAAACACAATTTGCTAGTGTATCGAAAACCTGACTCCAGTGAGTCGCCGTATTTTACTTTTTTTTTATACAAAATCTGACATTCTGACTACCCCTGTCGTAGCCTGTTCAATGAGATGTATATATCTAAGTTCGTGTGACATTTCTTCATTACATATACATGTGTTGACACCTTATTTCTTGAATATTGTCTGACATGTCTTTGCATGACATTCCGACTTTCAGCAGACGGTACAGCGAGGGGATAATAGATCTTCTGGGACCAAGGTATGATATGATGACCCTGAGCCTTATCTTTGCTGCAAACAAAAGCGCTTCTTATTACTTGTAATAATAATAACTAACAGTGTCTTATCTCTATTGCTAGACGCAGCAGGCATTGGAGATGCTGCAACACGCAGAGCAAAAGCTTGCTTATAGATCCAACGCCTACTTGAGCGAGGATGGATCGTACTCTCAAGCTCAGGACAACTATGCCCCCTCGTACCACCAGAACGGGAAGGCCCCTGATTTCCACGCAGAGGAGCCGAGGCCGCTGGCGTACGGCGGCGGTGTTGTGGAAAGGCCGCCGCCTCAGCACCAGTGGGTCCCCCCTCAGCCTCCAGGTGTCGCCATGCCGGAAGCGGCGGCCGCCATCCGTCAACAGAAGTCCCTTACGAAGCAACCGTCTAGCGACACGTCCGAGGCTGCTGGTGAGGTGCAGGTGAACGGCGCCGCGAGCTCGCCTTCCGTCGCTGCCGCTGAGGTGCCGGTTAATGGGAGTGCCGCAAGCGATGCTGGACGCAGCGAGATCGAAGAGCAGCAGGCGGAAGCCGTCTAAACAACAGTTGCGCCATCCGACAACCGCAACACAATCTAAAAGTCCTAGGCCAGAGCCTGGTACTACATATGGCAGTTTGTCATAAGTTTGTGACGAGTGTTTGGATTGTGGCTAGTGATGGAATAAAAGAATAAGCCAGACTTAAAATCTAGCTATATGTGATTGTGAATTTTAGATTATGTATACTATCTGCTGTATACTGAAAAATAACAAGAAAAGATTGTTATGGTTGTGAGCTATGATGCATTCTTGTCTTGTTGATGATGTTGGTATCCATCATTGAGGGCTTTTGGTATCCTGTTGTGCATGCATCACCCAAGATGCCAAAATTCAGTTGGATCTTGAATCATGTGGTGACTGCTGATGCAGATCCAGCCAGCCAGCAGCCTGACCACTCATGTCAGTTAGTTTCAGCAAACATCATTTTTTTTGCTTGCTTGGTTTTATTATCATCAGCCTGCAGCTCTGCATAAAAGCTTTCCTTTTTTTGGTGCTGTTTGCTGTCTCAGGTTGAAATGAAGATGGCAACCAGATCAACTCACTCCAGGATTGCAGTTTCTTTCTGGCCTATCAACCACATATGGAAGGTACTATAAAACCAACTGCATTTTATCATCATCATCATCATCATCATGCCAAGGGGAGGGATCAAGCACACCATAGCTTAGTTCATTGGTAGCAGGTAGATATATATTACACATGAGATTAGAAGCTCGATCGTCGCTGCAGGCAGTATGGATCGACACTGAAACATACCGAGTGAGACTAGCAGCTACGATTATTCGAGCAGTAGCAGTACCTAAGGAGGACTAGGGTTCATAATATACAAGAAGACCAACTGGATCACTGACTAAACTAACTATACTAGGGGGTAGGAGGAGCTTATCTCCATGTAGCAGACTAGACCACAGAAGAGCTGAGCTGAGCTGAGATCAATGGTGATGAGCAGCAGCTGAGGTGGAACTAGACTAGAGCTAGTAATATACAAGAGCACCTGGATCACTAACAAACTATACTAGGAGGTAGGGAGAGCTTATCTCCATGTAGCAGACCAGAGCAGAGCAGAGCTGATCCAAGCTGAGAGATCAATGGCGATGAGCAGCAACTGAGGTGGAAGGCCCTGCCCCGCCGGCATTCAGCGCCCTGTCGACCTTGACCAGCAGGTGCTGCATCTCTCCGGCGAGGCTCCATGCGCTGTCCTCCTTGCCGAGCAGAGAGGGGCCGGTGAGGGACGCGATCATCCTCTCAAGGTTCTTCCGGACGTCTGTCAGCGGGATCTTTGGAGGGGGCGGCGGCGGGCGCAGGTACTGCAGCCGCGCCGCGGCAAAGTGGCCGAGCGTGTGCACGCAGCTGTAGGCGGCCTCGGCCGCGGCGCCGCTCTGGAACACGACGCGTGCCTGCTTCTTGGTGATCTCGGTGCTGGGCTCGATCAGGGGCCCGAAGCCGCGGAGTGTGGAGTGGAGCTGCTCCTTGGAAGGGAGCTGGTCGGCGGCGGTGCCCGGGGCGAATTGC
Source organism: Triticum dicoccoides (assembly GCF_002162155.2). Lineage (NCBI taxonomy): Eukaryota > Viridiplantae > Streptophyta > Magnoliopsida > Poales > Poaceae > Triticum > Triticum dicoccoides. The sequence continues at coordinate 1,583,792 of NC_041381.1, forward strand.
AGGATGAGGGCCACCGGCTTGCTGAAATGCTGCTGCCCGTTGACAGCTTTCTTGTTCTTGGCCGGCTTCTTGGGTGCGGAACCGGCACCGCCGTTGTGGGTGGCAGCGAGTTGAGCAGAGCAACCGGCGTCGGCGGCACTAGTAGGCGCGCCGAGTGCGAATGTCACCTTGTTGTTCCTCCTCTTGTTGGGTCCAGGCCCCCCTGGTGCTGCATCTGCATTTGATGGTCCAATGTGGTGGGCTTGTGCGTATGCAGGGTAACAAGCCATGGCACCTGCGCCGACGCCATGGGTGGGGGGTTGAGCAGAGCAGCCGGCGGCAGTAGGCGCGCCGAGTGCGAATGTCACCTTCTTCTTCCTCCTCCTCTTGCTGGGTCCGGCTCCTCCTGGTGCTGCTGCTGCTGCTGCATTTGTTGGTCCAACTCCAACGTGGTGGTGGGCTTGTGCGTGTCCAATGGCAATGCCACCGGCCTGTTCCTTGCCGGCAGATCCGTGGGGGACGGCGACGGCCATGGCCTGACATGGATTCGGGCGAGCGGCGGCGGCGGCGGCAGGAGCTTCGTTAGAGCGATGCTGACCTGTGCTGCTGACCAGGGCAGCGTCGTCCTTGCCGGCGCGGCCGGTGGCGGAGGCTTCCCTGTGGAGGGCGAAGAAGGCGAGGAGCGCGCCGGCGTCGACGTTGCCCACCAGGGGCCCGTAGTCGTAGGGGGATGCGGCGCAGCGGCGGAGCGCGGCGAGCAGGTCGGGCGCGGCGACGTCGGCCTGCTGGAGCCGGAGGAGCAGCGCCGGGCCCTCGTTCGCCGCCCCCTTTCTTGGAGGCGGGGTGTCGCCGCCGTGGAGGGCGCTGAGGATGGTGGGGGTCTCGTAGTCGTCGAGGTACCTGCTCCTCTTGCGCGCGCGCTTGGCCCCCTTGTCCTCCACGGCGAGCGCGAGGGTTTGGGCCGCGGGTGGTGGGGCGTCGTCCATGAGCATGAGGGCGCCGGAGACGGAGGGGGGGAAGGGCGATCTGTGGATCCGGTGGCTCCGGGGTAGGAGGAGTGGGGGCGCGGTTAATGCTGGCTGGCGGAGCGGCGGAGAAGAAGGGAGGGGACAGTGGACAGTGGAGTGGCTGCCTCCGCTCCACTCGTACGTGCGTGCGTGCAACAGTGCAACTCTTCTCGTACTCCTCCTCACAAGTGGAGGTCTCCTTGGTCTTGGGTGGGTTCTATAGCTGGCCAAACGGGCCGGCCCGGCCCGGCACGGCACGGCCCATCCTAATCGTGCCTGGCACGGCCCGGCCCGCCTAGGCACGATTATTATACGGGCCGTGCCGTGCCAGCCCGCGTGCTGCAGCCTGCAGCCCAGGCACGGCCCGTATGCTAATCGGGCCGGCCCACCGGCACGCCAGGCCCACTAATCTACCTCCTATTTTGCGCATTGAGCGTTTTTAGCCTATTTTTACCTGTTGGCCCATATTAGAATACATAAAAAATATAAAAAAGTTAATCGGGCCGTGCCGTGCCGGCCCGCGTGCTCGCCCTTCAAGCCCAGGCGTGGCCCATGGCGTGCCGCGTGCCGGGCCCGGCCCGTTTAGCACGTGCCGTGCCGTGCCGGCCGTGCTACCAGGCCGGCCCAACTATCCGGCCCGTTTGGCTAGCTATAGTGGGTTCAACCATCAATGTTTTCTTTATTCCTTTCCACAACACCTCCATCAATATGGCCATACACTACTTGTCCTCCTAGGTGAAGCCGGTTGAGCAAATGCAGGTAAAAAAGAAATCATCATCATCCATATATTGTTCGGTTGTCTGCATTGTAACGGTGGTCAGATTAGGGCTTGATATTTGTGCTTTTGGGGATGGTGAGCAGACACAAACCATAGTTATTGTGAATGCGGCAGAAGGATTCCCAGCCCCTACGTACCGAGGACCACCTACTCGTGCAAGCTCTGGATCTGCACGCCTAGAACTCACACCACTTGTTAGCTGAGAGCCTCACGTCGACGCAAGGACGCTCAAGGACCAGCCATTGCTTCATTACCGCCCTCAAGGCCGACGAGATGACAAGCATGGCGATATCTTTCTCGTCCTTGATCTGCATGTAGAATCTTAGCGGCTCTCGTGCCCCCTCCTCATGGCCGATCCTTGACCTAGGATTTAGTTGACTCTTTGGCTTTTGGGCTAGGATTTTAGGTGACTCCTTGAGCTTTAGAGATAAGAGGGAAGAGATGAGTTTTATTTAACTAATCTTTTATTATTTAGTCGGCTAATATCACCTCATATCCAAATGTTCAGGTAGCAAACGGACTCCGACGAAATTTGACGCACGGCCTTGATATAATATGATAAGACCACATGCAAAACCATCGACTCATTTTTAGAACATTTATTTTCGTTTTATAAAATACTCCCTCTGTTCCATAATGTAAGACGTTTTTTGACACTACACTAGTCAAACGTCTTACATTATAGGACGGAGGGAGTAATTTTTAAATCGTCTCACGGTCAGATGCAAAGTGCCTGGTTGGTCTCCGAGCAGAAGGGCAATAGAGATTATAGCTGGCCAAACGGGCCGTGCTAACTGGGCCAGCCCGGTAGCACGCAGGAATGGCACGGCCCAGGCACGGCACGGCCCGGGCTAAACGGGCCAGGCACGGCACGCGGCACGCCATGGGCCATGCCTGGGCCTGGAGGCTGGGCACGCGGGCCGGCACGGCACGTCCCGTTTAATTTTTTTTTGAAATATATAAATAAATATGTCCTATATAAATACCTAGTACTCTAATATGTTCAATAATTTTATAGTGCATGCGTACATTTGTAGTGCTCTAATATACTTCTTTCTATTTCTTTTAATCTTTTAGTATTTCTAGAGCATAGCTTGTACTCTTTTACTTCTTTGGGATGAAAGGTTTTAATGAGCCAAGCAATAAAAAAACTCTAAATTTATTCCACATAATACTCTACTTTTTTCTTTTGCAATTTTCTACTTTTTTAGCATTTTTGGACATTTTTACGCTGTACAAAAAAGAAAAGGCGCCAGGCGGGCCAGCGTGCCAGGGCGTGCCGCGTGCCGGCCCAGCTAGGCTGCGCGACGTGCCTGGGCCACGACCCCGCGCCGGTGGGCCGGCACGGCACGGCCTGGCTAATAGTCGTGCCGTCGCGGGCCATGCCATGCCAGGCACGTTTAACGCGGGCCGGGCCGTGCCGGCCCGTTTGGCCAGCTATAATAGAGATGGACTTAACTATTCACCATCCATAAAAAATGGCAAAAAAAAGGCTGTAGGTTTAATAAAAATACCCGAACAACCCGGTAGGAGCAACATGTTGCCGATGCAATGGTCATCACGCACACATAAATAATACTCCCTTGGGTCCTTTTTAGTTTGCATATAAGTTTTGTCCGAAGTCAAAGTATCTCTACTTTGACTAGATTTACAGAAAAAAAAATGGACATCCACAATGCCAAATCCAGATAGTTAGATTCATTATGAAATGTAGTTTCATAGTATATATATTTGGTATTGCAGATATTGATATTTTTTAATATAAATTTGGTCAAACTTTAAAGTTTGACTTGACCCAAATCTAATTTGCGGAGTAAAAATGATCGGAGGGAGTAATAGGCAAATATAATAATCAGGGTTACTCTAGATGTTAAAGTAGTTGCTCCTTGAATCTCTCCCTGAAGGCGCCGAGCATCTCCACTATTTCATCCTCACCTTCTTAAAATAAACACTTTAAATGCCTCTTTGATTCGTTGGATTTTAAAAACGTAGGAATAGAAAAAAAATATAGGGTTGGAGTATCATGCCCATCTGAATTCTATAGGATTAACTATGAGCGTTTGATGTCACAGGAAATGCAGGTAAAGAATCAACGTTTGTTGATATTTTTGCTTTCAGGGGTGAGCAGACGCAAGCCACAGTTGTTGTTTGGTTGCGTCCAAGTGGCTGTTTTGCTCAACCCTTTCAACACATGGCGGCCTTACCACCGAAACGCAGCAGCAGGTCACATAAGAACAACACTTCACAGCAGACATCACATAAGAGCATAAGTTTAGGACAACAGGGGCATCCGATGCACGTGCATGGCCCGGGGGCGGCTGAACCCAGCTAAAGTTCAAACGATCACCGACATCAGGACGGTAGACAAACGGACCAGCTAGAGGGCATGCATGCCGGATGTCGCCCTGGTATGGTAGCAGTGCTTCTGGCACATCACCTTGCACATGATCGAGCTGCTGGTGTTGTAGGCCTGGACCTTGAAGCCGATCCTGGAGAGCCGCAGGACGAGGAGGTAGCCCGGGACCATTATGTGACTGCGACAGAAGTATTGCCAGCCCCTACGTACCGAGGACCAGCTACTCGTGCAAGTTCTGGACCTGCACCTAGACACAAGGAGGCTTAAGGACCAGCCATTGCTTCGTTAACGCCCTCAAGGCCGATGGGATGACAAGCATGGCGATATCTTCCTTGTCCTTGATCTGCACGTTGAACCTTAGCGGCTCTCATGGCCCCTCCTCATGGCAGATCCTTGGGCTAGGATTTAGGTGACTCTTGGGCTTGATCATAAGAGGGAAGAGATGATTTTTATTTAGCAATCTTTTATTATTTGGTCCGGCTAATATCACCACATATCCAAACATATGGGTAGCAAACAGACTCCGAATCGGACGAAATTTGGGGCACGGTCTCGATATAATATGATAAGACCACATGCAAACTTTGGACTCATTTTAAAACATTTATTTCTGTTTTACAAAAGGACGCGACTAGCCGGCGCCCGAGCGCCCGTTCGCTTGAGCGAGCGCCCTCCCATATAAGGAAAGAAACCACCGAGCAATGACTAGGACACGCAAAAAAGGAACGCGCGTGTGATAACCCACAAGTATAGGGGATCACAACAGTTTTCAAGGATAGAGTATTCAACCCAAATTTATTGATTCGACATAAAGGGAGCCAAAGAATATTCTCAAGTATTAGCAGTTGAGTTGTCAATTCAACCACACCTGGATAACTTAGTATCTGCAGCAAGTATTTAGTAGCAAAGTGGTATGATAGTAATGGTAACAGTGATAAAAGTAACGGTAGCAGTTTTATAGTAATTGTAACAGTAGCAATGGTAAAGTAAATAAGCAAAGCACAATATGTGAAAAGCTCGTAGGCAATGGATCAGTGATGGATAATTATGTCGGATGCGGTTCATAATGTAACAGTTATAACCTAGGGTGACACAGAACTAGCTCCAATTCATCAATGTAATGTAGGCATGTATTCCGAATATAGTCATACGTGCTTATGAAAAAGAACTTGCATGACATCTTTTGTCCTACCCTCCCATGGCAGCGGGGTCCTAATGAAAACTAAGGGATATTAAGGCCTCCTTTTAATAGAGTACCGCATCAAAGCATTAGCACTTAGTGAATACATGAACTCCTCAAACTACGGTCATCACCGAGAAGTATCCCGATTATTGTCACTTCGGGGTTGTCGGATCATAACACATAATAGGTGACTATAGACTTGCAAGATAGGATCAAGAACTCACATATATTCATGGAAACATAATAGGTTCAGATCTAAAATCATGCCACTCGGGCCCTAGTGACAAGCATTAAGCATAGCAAAGTCATAGCAACATCAATCTCAGAACACAGTGGATACTATGGATCAAACCCTAACAAAACTAACTTGATTACATGGTAAATCTCATCCAACCCATCACCGTCCAGCAAGCCTACGATGGAATTACTCACGCACGGCGGTGATGAAATTGGTGATGGAGGATGGTTGATGATGACGATGGCGACGAATCCCCCTCTCCGGAGCCCCGAACGGACTCTAGATCAGCCCTCCCGAGAGAGATTAGGGCTTGGCGGCGGCTTCGTATCGTAAAACGCTATGAAACTTTCTCTCTGATTTTTTTCTCCGTGAAAGCAAATATATAGAGTTGGAGTTGAGGTCGGTGGACATCCAGAGGGCCCACGAGGCAGGGGGGTGCGCCCAGGGGGAGGGGGCGCGCCCCCACCCTCGTGGACAGGGTGTGGGCCCCCTGGCCTTGATTCTTTCACCAATATTTTTTATATTTTCCAAAAGTAATCTCCATGGATTTTCAAGTCATTCCGAGAACTTATGTTTCTGCACATAAATAACACCATGGCAGTTGAGGGAGTCCTGGATTAGGGGGTGTCCGGATAGCCGAACTATCACCGTTGGCTGGACTCCTGGACTATGAAGATACAAGATTGAAGACTTCATCCCGTGTCCGGATGAGACTTTCCTTGGCGTGGAAGGCAAGCTTGGCGATACGGATATGTAGATCTCCTACCATTGTAACCGACTCTGTAACCCTAACCCTATCCGGTGTCTATATAAACCGGAGGGTTTTAGTCCGTAGGACGAACAACAATCATACCATACGCTAGCTTCTAGGGTTTAGCCTCTCTGATCTCGTGGTAGATCCACTCTTGTACTACCCATATCATCAATATTAATCAAGCAGGAGTAGGGTTTTACCTCCATCAAGAGGGCCCGAACCTGGGTAAAAACATCGTTCCCTTGTCTCCTGTTACTATCCGCCTAGACGCACAGTTCGGAACCCCCTACCCGAGATCCGCCGGTTTTGACACCGACATTGGTGCTTCCATTAAGAGTTCCTCTATGCCGTCGCTGTCAGGAAGGATGCCTCATCCCATCTTTAAAGACGACACCGTTGCTAAAGGAGCTTTGGCCACCGGCCAAACTCTCCAGCTAGGTGGTTTTCTTATGACCGCCTGTTCGGCCGCCGCGCCGACGATGACTTCTCGGGTCATCGAAAGCAATCTTCACGTTAACTCGGAACTCGCCGAGCAGTTAGATCCGATGGAGCTCTCTTCCTTAATCGAGCTCTTGGATCGCATCGCCACCCTGTGAGTCGCTACAGACTACGATCAGATTGGGCCTAAAACCGATCTGAGAGAGATCAACTCTCTCCAGGCTACCCACCACGTTGCTGTGGTAGAGGAACAATACGGCGACTCTTCTCCTACCTTAAGGACTAACTATGTCCGGATTCCTGACCCCTCCATGCCGGATTCCCGCGGAGGGGAGGACACCACTCAAGCCCTGAACTTAAAGTCAGGCAGCGGGCTAGATTCATTGGACAACCTCCAAGAACCCAAGCTTACAAGTTCGGAAACTTCTTGGCCCCTGAGTCTTAGATCGGACGGGGTTCAGAATTTAATTCCACCCGCCCACCCAAACATAAGCGATCTATCCCAAATCCGGCAAGAGCCGGTGAAACAACACATCATTACTGGGCCAGATTCCTCCTGGTTATGGACAGGATAAAGGATTGCCGCGAGGAGGACGCAATCTCATTCTTCTACAATAATTGCACGGACAAGGGAATCCTAAACGCCATAAGTCGTCATGAAATTACACGCTTCGCTGACTTGGCGTCCATAGTACAAAAGTACCGCGCGATGGAGAGCGCCTGGAAAACCGAAATCAAATTTTGGGATAATCCAGCCCCGAATACGACCCTAGTCCGAAATAAAAGGGCGCATCATCACCAGGCACCTGGGTTACATACCAAAAAGCAAAATCCCCCCAAAGGGCATGGAACCTTACTGGAGGGATGACTCAATGGACCCTGCAAAATTCATAGCACAGAGGGCGCCACTCCAACTCATAGCCTTAGAGCATGTTGGATACTACGACAGGTGGCCAAAAGTGGCAAAGAGCTCTTAGCTCCAGAGCACCAGCCCAGCAATACCAGTACGGTATTAACAGTCTTCGAGACTTTCACATCAAATAATATGCGGAAACGAACACTCCACAGCCTTGCTGAAGTCTACCAGATAGCAACAATAAATCCATGGAGTGACACGACTATTACCTTTAACGCCAGTGACGAACCTAAAATCCGAACAGCCCGACCACCAGCCGCATTGGTCCTCAGTCTAATAGTGGACGGCTTTCGCCTTACCAAGGTACTCATGGACGGCGGCAGCGGATTAAACCTCATCTATGAGGAAACCCTTCGAAAAATGGAAATAGACTGGAGCCGCATAGAGCAAAGCAGCAAAACCTTTAGAGGAATAATCCCCAGTCGGGAAGCATGCTGTACAGGAAAGATCACACTGGATGTGGTGTTCGGCATGCCGGACAATTATAGGTCCGAGGAGGTCACATTCCAAGTGGCCCCGTTCAGCAGCGGATACCACACTCTATTAGGGCGAGAGGCATTCACAATTTTTCAAGCTATACCCCATCACGGGTACATGAAGCTCAAAATGCCCGGACCCAACGGAATTATCATTCTCGCTAGTGACCCGGACATAGCGCTCCGCCCGAAAATAAAACAGCCGCACTTGCCCTTGAGGCACTATCCGAAGCCCTAGCGGCAGAGGAACTCACTGCGTTGCGCTCCACGGTGAACAGGGACGATGTGATACTCGATAAGAGATCCAAGTCCACCTCTTTTAAACCGGCAAATAAAATAGTCAAATTCCAAGTCCATCTAACGGACCCTACAAAAACGGCCTCCATCGGGGCACAATTAAACCCTGATGTGGACGCCGCACTACGAGAATTCCTACGCAAAAATTGGGACATTTTTGCCTGGCACCCTTCAGACATGCCAGGAATCCCACGCCGGCTGGCCGAGCACAGCCTAAATATCCTAAAAGGATTCAAGCCAGTCAAACAAGCTCTTCGGCGTTTCTCCGAACCCAAGAGACAGGCCATGGGAGAGGAGCTAGCCAAACTATTGGAGGCCGGATTCATCAGATCATTTAACATCCGGACTGGCTAGCAAACCTGGTAATGGTACCAAAGAAGGACAAATCCTGGTGCCTATGTGTCGATTTTAAGGACCTTAACAAGGCTTGCCCAAAGGATCCCTTCCCCCTCCCCCGCATCGATCAAATTATCGATGCTACCGTAGGACACAACTCATTGTGTTTCCTCGATGCATACTCCGGCTACGACCAAATTAAGATGGCAGAGCCAGACCAAGCCGCAACGGCATTCATCACTCCATACGGCCCATTCCGCTTCAACACAATGCCCTTTGGGCTCAAAAACGCCGGCGCAACATATCAGCGCATGATTCAGACATGTCTGGCAAACCAGATCGGCAAAACAGTGGAGGCATATGTAGACGATGTGGTCGTCAAATCCAAGCATGTCGAAACCCTAGTCGACGACTTGAGGCTCACATTCGACAATCTCCGAACATATGACATCAAGCTCAACCCAGAAAAATGCATTTTCAGCGTACGAGCCGGAAAGCTCTTGGGCTTCATTGTATCCGGTAGAGGAATTGAAGCAAACCCAGCCAAGATCCGAGCTCTGTCACAATTGGATATCCCCAAAGACCTCAAACAAATACAAAAATTGACTGGATGCATGGTGGCTCTAAGCCGCTTTATCTCCCGCTTAGGAGAAAAGGCATTACCCCTTTATCGCCTCCTCCGGCGCACCAACACTTCGAGTGGACGGATGCCGCCACGGCCGGACTCGAAGAAATCAAAGCCATATTGGCAACAAATCCGGTCCTGGCCGCGCCCAACATGGGCGAACCAATGCTATTATACATCGCAGCAACCCATCAAGTTGTAAGCGCGGTGCTCGTTGTCGAACGAGAAACGGACGGATACAAGTTCCCTCTCCAAAACCAGTTTACTACGTGTCCACTGTCCTAACTCCATGCAAGTCACGGTACCCGCATTATCAAAAGATAGCATACGCGGTGTTCATGGCAGCCCGGAAGCTGCGACACTACTTTCAAGAGTGTTCGATAACAGTAGCCTCCGAAGTACCTCTTAATGACATTATAAACAACCGCGACGCAACGGGCCGGATTGCTAAATGGGCCATTGAGCTCCTCCCGTTCGACATAACCTACAAGCCACGGCGAGCAATTAAGTCGCAAGTTTTGGCTGACTTCGTCGCCGAATGGACTGAAGCCGAACTCCCTAAAGAGTACGGCGCATATTCCAACTGGATCATGCACTTCGACGGATCCAAAAATGTTGGCCGACCTGGGGGCTGGCGTCGTTCTGACGTCCCCAAGTAGAGATACAGTCCAATACATACTTCAAATAATGTACATGGACTCCAACAACGCAGCTGAATACGAGGCCCTTCTACATGGTCTCCGGATGGCAGTCTCCATGGGCATTCAACGCCTAGAGGTGCGCGGGGATTCGAACCTCGCGATATCCCAAATAAATGGGGACTTTGATGCCAAGGATCCGAAAATGGAAGCTTATCGCAATGTCGTCCTAAAAATGTCAGCTCGGTTTGAGGGGCTCGAATTTCACCATATAGCCCGGGATAACAACCAGGCAACAGACGTGTTGGCACGCATTGGCACAAAGCGCGATGCCGTCCCCCCCAACATCTTCCTAGAGAGGCTTTTCAAGCCATCCGTATTATGGGAGGGAGAGTCCGGAAATAACAACCCGGACCCAACCACACTGCCCCACACCGAACATTCCGACATAGTTGGTGGTTCCGCCAATGAAATAACACCGTCAGCCGACGCAATAATGGCAGTCATTGCCCCGTGGGCAGAACCATTCCTAGCCTACCTAACTAGGCAGGAACTTCCCGAGGACCAAAACGAGGCCCGCTGCATAGTGCGGCGGTCTAAAGCCTATAAGGTCCATGAGGGAGAGCTTTATAAGAAAAGCATAACCGGAGTCCTTCAAAGGTGTATCTCCGAAGAGGAAGGGCGGAATCTCCTGGCTGAAATTCATGCCGGACTCGGTGGGCACCATGCCGCAGCCCGGGCCCTTCTACGCAAGGCCTTCCGTACAGGATTTTATTGGCCGACGGCCCGGGCAGATGCTCAGGACTTAGTCCAACGATGCGTCGGTTGCCAGCTCTTTGCTAATCAAAGCCACATGCCACCCACCGCCCTCAAAACTATACCCATCACCTGGCCCTTCGCGGTCTGGGGGCTTGACATGGTTGGACCCCTTAAAGGAGGAACCCACAAGCAAAAATACCTATTGGTCATGGTGGATAAATTCACCAAATGGATAGAGGCCAAGCCTGTAAAGACGGCCGAATATGGACCGGTGATAGACTTCACATCAGGGGTAGTACACTGTTACGGCGTCCCCCATAGCATCATCACTGATAACAGCACGAACTTCACAGCTGACGAGGTCAAACTCTGGTGCAAAAACATGGGCATCAAGCTCGACTACGCTTCAGTCTATCACCCCCAAACTAACGGTCAAGTCGAGCGAGCAAACGGTCTAATCATGAGCGTCATCAAACCTAGACTAGTGCGGTCCCTCAAGGAATCTAACACGCACTGGGTAGAGGAGCTCGACTCCGTACTCTGGGGGCTGCGGACCACGCCGAATCGCACTACCGGATTCGCACCATTTTTTATGGTATACGGCGCAGAGGCAGTTTTGCCATGCGACATAATTCATGACTCACCTCGCGTGCGCATGTACGAAGAAAGAGAAGCCGAGCTTGATCGGCAGGACAGTCTGGACGCCTTGGAGGAGGAGCCGACGTGGCAAAAGCTCGTTCCGCATTCTATCAACAGCAGTCTCGAAGATATCAAAGCAGGGAAGTATGGGCCAAAGCTTACAATGTTGGCGAACTAGTTCTACGCCTGCCGGACAAGAAAAATGACAAACTCAAGCCCAAATGGGAGGGTCCCTTCATCATCGACCAAGTCCTAACCGGCGGAGCGTACCGTCTGCGAAACACATTTGATAACCGACTCGAGCCGAACCCATGAAACGCAGCCCGTCTCCGAAGATTCTACGCCTAGCGCCGGATTCTGAGTTCGTCTCCTTCCTCTGTCTATATTTTATACTTTAAGCTGTCTTTTATTTCTCTCCTTCTTCCTCCTTTTTTCCGAAGCCGTTAAAGGCTCGTTTGCGCATTGTTCGCACACACTTGACGCGCTATCCGCGCTCATTATACCTGGGGGCTTCTTTAACAGAAGTTTATTTATACGGGCTTTATGCCCACCACATGTGTCACACTTCCGCATGTACCTTTTATTTACCATTATATGCATCGATATGACTTAAGTTTTGGCCAAGCTGGGTTGCCTGGCTCCTGTGCTTACCCCTACGTTCCCGATTGTTCGGCTAGGTGGTAAAGGGAGCACCTCTGTGATTGTTACCGCCGGGTCAGTCGGACGTGTACCTCAGACTGGGTGAAGCCGAAAGCTAGCGTTCTTAAGGGAATATTCGGTCGGTGAACTAAAAGACGATTTTTTATTTTTCATTTATCTGCCCCCAGATGCTTTTCTGCTTTTTTCGCAGTCCGGACATGCACTTTAGGGCATGCCTCCCAGGGAAAGGAACCCCTAACGGAACTATTCTCCCTGGAAGATGTTTCTTACTAACCATGTAATATAACATAACTAGTTGGGCACTTGTCTGATAAAGCACTCATGACCCCTACGCCTGGTCTCCACGCATGCCCCGGTTTTTACATAACCGCGAGGGTATTCGGACACACTCCGTACTGTTGGGTCCCGAGGTTGAAGCGAAAAGGTCCGATATGACAAACGATCTACAATCCGGCTAGAAGGCATTTTACATGTCATTTTAAATTACATAGTCAAATTGACTGATTGTATTCCTCTTCAATGCCGTCTAATAGGCTGTCTAGTTTACAGTCCTGCTGGGAATACTTTGCGGCCAACTCTACTTGGACGTACACTAAGCTCACATGGATCTCCTTCCCGCCGGGCCCCACAGGTCCGACCTCGGCCATGTGGTTTGGGTCCGCCTTCGTGTACCGCGTCTTCACCATGGCCCAGGCCTCCTTGGCGCCTTGACGACAGGCCGATATCTTCCATAGTCGGAAGCGCCGCCGTGCTCCCTGAAGCTTCTCTGCAAGCTCTCCAAGGCCTTCGGGCAGGGAGATAGATGGCCACAAGGCCTGGGCGACGCCTTTCATCACCTGCCGAACTCGTTCGTGCAGTTGCAATAGCTCGGGAAGAAGGTCACCTGTAGAACCAGGCATTTCCTTTGCAGGACGACCCGCGAGCATACCTACAGACATAACTCTGTTAGTTGACCTCCTCGCCGAACTCTTTTTCAAAGTTCGCTCAAGTACTTACTATAAATGCCGCGATGAAGTCGCCGATTCTCCTTCACGGAGTCAGACAGCTGGGCACGAACATCCTTTAGTTCCTCACCCAGCTGGGTGTTGGCATCTTGGAGATTATTTTTCTCTTGCCTCACCCTTGTAAGCACATTCTCGCCGGCCTTTGACCGGCGCAAGAGCTGTTGCTTGTCGGATCTAGTCCGGCGCCATCTGCAATATTATTGTCAGATTTACACACACGCCGCACTTCACAAACTACTTATCTTTTGAAGCATATATTACCAGAGGGGGTCCCTGTGGCTCCCCCTGTAGCGGCTAGTGCGGCCTCAAGTTGTGCCTTGCATTCTTCAAGCTCCTGGGACAGTCGGGTATTCTTTTTGGTAAGATCCTGCATAACAAATGATCGTTAACTCAGTTATTCTAACTATTTTAAGTCTCGGGGGCTACTGGCATATATAACCGTCAAATTTCCTCACCCGTATGTCCTTCACATACTGCTCCGTGGCTCTGGCTAGACCATCTTGAGCGGCACGGAGGTGCGCATCTCCCGAATTGAAGGCATTCAATGCCTGTTGGGAGAAACATGCGTCACGAAGAACTGTCCGGCGGCGCCTGTGATTCATGGCACTCTCCACCTCGGAGTTGGTGGCGGACAATCTGTCGGCATCCTCTGTCGGAGGAGCATCCGACGCACGCCTCGTGCTCGCCTCCGCTTCTGGACCCGGCTTTGGAGCCTGGCTGGCGGAGGCTCGATTGGTAACCTCTCCGGACACAGTCCGGCGAGTGCTCTTTTTCCTGAAAAGAGCACCAGTGTTAGTACGCCTTCCAGGAATCAATCCTGGGAATATGGTGACGCGCCATACCGTTGCGGCGACATTTCGATCCGGACCGCACTTCTTTTTAGCCTGCGGGGCCGTGCGGCCCCTTGTTGGCTAGCCGCCGCGGGCTCGGCCTCCTGCCTCGAAGGCACCCCCTGTGAAACACCATTGGTATACGGTGATCAAAAATAAGCACGGATGGGTCATTATCAGAGTATTGGGACCTCGGTCTCAGTTACCTGTGAGGCTGGAAGTATTCCGGGGTAATCGGCGTAATGGCAACCAAGGCATTATCGATGCTCAGTTGGTGAAATACCCCATCAATCAGCTCCACCAATATGTCCGGATCCTCTTGGGAGGCCGGATCGAGGAGCCGTTCCGGATCCTTGGGTTGTGGAGGCGGGCTGTTTATGTCTTTTACGGCCTGGCGCAGTTCCTGCGTCAAAATCACAAAATGAGATACCTAACCATGGGAATACGGATCGGATGTGCAAAAAAGAAATGTCTGCTTACCCAGCTTAGAGGATTGTTCATAGAAAATCCGTTCAATGGACTGACGCGGAGAAAATCCTCCTCTTCTCCCTTGTACAACGCGGACAAGATCTTCACCAGATCGGTGACCGATCCCGGCCCCTTACGGCCATGACGGGTGGCATCGTCCTCCACGTTGAAATCCCACATGGGGTGACCCCTATACTGGAGCGGCTGCACTCCCCGCATAATACATGTGGCAATGACACCGATCATGGTCAGTCCGGAATGAGCTAACAATCTTATTCGGCTCATCAGGTAAAGAACGTCCCTGCCGTCTTCCCTCTGGGGGCTCCGCGGGCGCCAACTCAGGCATTTCTTCAAAGGAGCATTGCTGAACTCCGGGAGACCGATCCGAACAGGATCCGGCAGCGGGACGTCTTCTATATAAAACCATTCCGAAGGCCAGTCTTCGGACGCCTTCTTCGGGGTTCCGGATAGATATCCAGTCCCGGTGATGCGCCACAGCTCGGCTCCGCCCACTTGATATATTGACCCCTCATGAGAACGGGGTACAAGGTAGAATAATCTCTTCCACAGTGCAAAATGAGCCTCGACGCCCAAGAATAGTTCGCAAAGGGCCACGAAGCCCATGATGTGCAAAATGGAGGCAGGCGTAAGGTGGTGCAACTTGAGGCCGTAGAACTCCAAGAGCCCCCAGAGAAACGGATGAATTGGAAATCCGAGTCCTCTTACTAGATAAGAGATAAAGCATACCCGCTCTCCTTTGGAGGGATGGGGGACACTCTCTGCTTGCTTTCCGCCCTTATAGGTGGCGAGTCCGGCTCGAACCAGAACCATGAAGGTTGGGGGAAGAAATCCCTTGGTTTGGAGTGTCACTAGCTCGCTATGCGGGACTGAGCATCTCTCCCAATTTCCAGGCTGAGGGCTGGGAGCGCGAGAGGAGGAGCCGCGTCGACTGCCCATGATGGAATGGATTTTTGTCAGAGGCGCTCCGATGAAAGCTCGCGGAGGGAGGACGGTGTGACTCGGATCTAGATCCTCGTCCCTTTTATAGACTGCTCATTTGCGCAGCTAGGGGGATAAGTATAAAAATACCCTGGCTTTTCGCATTCATTCAACACGTGGAAGATGGCCATTATTGGGCGTAGAAGCCAAGGAGCGCAACATTTATCAGAAGCCGGACACTATTCGACAAGTATATGGAATTTGGAGAAGAACCCGCCTCGCAATGCTGAAGACAATCTACGTGCCGGACTCATCGCCATTGAAGCCTAGTTCGGGGGCTACTGAGGGAGTCCTGGATTAGGGGGTGTCCGGATAGCCGAACTATCACCGTTGGCCGGACTCCTGGACTATGAAGATACAAGATTGAAGACTTTGTCCCGTGTCCGGATGGGACTTTCCTTGGCGTGGAAGGCAAGCTTGGCGATACGGATATGTAGATCTCCTACCATTGTAACCGACTCTTTGTAACCCTAACCCTATCCGATGTCTATATAAACCGAAGGGTTTTAGTCCGTAGGACGAACAACAATCATACCATAGGCTAGCTTCTAGGGTTTAGCCTCTCTGATCTCGTGGTAGATCCACTCTTGTACTACCCATATCATCAATATTAATCAAGCAGGAGTAGGATTTTACCTCCATCGAGAGGGCCCGAACCTGGGTAAAAACATCGTGTCTCTTGTCTCCTGTTACCATCCGCCTAGACACACAGTTCGGGACCCCCTACCCGAGATCCGCCGGTTTTGACACCGACGGCAATTCTGCTGAAAACAGCATTAGTCCGGGTTAGTTTCCATTCAAATCATGGAAGTTAGAGTCCAGAACAAGGGCAAAAGTGTTTGAAAAAGTAGATACAACAGAGACGTATCAACTCCCCCAAGCTTAAACATTTTCTTGTCCTCAAGCAATTTAGTTGACAAACTGAAATTGATAAAGAAAAACTTTTGCAAACTCTGTTTGCTCTTGTTGTTGTAAATATGTAAAGCCAGCATTCAAGTTTTCAGCAAAGATTATGAACTAACCATATTCACAATAACACTTAGGTCTCATGTTTACTCATATCAATGGCATAATCAACTAGCGAGCAATAATAATAAATCTCGGATGACAACACTTTCTCAAAACAATCATAATATGATATAACAAGATGGTATCTCGCCAGCCCTTTCTGAGACCGCAAAACATAAATGCAGAGCACCTTTAAGGATCAAGGACTAACTAAACATTGTAATTCATGGTGAAAGAGATCTAGTCAAGTCATACCCAATATAAACTAATAGTAATGAATGAAAATGACAGTGTGCTCTCCCGCGGGTGCTTTTTAATAAGAGGGTGATGACTCAACATAAAAATAAATAGATAGGCCCTTCGCAGAGGGAAGCAGGGATTTGTAGAGGTGCCAGAGCTCGATTTTGAAATAGAGATGAATAACATTTTGAGCGGTATACTTTCACTGTCAATGTAACAACTATGAGATCTCAATATCTTCCATGCTACACACATTATAGGCGGTTCCCAAATAGAATGGTAAAGTTTGTACTCCCCCACCACCAACAAGCATCATTCCATGGCTTGCTCGAAACAACGAGTGCCTCCAACTAGCAACAGCCTTGGGGGAGTTTTGTTTAATTATTTTGATTTGCTTTGATCTTTTTGATCATGGGACTGGGCATCCCGGTTACCAGTCATTTTCTCGTGAATGAGGAGCGGAGTCCACTCCTCTTGAGAATAACCCACCTAAGCATGGAAGATACAGACAGCCCTAGTGGATACATGAGCTGCTCGAGCATACAAATAGAATTTCATTTGACGGTTTAGAGTTTGGCACATACAAATTTACTTGGAACGACAGGTAAATACCGCATATAGGAAGGTATGGTGGACTCATATGGAATAACTTTGGGGTTTATGGAGTTTGGATGCACAAGCAGTATTCCCGCTTAGTACAGGTGAAGGATAGAAAGAGACTGGGAAGCGACCAACTGAGAGAGCGACAACAGTCATGAACATGCATTAAAATTAATCAACACTGAGTGCAAGCATGAGTAGGATATAATCCAGCATGAACATAAATATCGTGAAGGCTATATTGATTTGTTTCAACTACATGCGTGAACATGTGCCAAGTCAAGTCACTCGAATCATTCAAAGGAGGATACCACCCTATCGTACCTCATCACAACTATTTTAATAGCATGTTGGCACGCAAGGTAAACCATTATAAGCTCCTAGCTAATTAAGCATGGCATAAGCAACTATAATCTCTAATTGTCATTGCAAACATGTTTATTCATAATAGGCTGAATCAGGAACGATGAACTCATCATATTTACAAAAACAAGAGAGGTCGAGTTCATACCAACTTCTCTCATCTCAATAAGTCCATCATCTATCATCATTATTGCCTTTCACTTGCATGACCGAACGATGTGTATAATAATAATAGTGCACGTGCATTGGACTAAGCTGGAATCTGCAAGCATTCAATTCAAGGGAAAAGACAAGGTAATATGGGCTCTAAGTTAAATCAACAATCATGCATACGAGAGCCACTAAACATTTCATTATGGTCTTCTCCTCTCAAACCCCAAAGGAAAGAAAAGGAAATAAAACTACTTACACGGGAAAGCTCCCAACAAGCAAAAGAAGAACGAGAAATATTTTTGGTTTTCTTTTAATTAATACTACAAGCATGGAAATTAAACTAACTATTTTTTGTTTTTTCTTAAGGTTTATCAATCACACAAGAAGAAAGCTAGAAAAAGAATTTAAACTAGCATGGATAATACAGTGAAAAAGTATGAGCACCGACAACTAGAATAAGTGTGTGAACATGAATGTAATGTCGGTGAGAAATACGTACTCCCCCAAGCTTAGGCTTTTGGCCTAAGTTGGTCTATTGCCATGGATAGCGGCTACTCTCCCCGGTGTACCGAGGAGTGTCATCTGGGTACCATTGGCTGGCGATCTCCTCTGGATCCCACTGATAACAGGATGAACGATAAGGGTCTAGTGGTGGTTCCAGCTCAGGCTCTGGAGCTGATGTCTTGCCTTGGTGCGCGTACACGGCTAACGGCAAGACGAGGTAATGGCCTGCAGTTAAATCAAATAAAGAAGGTGCAGGTAGGTTAATAATCTCATTGTGTTTCTTATTAAATCTCAGGTTATACAGAAGCATCTTATCATCATTGTCAAAAATAAATTCATGCGCTACCATGCTCCTGTAATCTAAAAAGGTAGGGGGTAGCAGTGTCTCCTCTTTCTCATAATGCCTAATAGGTATCTCAAAATTTCTAGCAAGGCGTGCAACATAGATACCTCCAAAGATGGGGTCCTTTGTACGGTTTAGACTTAATCATTTAGCAATAACGACACCCATACTAAAAGAGTTATGACAAAATAAGGCATGGAACAGAATAATAATATCAGGAACACTGAGGTTTCCACAGTTTCCGTGACCAATTAAGCATCGACTAGCAAATATGCCAAAGTAGTGTAAAACAGGAAAATGTATGCTAGTTATTCTTGCATCGGAAACCTTCCTCGATTCCCCTACAGTAATAGTATCAATAAAACCATCCACATCTTTACGATGTGGTTCACCTAAGCTGCCCTCGAAGGGTATTCTACAAACCGCGCAAAAATTGCGTAATGACATTTCCTTAGCCTCATCATATAAATGAAAAGATACTGAAGGAGGTGAATTCTTAGGATAATAGTAAATGTTTTGCACGAAAGTATTGGTGAGTAAGAGATACTGTTCAATCCGATCGTGGAGGAAATCGGTGAGGCTCGCATTATCAGCCAAAGAATTAAAGTCTTCATAAATCCTGGCTGCTCTCAAGAAATTATCACAAGGCCACTCACACGGCCTTACTTCCGCTACGCGAGGAGGATTATACTTGGCATTTTCTTTCTCCTTAGCTTGTTTATCCTTGGAGCTTTGGCTAGAAGAGCCCCTCAAAAATCTCTTCATCATTTTCTGAAAATTTCTGAAATTTTTAGTAACTCAAAATAAAAGTGAATCAAACTAAACAAGATTGATAGCAACTACTCCCACAAGTGCCTAGAGCCTATATCATGCATTAGAATTACTTGGGACCTCATAAATTTAACATGCAAGCTCAAGAACATGGTCACCTAGGCAGCAAAAATTTGCAATGAATAAAGCACGAAAACAAAAACTAATTAGAACATTGGAGGAGTCACATACCAAAGAACAATCTCCCAAAGCAGTTTTGTGAATGGAGCTTTGAGCAAGGAGATTGAAAATCGCAGCAAAATGAGCTAGAACTCGTGCTTGAGCTGGATGGGGATTTTTTTGAGAGGAATATGGAGTGTGTGGGTGCAGGAATAAGTGGAGGGGGGCCACCATGGGCCCACGAGACAGGGGGGCACGCCCTGGACCCTTGTGGCTAGGAGCTTGCCCCCCCTGTTGTGTTCTCAGTGCCTAAAATCCTCAAATATTCCATAAAAATTATACTAAATTTGCAGGGCATTTGGAGAACTTTTATTTTTGAGATATTTTTTTATTGCATGGATAATTCAGAAAACAGACAGATAATACTATTTTTGCTTTATTTATTCTAAATAACAGAAAGTAAAAAGAGAGTACAGAAGGTTGTGCCTTCTAGTTTCATCCATCTCATGATCATAAAAAATAATCCTTTAACAAGGTTGATCAAGTCTTGTTAATAAACTCATTCCGAATAACATGGAACCGCAGAAATTTCGAATAACACTAGGTTACCTCAACGGGGATATGAACATCCCCAATAATAAGAATATCATATTTCTTCTTGACAGTAGGAAGAGGAAATTCAAAACCTCCAATAATAATAGTTGAAAATTTTCCAATAGAATTGATGCTATGAACTTGAGGTTGTCTCCTCGGAAAGTGTACCGTATGCTCATTACCATTAACATGAATAGTGACATTGCCTTTGTGTTGCAATCAATAATAGCCCCTGCAGTATTCAAAAAGGGTCTACCAAGGATAATCGACATACTATCGTCCTCGGGAATATCAAGAATAACAAAGTCCGTTAAGATAGTGACATTTGCAACCACAACAGGCACATCCTCACAAATACCGACAGGTATAGCAGTTGATTTATCAGCCATTTGCAAAGATATTTCACTTGGTGTGAACTTATTCAATTCAAGTCTACGATATAAAGAGAGAGGCATAACACTAACACCGGCTCCAAGATCACATAAAGCAGTTTTAACATAGTTTCTTTTAATGGAGCATGGTATAGTTGGTACTCCTGTATATCCAAGTTTCTTAGGTATTCCACCTTTAAAAGTATAATTAGGAAGCATGGTGGAAATTTCAGCTTCCGGTATCTTTCTTTTATTTGTAATAATATCCTTCATATATTTAGCATAAGGATTTACTTTAAGCATATCAGTTAAGCGCATACGTAAGAACATAGGTCTAATCATTTCAGCAAAGTGCTTAAAATCCTCATCATCCTTTTTCTTGGATGGCTTAGGAGGAAAAGGCATGGGTTTCTGAACCCATGGTTCTCTTTCTTTACCGTGCTTCCTAGCAACAAAGTCTCTCTTATCATAATGTTGATTCTTTGATTGTGGGTTATCAAGATCAACAACAGGTTCAATCTCTACATCATTATTATTGCTAGCTTGAGCATCAACATGAACATGATCATTAACATTATCACTAGGTTCATGTTCATCACCAGATTGTGTTTCAGCATCAGAAATAGAAATATCATTGGGATTCTCAGGTGTGTCTACAATAGGTTCACTAGAAGCATGCAAAGTCCTATCATTTTTATTTTTCTTCTTTTTAGAAGGACTAGGTGCATCTACGTTATTCCTCTGAGAATCTTGCTCAATTCTCTTAGGGTGGCCTTCAGGATACAAAGGTTCCTGAGTCATTTTACCAGTTGTAGTAGCCACTCTAACAACAAAATCATGTTTATTATTTAATTTATCGAGCAAATCACTTTGAGCTTTAAGTACTTGTTCTGCTTGAGTGGTAACCATAGAAGCATATTTGCTAATGAGTTTAAGTTCACCTTTAACTCTAGCCATATAATCACTCAAGCGTCCAATCATGTAAGCATTGCTCTTTAACTCTCTACCAACATAAGCATTAAAACTTTCCTGTCTAGCCATAAAGTCATCAAATTCATCAAAACATTGGCAAGGAAACTTAGTAGACGGGATTTCAACTTTATCATATCTATAGAGAGAATTTACCTTTACTACCTATGTCGGGTTATCAAGACCATGTGTTTCTTCGACAGGCGGTATATTAAGACCATGTATTTCTTCAATAGGAGGTAAGTTCTTAACATCTTCAGCTTTAATACCTTTTTCTTTCATAGATTTGTTTGCCTCTTGCATATCTTCAGGACTGAGAAATAGAACACCTCTCTTCTTCAGAGTAGGTTTAGGAATAGGCTCAGGAGTTGGCTCAGTTGGCTTAGTTGGCTCAGGAATGGGCTCAGGGAGAGTCCAATTATTTTCATTAGTCAACATATTATTCAATAGTAATTCAGCTTGGTCGACTGTTCTTTCCTTGAAAACACAACCAGCACAACTATCGAAGTGGTCCTTGGAAGCATCGGTTAGTCCATTATAAAAGATATCAAGTATTTCATTTTTCTTAAGAGGATGATCAGGCAAAGTGTTAAGTAATCGGAGAAGCCTCACCCAAGCTTGTGGGAGACTCTCTTCTTCGATTTGCACAAAATTATATATTTCCCACAAGGCAGCTTGTTTCTTATGAGCAGGGAAATATTTAGCAGAGAAGTAATAAATCATATCCTGGGGACTACGCACACAATCAGGATCAAGATAATTAAACCAAGTTTTAGCATCACCCTTTAATGAGAATGGAAATATCTTAAGGATATAATAGTAGCGAGATTTCTCATCATTAGTGAACAGGGTGGCTATATCATTCAATTTAGTAAGATGTGCCACAACAGTTTCAGATTCATAGCCATAAAAAGGATCAGATTCAACCCAAGTAATTATTTCAAGATCAACAGAGAATTCATAATCCTTACCAGTAACAAAGATAGGTGAAGTAGCAAAAGCAGGGTCATATTTCATTCTAGCATTTAGAGTTTTCTGTTTAAGTTTAACTAATAACTTCTTAAGATCAGATCTATCATTGCAAGCAAGAAGATCTCTAGCAGTTTCTTCTTCCATAATATAACCCTCTGGAACAACAGGCAATTCATACTTAGGGGGAGAACCTTCATCATCACTATATTCAATAATATCATCTTCAATAATTTCATTCTCACTAACCCTAGCAAGTTGTTCATCTAGATATTCACCTAATGGCACAGTAGTATCAAGCATTGAAGTAGTTTCATCATAAGTATCATGCATAGTAGAAGTGGCATCATCAATAACATGCGACATATCAGAATTCATAGCAGTAGCAGGTTTAGGTGTCGCAAGCTTACTCAAACAGAAGGAGATTCTAGTGCAGAGCTAGATGACAGTTCCTTACCTCCCCTCGTAGTTGAGGGAAAAATCTTAGTTCTTTCGTCTTTCAAGTTCCTCATAGTGATCAGCAGATATAAATCCCAACTGACTCAAAGAATAGAGCTATGCTCCCCGGTAACAGCACCAAAAAATAATCTTGATAACCCACAAGTATAGGGGATCACAACAGTTTTTGAGGGTAGAGTATTGAACCCAAATTTATTGATTTGACACAAGGGGAGGCAAAGAATATTTTCAAGTATTAGAAGTTGAGTTGTCAATTCAACCACACCTGGATAACTTAGTATCTGCAGCAAAGTATTTAGTAGCAAAGTAGTATGATAGTAATGGTAACAGTGATAAAAGTAACGATAACAGTTTTGTAATAATTGTAACAGTAGCAACGATAAAGTAAATAAGCAAAGCACAACATGTGAAAAGCTCATAGGCAATGGATCAGTGATGGATAATAATGTCGGATGCGGTTCATCATGTAACAGTTATAACCTAGGGTGACACAGAACTATCTCCGATTCATCAATGTAATGTAGGCATGTATTCCGAATATAGTCATACGTGCTTATGTAAAAGAACTTGCATGACATCTTTTGTCCTACGCTCCCATGGCAGTGGGGTCCTAATGGAAACTAAGGGATATTCAGGCCTCCTTTTAATAGAGTACCGGACCAAAGCATTAGCACTTAGTGAATACATGAACTCCTCAAACTACGGTTATCACCGAGAAGTATCCCGATTATTGTCACTTCGGGGTTGTCGGATCATAACACATAATAGGTGACTATAGACTTGCAAGATAGATCAAGAACTCACATATATTCATGGAAACATAATAGGTTCAGAATCCCCCTCTCCGGAGCCCCGAACGGACTCCAGATCAGCCCTCCCGAGAGAGATTAGGGCTTGGCGGCGGCTCCGTATCGTAAAACGCGATGAAACTTTCTCTCTGATTTTTTTCTCCGCGAAAGCAAATATATAGAGTTGGAGTTGAGGTCGGTGGACATCCAGGGGGCCCACGAGGCAGGGGGCGCGCCCAGGGGGAGGGGGAGCGCCCCCCACCCTCGTGGACAGGGTGTGGGCCCCCTGGCCTTGATTCTTTCGCCAGTATTTTTTATATTTTGCAAAAGTAATCTCCGTGGATTTTCAAGTCATTCCGAGAAATTTTGTTTCTACACAAAAATAACATCATGGCAGTTCTGCTGAAAACAACGTCAGTCCGGGTTAGTTTTCATTCAAATCATGCAAGTTAGAGTCCAAAACAAGGGCAAAAGTGTTTGGAAAAGTAGATACGACAGAGACGTATCAGCGCGCCCCATGCCTCATCACTCTACCTGATCGAGCCGATCACGGGTTCCTGTCGTCAGTCCCTCTCCCCTGCACCCCCGCCCACGCAGCGCCCTATCCCTAGCTCCCTCACGCGCCTCATGCGACCCCTCCTCCCTTTTCCTTGAAGGACAAACCCACGCAGGGGTCCCCTTCTTCCTCCTCCTCCTCCTTTCTCCCTCCAAAATAGATCTGGCCCATCAATGGCGTCTTGAAGAACAAGCCGACGTAGGAACCCCTCCTTCCTCCTCCTTGCTCCAAAAATAAGATCCGGAGACAAAAAAGGACAGCCTACCTCCCCCCAAAAAGGTAAGCACCACCTTGGTGCCCCCCTCTTTCTCCTTGGTGGTCTTGGGTGGGTTCAACCATCAATGTTTTCTTTATTCTTTACTTTCCACACCACCTTGATCAATGTGGCCATACACTACTTGTCCTCCTAGTTGAAGCCGGCAGGTAAAAAAATCATCCTCCCTATATTGTTCGGTTGTCTACGTTGTAACAGTGGTTAGATTAGGGCCGGATATTTGTGATTTCAAAGGTGAGCAGATGCAAGCCACAGTAGTTATTGCTTGGTTGCGTGCAAGTAGTTGTTTTGCTCTCCCCTTTCAACACATGGTGGCCTTACCACCGAAATGCAACAAGTCACATGAGAACAACACTTAGCGGCAGACGTCACATAAGAGCATAAGCTCAAGACAAGCAAGGGCATCCGATGCACGTGCACGGCCCCAGGGCGGCTGAACCCAGCTAAAGTTCAAACGGTCACCGACATCAGACGTTAGACAAATCGACCAACTAGAGGGCATGCATGCTGGATGTCACCCTGGTATGGTAGCAGTGCTTCTGGCGCCTCGCCTTGCACATGATCGAGCTCCTGGTGTCGTAGACCTGGGAACTTGAAGCCGAGCTTGGAGAGCCGCGGGATGAGGAGGCCGCCAGGAACGATCCTGCGACTGTGGCAGAAGTATTGCCAGCCCATACCGAGGACCAGCTACTCGTGCAAGTTCTAGACATGCACTTGGAAATCACACCACTTGTTAGCTGAGAGCCTCACGACACAAGGAGGCTTAAGGACCAGTCATTGGTTCATTACCGCCCTCAAGGCCGACGGTGGTGATATCTACCTCGTCCTAGATCTGCACGTCGAACCTTAATTAGCGGCTCTCATGCCCCCTCCTCATGGCAGATCCTTGGGCTAGGATTTAGGTGACTCTTGGGCTTGATCATAAGAGGGAAGAGATGCTTTTTATTTAGCAAATCTTTTATTATTTAGTCCGGTTGATATCACCTCATATCTAAATGTACGGGCAGCAAACAGACTCCAAATCACCTTACATACTACTTAAAAAGAACTTAAGATTTCCATTTCATCTTTTTTCCTATCACCACTTCGTCCAACCTTTCATGTATATAATAATCAATCACCTTAATTTGCTTACCTTCCGAACCAATTTCATTTTAATTTAATTACCAAACTTCTAATCAAAATACAAGGTAATTCACGAGAAAATTTTGATAAACATTTATTTGCACAATCGTATTATTATTGACAGGTAAATCACAAGGTAACGTATTAGAATATTTATATCCCGTTGCAACGCACGGACAACACTTTAACTGGCCTTGTGGGGCGGGTGGGGGGTCGCGCTTGGCTGCCCACTAGCGAACGAGGAAAAAGGGGTCCTAAGTAATTAATGAGACACATTTTATGCATTTGTTTAAAAGAAAAATATTAGTCATGTAATGTTCATTCGAACTTGAGGATCACAGTGTTATTTGGATCCAATCCGGTCCGGAAAATACACCAACCGGTAGTAATGGTACGTACGACTTTTGTTATTCGCAAAAGGAAAAAAGATTTTATGTTGACGCAAAAGTAATGCTGAAACTGAATTAAACAGAAAAAAACACCTGTTGATCTTATGGCGCGGACATAGTTCACGGTGATGGCGCCGGAGCGGTATCGCCACCTCCTGCGGTGGCGAGAGCGAGATGGGGCTCCGCACGACATGCCTCTTTGACACCCAGCTCAAGCTTCCCTCCACAGCGAACTCTCCGGCCGAGCCGTGGTCGCTCACGGATACGCTGAAGGTCTTCTTCTCTCCCGTTTGGGAGAATGCCAGCGTCTCAGGGGAGACATGCACCGCCAGTGACCTCGGCGCGTCCACCTTCACTGTGAATGTCGAATTTGCTGGTCCGACGTTCGTCACGGTCCGGTTCATGGTGAACGGCGTCGATGACAGTGGCACGGTTATCGTCGGGTAGTTGAACTGCATGTACTGGATCTTGGGCAGCTTCCCGCAGGTTAAGCTCGAGTTGTGCATGATGGTTGCTAGGCCTCTGTCGCTGAGGAGACAGCAGATGTAGCCGGCATAGTCGGTGACGCCAAGGTCGTACACCAATCCAGGGTCGGCAGCTCTCCTCGGGTTCACATGCCCGATGCTTGTGTCGTACACGCTGGCCTTCCCATGTTGCTCATTCAAGATTCAGCCGCCGGTGCTAGTAACAATGTCTGACGTTGTCAGGATGGCAGACTTGATGGCGGCCGGCGACCAGTCGGGATGGATGCTTTTGATAAGCGCCGCAACACCACTCACGTGCGGCGTCGCCATGGACGTGCCTGATTTGATGTTGAAAGGTCCCCGTCCCGTGCTCGTATTTGGCGGCCATGCGGTGAGAATGTTGAGCCCCGGTGCCAATATGTCTGGCTTAAATATGCAAGGGCGATGGGGCTTGGACCCTGATATGTCTTCAACGTATCTACTTTTCCAAACACTTTTGCCCTTGTTTTGGACTCTAACTTGCATGATTTGAATGGAACTAACCCGGACTGACGTTGTTTTCAGCAGAATTGCCATGGTGTTATTTTTGTGCAGAAATAAAAGTTCTCGGAATGACCTGAAACTTCACAGAGTCACATTTTGGAATTAACAAAAAATAATTGTGAAAGAATCAACAGAAGGGGTGTAAGTGCATCTAGTGCCCCTTAGTGGTTTTGGTGTATTGAAGACTTATAGATTAAGGGACTAATATGTTTGTGAGTGTACACAGGTTCTATAAGTCAATGAGGAGTTTGATATTTATAGTGAAAATCGACTCCTAAAAATGAATGCCTTCGGCTGAAGACTTTGGTTCTCCTGAAGACTTTGAAAGTGAAGAAATTTGTGTGACCATGAAGACTCGATATTCATGTGAGGAATCTAAGGCGTGAAGACTTTTGTTTTCGTAGTTTCATTTTCTCTTTCTTGAGTCATAGGAAACACCGTATTGTTAAAGGAGGTCGAGGTAATACTAAGGAAACAGATTTCCAAGTGATGCTCATCTCAAAATCCTACACCTACCCAATCTTTCGAGTGAAGCCATTGGAAATCTCATATCAGTTCAGTCAATTTCTTCAGCGACAGAGACGAAGATCTTCTGGTCTCTGAGGAATTTGTTTGACTGAGGAGTTAGGAATTCGCCAGTGCGGATTGCCTACACAGTGAGGAACATGATAGCCCTGAGGAATTCGAACCTCAAAATATCCGACCGTTGCTGAGACACGCGCCACCAGCTGTTCCAAAATATCCTACCACCTAACAGTCATATCTACCAAGGGCATTTATGTCTTATCATGTCGGGCTGCTCCCTAGGCTATAAATAGCCGCCCCTACAACCACTAGCTAGTTGGCTGCTCCGAGAGAAACCGCCACTTGTCATTTGAGAGCATCCCATCCTCTGAGGACTTTGAGCGAAAATCATCAAGTGAGGAAAACCCAAATCCCAAACCCAAACCTTCAAACCCCAAAGTGATTGATCATCACTGAAGAGATTGTTCCTCTGTGGAACCGACGCTTGTTACCTTTGAGGACTGTGTATCGTCCAGACGGTTAGGCGTCATGGTCTGATCATCCAAGAGGAATTGTGGATTGCCGAGTGACCAAGTCTGTGAAGGTTTGGAAGTCACCTGTGAAGACTTACCACTACTGTTGGGCGAGGTCTGTGTGATCTTAGCTCAAGGAGAATACGATGAGGACTGTGTGTCCTCGAGTTTAAATAGTCAGCCGCTCCAACCAGACGTACAACTGTCACAGTAGTTGGAACTGGTCTACCAAATCAATTGTCTTCACCAAGCCAACTGGTTCTATTTTCTCAACCCTTTCATTTCCTCATTATGTGTTGATAAACCTGATCATTACTGCTTGAAGACATTGACTGAAGACATTCTCTATTTCCTCAATCCTAATTCTTCAGTCTATTTGTCTTCATCCTGCTTATCCTGTGTTTACACTTTCTGTACTTTGTGTTTGTCTTTCATTTCATCATGATGACTATGCTGTTACTCTATTTTTCTTATACATGAGTACTTATTCCGCTGCAAGTAGTTCTTCGCTTAGGAATTTCCTCACCCTGAAATTCCTAACTGAAGATTTCTTGAAAATTGCCTATTCACCCCCCTCTAGTCGACGTAACACACTTTTAATTGGTATCAGAGCAAGGTACTCCCTTGTTCCGTGTGATTTTGGTTTAACCGCCTGGAGTTTTAGTTATGTCGACTGCAGGAATGAGGAGTGTGTCCTGCCCCATCTTTGACGGTCATGAGTATCCCAAGTGGAAAGCCATGATGAAGAAGCGACTCATGGCAATGAACAGTGAACTGTGGACCGTCACTGAGATTGGTCTTACCGATCTATGCAAGATGGCGGAGGCTGGTCTACCAAATCAATTGTCCCAAAATCAGTTTAGGAACATCATGCATCTCAACCATGCGAAGCTAATCTAGGACTGGCTTTCTGAGGTCTACGAAGGTCATCATACTCGTCCTTGATCCTTGGTTTGAGGATTTCAAGGAATCACTCAAGGAGATGACTTTCGCACCTGAATCATCATCCTCTTCATCATGCCTTATGGCAAAGGGTGCCAAGGTAACTGAATGCTACCTTTCTGAATCTAGTGATGATGAACCAGGTGATGAATTTGGCCCGAGCTATGTCAAACTTTCTTCCCTTGCCACTAAACAACAAAGAGCTCTTGAAAAGATTCAAAATCAACTAGACAGAAGCGATGACCTGTTGGGTGAGGAATTGAATCAAACTAAGACTCTAACAGATAATCTTCAGAGACTTCAAACTCAGGTTGACAACCTTCAAAGTCATCATAACACTCTCTTAACTGATCACGAGACGCTTTCTTATGAATTTCTTCAGAGAAAGCAAGATCTTGAGACGTTAAAAGCGAGTTATGAAGATCTTCAGAAGGAAAACGATTCATTGCTTGCTCAATAGATCAGTTCCGCTCAGGAAGAATTTATTCCACCATGTCTTAAATGCATTGAGCGTGAATGCTCAAATGCTTCTATTACTGCAAATTCTTCAACTGTCTCTGTGGTCACAAATTCCTCATCTGAGGATACCACATGTATCACTGACGATAATGCAGGGCTGAAGGAATTGTATGTGATAGGCATTTACAAAAGCCTCAAAGGGCATCAGACTCTTTGTGATGTGCTCAAAAAGCAGATCTTCAACAGGAACCCTAGGAAAGAGGGTATTGCCTTTGAGAGGAAACTCAATGCTGATGGAACCTACTGGAAACCTGAGCAGTACCCCAAAACCTCATGGGTTGCTGCAAAAGGACCTCCTGTAGACCCATGTAATTTATCTTGCTTTACCTCTGATTCTTCATATTCCTCTGATGAGTCATTTGACTCCAACTATAAACTGTTCAAGAATCAGAATGGTGAAGTATTTGCTCGATATCTTGGAACTAACTGCAGGAACGATCCCCCTATGAAGAAAATCTGGGTTCCTAAAAGTTGCCTTGAAAATCTTCAGGTGAATGTCATCATGACACCACCCATGAATAATAGGAACCCTAGATCAAATTCTTCATGCAGACCAAATTCTTCATATGGATACAAGTCCTCATATGGACCAAATTCTTCACGTGGATCAAATTCCTCGCACCGATCAAAATCCTCATATGAACATCATCGTGCTAACCACTTGTGTTTCGCAGGGAAAGTCTAAGGGCCATGAATATGTGCATTATTCTTCAAATCATTATGTTCATAAGTCCTCGAAGAATTTCTCTGCTTATTCATATGCTTATCCTAACCACTCTTCTGTGAAACGAAGTGCACTAGCTTCTATGCCATAATTTTCTTATGGAGCTCGTAGAATGATGAATTCTTTGCCACCCCTCCAGATGTGGGTGGTGAAGAAAAAGAAATAATCTCTTATGCAGGGTCAGGTCTCCAAATGAACTTGATCGTCTGAAGAATTTGTTGGAGACCTGAATGTGCTTGAAAGGACGCAAGCTAAACATGAAGAAATGAATCATTCATTTCTCACGACCTTGATGTCTACTACACAACCTTCTTCTTGCAGACGTTGTTCGGCCTGCAAGTGCACAGGTTTGTAGGACAGTAGCAAAGTTCTCTCAAGTGGATGACCTAAGGTTTATCAATCCGTGGGAGGCATAGGATGAAGATGGTATCTCTCAGACAACCCTGCAACCAAATAACAAAGAGTCTCTTGTGTCCCCAACACACCCAATACAATGGTAAAATGTATAGGTGCACTAGTTCGGCGAAGAGATGGTGATACAAGTGCAATATGGATAGTAGATATAGGTTTTTGTAATCCGAAATTATAAAAACAGCAAGGTAACTAATGATAAAAGTGAACGTAAACAGTATTGCAATGGTAGGAAACAAGGCATAGGGTTCATACTTTCACTGGTGCAAGTTCTCTCAACAATAATAACATAGATATATCATATAACAATCCCTTAACATGCAACAAAGAGTCACTCCAAAGCCACTAAGAGCGGAGAACAAACAAAGAGATTATGGTAGGGTACGAAACCACCTCAAAGTTATTCTTTCGGATCAATCTATTCAAGAGTTCGTACTAGAATAACACCTTAAGACACAAATCAACCAAAACCCTAATGTCACCTAGATACTCCATTGTCACCTCAAGTATCCGTGGGCATGATTATATGATACGCATCACACAATCTCAGATTCATCTATTCAACCAACACAAAAGTACTTCAAAGAGTGCCCCAAAGTTTCTACTGGAGAGTCAAGATGAAAACGTGTGCCAACCCCTATGCATAGGTTCATGGGAGGAACCCGCAAGTTGATCACCAAAACATACATCAAGTGGCACGTGATATCCAATTGTCACCACAGATAAACACGGCAAGACATACATCAAGTGTTCTCAAATCATTAAAGACTCAATCTGACAAGATAACTTCAAGAGGCTCAATTCATCACAAGAGAGTAGAGGGGGGAGAAACATCATAAGATCCAACTATAATAGCAAAGCTCGCGATACATCAAGATCGTGCCATAGAGAGAACACGAGAGAGAGAGAGAGAGATCAAACACATAGCTACTGGTACATACCCTTAGCCCCGAGGGTGAACTACTCCCTCCTCGTCATGGATAGCGCCAGGATGATGAAGAAAGCCACCGGTGATGGATTCCCCCTCCGGCAGGGTGCTGGAATGGGCTCCCGAGAGGTTTTTGGTGGCTACAGAGGCTTGCGGTGGCGGAACTCCCGCTATATCTTCGTTTTTGATGTTTTAGGGTATATGACAATATATAGGCGAAAGAAGTCGGTCGGGGGACCCTCGTGGGGCCCACGAGAGTGGAGGGCGCGCCCAGGGGGGTGGGCGCGCCCCCCTATCTTGTGGCTTCCTCGATGCTTCTCCGTCTTGCACTTCAAGTTTCCTGGGTCACGTTCGTTCCAAAAATCACGCGCCAAAGGTTTCATTCCGTTTGGACTCCGTTTGATATTCCTTTTCTTCGAAATACTGAAACAGGCAATAAAACAGCAATACGGGCCGGGCCTCCGGTTAATAGTTAGTCCCAAAAGTGATATAAAAGTGTATAATAAAGCCCGTAATCATTCAAAATAGATAATAAAATAGCATGAATGCTTCATAAAGTATAGATACGTTGGAGACGTATCAGACCTCATATTTCAATATTTGTTACTGTTGATGAAATTGATATCATATTCTTCACTGATGAAGTATATGGGTTTGTAAGTTGCACTAATTCATCTGCAGGATGAACAACCCAAAGCTACTGAGTGGTTCCTCGACAGTGGATGTAGAAATCACATCACTGGTGACAGAAGCTTGCTGACGGACATTGATTTGTCACCATCTCATCTGAAGCATATCACCTACGCTGACAAAGGAAAAAGCAAGGTATTGGGTCTAGGTAAGGTTGCAATCTCAAAGGATAAACACATGGACAAAGTCATGCTTGTTGAGTCCTTAGGATTCCATCTTATGTCAGTCTCAATGCTTTGTGATCTTGATATGGTTGTTGTCTTCGGCAAATTTCGTTGCCTTGTCTTCGAAGGCTTTAGGAAAGGAGACTTGTATATTGTTGATTTCTCTGCAGGACCACAGCCTGCCACATGCCTACTCGCAAAAGCTTCAGAATGCCGGTTATGGCATCGACGACTTGGTCATGCTGGGATGAGGAACTTGCATACACTCGTGAAGAAGAAGCACGTCATTGGCATCGAGGGTGTCAAATTCCTAAAAGATCATCTTTGTGGGGCTGGAAAAATCACCAGAGCCAAGCATCCCGTGAAGACTATCATGACCACTTCTCGTTCCTTTGAATTACTTCATATGGATCTATTTGGCCCTACTCATTATGCCACATTCACTAGTTCTGCATCTTTATATGGCTTTGTCATAGTTGATGACTATTCTCGTTAGACATGGGTGCATATCATCACTTACAAAAATGAAGTGCAGGAAGTCTTCAGACGATTTTCCTCAAGGGCTTCCACTAACTTCGGTGTGAAGATCAAGCACATCAGGAGTGATAATGGAACCGAGTTCAAGAATACTGGCCTCGATGAATATCTCGATATGCTTGGTATTACTCAAGAATTGTCTGCTCCTTATACTCCTCAGCAGAATGGCGTCGTGGAGCGCAAGAACATGACTCTTGTTGAGATGGCTCGCACTATGCTTGATGAATACAAGACACCTGAGCGCTTCTGGCCTGAAGCAATTGATACTGAATGCCACATCATCAACATGGTATATCTTCACAAATTCTTCAAAAAGACCTCATATGAACTCCTCACTGACAAGAAACCAAATGTAAGTTATTTCAAAGTCTTCGGTGCTAAATCCTGGATTAGGGATCCTCACCATCACTCCAAATTTGCACCGAAAGCACATGAGGGTTTTATGCTTGGTTACGGAAAGGACTCGCACACCTACAGAGTCTTCAACATCAACCAGCACAAGGTTGTTGAAACTGTAGATGCGCGGTTCAATGAAACTAGTGTCTCGCAAAGAGAGCACCTACCTCCTGTGCTAGATGAAATGTCACCTAAGGAATCCATCAAGTTCAAAGCTACTGAGGATGTCATCCGTACCGAAGAAATTGATGAAGAAGTCATTCCTGATCGTGAAGAAAATCATGCTGGTGCTGCTGAAGAAACTGGTCCTGAAGAAACCGCTGGGCCTAAGCAAAGTCGTCAACCTGCACATCCTCGCATTGCAAATGAAGTGCAAGTCGAAAAAATCATCGATGACATTCGTGCACCAGGTCCCCTCATGCGCTCAAAAGCTTCACATTTATCTAACTTTTGTGGGCATTTTGCATTTGTCTCTATCACAGAACCCACTAAAGTAGATGAAGCATTCATGGAATCTGAGTGGATTCAAGCCATGTAAGATGAATTGCAGCAATTCGAGCTCAACAATGTGTGGGAGCTTGTCAAGCGACCAGACCCACGCAAGCACAACATCATCGGTACCAAATGGATCTACCGCAACAAACAAGACAAAAATGGCCTCGTGGTGAGGAATAAGTCTCGTCTTGTAGCTCAAGGCTACACACATGTTGAAGGAATTGACTTCGATGAAACTTTTGCACCTGTTGCTAGACTTGAGGCTATTCGCATATTGCTTGCTTATGCTAACCATCATAATATCATCTTACAACAAATGCATGTGAAAAGTGCATTCCTCAATGGTAAGCTTGAGGAAGAAGTATATGTTGCTCAACCACCAGGTTTTGAGGATCCAAAGTTTGCAGATCATGTCTACAGACTCAACAAGGCCCTGTATGGCCCCAAACAAGCACCTCGGGTGTGGTATGACACACTGAAGGAATTCCTCATGAAGAAAGCACTAGTAGAAAAAGGGCCTACACTCCTGGTTGGTGAGGGCCTTTAGTCCCGGTTCATGAACCGGGACTAAAGGGTCGGTACTAATGCCCTGATCCTTTAGTCCCGGTTCAATCCAGAACTGGGACAGATGGGCCTCCACGTGGCCTGTCCGCTGAGCCCAGGCAGGAGGGCCTTTGGTCCCGGTTGGTGGCACCAACCGGGACCAATAGGCATCCACGCGTCAGCATTTCTGTGGCTGGGGTTTTTGTTTTTTTTAAAAGGGGGGGGGTTGGGGGGTTTTGGGGGGTTAATTTAGGTGTTTCATATATTGTGCTATAGCTAGCTAATTAATAGAGAGAAGTGTCCTCTCTTTTGTCCGTGCTTGGTCGACGCTACGTACCATACATACGTATAGAGAGGACTAGCTAGACACGCTAGCTAGCTAGTAAAGCAAACAGAAGATCGTCATGAACATATATGCATACAGAGAGAAGTGATATCGACCACCTCTCCTTCTCCGAGAGATTGGTCGAACAACAAGTTCTCGTATATCTATCCGACACTACCGGCTACATATATACAATAATTATCTTTTACAAATATATAATCTCCTAAAATACGGACGCGTGGTCCACATAGTATTCTCCGTCTTTAGCGATCACGTGGTCAAGAAAGAATGCTGCCAATTCCTCTTGAATTGCTCGCATGCGATCTGGTGCTAGGAGTTCATCCCGCATCCGAAACATCTAATTTTAAGAAGGGGGTCAATACATATATATATATATATATGAATGAATGAAACTCAACACAAATGATGGTAATAAAATAAAATTGTGAATATTGTTATTTACGCACTTCATATTGTTTGTCGGAGTAGCCCCGCTCACAGGTCGTGTGGCGGATGGACTCGCAAATGTAGTATCCACAGAAATCATTCCCTTGTTCCTGCCACAACCACTTTACAAGAAATAGAGGTCAATCAAACTGATAATTAGCAAGCATGCTAAATGGTATTGATGAAACTAGCGCTTGAATCACTAGGAGATGCCTGGAATATGCTACTATATAGTACTTACTTTCGGGTGCCTAAATTGCAGCTTCTTCGATAGTCCTGGAGCTTTTTTGGTGAATTTTCTCCAAGCCCTGCCATACAAAGAAAACAATTACTTGATATCAGAAATGAACAAAGTTGCTGATATGGTGGATAATGATCGATTTAACTTACTTCTCGAGCATTTCAGTCATGTCCACATACTCCTTGGGATCTTTTCGCTTGGAGTCTAAGACAGTTACTACTCCCTTCTCAAGCTTAATCTCTAGGAGAATATAGTGGTAGCTGCGCACACATGCATAACTCATCAATATTACATTTCTATAACCTGGACTAATAAGGAAACCGAATATGCCACAAGACAGTAACACTCACTTGAAGTTGTAAGGAAAGAGTATTATATCTTTGTGTTCATTTATTTCCAACGATCGTCGCAAGTTGGCCTCGGTTTCCTGGGCACGATATTGAACCTCAGTTGCATCTATGAGATACGTGTTAATGAACCCAATATCTCCCACTTGTCTTTTCTTCAATTCGGCGATCTTCAATCTGCATAATATAGTGAGGATAATTATAAATACATGCAATGAAAGGGCTGAGTTATATAGAGAGACTTAATGACGGAAGTAGTACTAATTACAGACAGTAGGAGGTGACCGTTGCTTTATCGATGGCCAATTGATTGAAAAACTGATAGAACTCCTCAAATGGAATAGGCAACAGTTCAATTCCAAGGAGGTCATGATCCTTTTTAACTCTCACATACAAAGTACTCCTCCCCTCAGACTCTTTGCAGGTTTTCATGTACCAATCATGCAATCTTCGCATCATCGTTGATAGAGAACTTTCATCTTTGACGAGAGGCTTCCCGTACTCGTATCTTTGTATCTGCACCTCCAAGATATCATAATGTACATTGTCGGGCAGGTAATCTGCAGGATTGCCATAACCGGGCACCATCCTCGGATCGACGATGTCGCTAGCAGGCACCTTGAGCGGGGGGCACGATTGCTTCGCTTGTTCGCCGAGCTGGGCAATTTGTTTCCCAGCTCATCGTTCTTTCATCCTTTGATCACTTTTAGTACTTCCCGACCTCTCCGCTTCGGCAAATGCCTTTCCAATAATGCGCTCATAGTTGCCTTTCGGCGGAGACTTGGGTGGTTTTGTCAGGGCAGCCAGAGTGCGCTTCGCTTTCACCGGATCTACCTTCTCCTCCGGAGGTGGATGTCTCTTTGCTTTGAAC
Organism: Triticum dicoccoides; assembly: GCF_002162155.2. Classification (NCBI taxonomy): domain Eukaryota; kingdom Viridiplantae; phylum Streptophyta; class Magnoliopsida; order Poales; family Poaceae; genus Triticum; species Triticum dicoccoides. Next base: position 1,620,431 of record NC_041381.1, read on the forward strand.
CCTTGAAACCAGTCATCCACTTCGGTCTGCGCGATCTTCGCGTTTTCCTCCTCGCTCCTCTCGTACGGTAACTTCTCTGGAGTCTTCAGAGAAGGACCAAATCTGTATCTCCTCCCGCCTTTGGCTGTACTGCTAGACGCCGGCAGAGTAGACGGAGCGGATGTCTTCTTTCCTTGCTTACGAGGCGGAGGAGAAGGACTGCGACGCGCCGGAGCAGCCGGAGCGGCGGCGGGTCTCTTCCGCCCTTGCTGACGAGGCGGAGAAGGAGGAGGCTGGCTGCTCGGGTGCACCGGCGCAGGCGGAGAAGGAGGCGGAGTGCCGCCACGCACCGGAGAAGGAGCCGGCCGAGTGCCTTGATCGTCACTCGCCGGAGGAGGAGGCGGTGGAGGAGGCGGAGTGCCCTGACTCGCCGGAGGAGGAGGAGGAGGCGGAGGCGTCCAGTTCAGAAGGTTGATGAGATCCTTCCGCCATAGGCATGGAGTCTTCAGAGCAGAACCCAGCCGATACTCCCCTTCACCGGTAGGGTGGTCAAGCCGGAGGTCCTCAAATCCCTCCGTTATTTCATCGACCATCACCTTAGCATATCCTTCTGGAATCGGCCGACAGTGAAAAGTTGAGTCGGGTTTAGTAGGATAAACAGAGCCAACAGCCGCCTTGACCTTCAAATTTCTCCATTGCGCCATAAGGTGGCAATTTTCAGCATCCGTGATAGCATCCACGGGATAGCTGACAGGAGCCGTCAAGGCATGCTCTGGCTGAAGCAGCTCGGTGGAAGCCATGCTGCTTCTCCGCTGAGATGGCGGGGTAGCTTCGGGGGAAGCTTCGGCAGGTCGTTTGCTGCGATCTGCTTCTCGTTCCTCTAGCCCCATTACCCTTTCATGCAGCGCCTGCAGTTGGCTCTGCTCCAGTTTCTTCCTCCTCTCCTGGGTTTTGTAACCCCCTGCATCCAGAAATCCAGCCTTCCACGAAACGGAGCCTGGCGTGCCTCGTGTCCGTCCAGGGTGCTCAGGATTGCCGAGGGCCATTGTGAGCTCGTCCTTCTCCCTGTCTGGAACGAACGTCCCTTGCTGCACTGCTTCGATATATTGCTGAAGCCTCTTGACTGGTATGTCCAATTGTTTGTCCGTCCATATGCACTTCCCTGTTATAGGGTCCAAGGATCCGCCGGCCCCAAAGAACCAAGTCCGGCAATGTTCTGGCCAATTCATTGTCTCTGGTTCGATCCCTTTATCAAGCAGATCATTCTCAGCCTTGGCCCACTTAGGCCGGGCTACGAGGTAGCCACCTGACCCCGTGCGATGGTGAAGCTTCTTCTTCTCAGCATTTCTCTTGTTTGTCGCCGACATCTTTTTACTCTTTTCCGATGTCTTGTGGGCCACAAATGCGGGCCAGTCATCTCTGATCTTCTCATATTTGCCAATGAATTCTGGTGTCTCATTTTTTTCGACATACCTATTGAGGTCTTTCTTCCAATTCCTGAATAGGTCTGCCATCTTACTAAGAGCAAAAGACTTGATTAATGGCTCTATAACTGGCTTCTCCGGATCATCCTCCGGCGGTAGAGTGAAATTTGACTTCAGCTCAGTCCAAAGATTCTTTTTCTGCATCTCATTGACATAAGACACCTCAGGGTCTTCGTTCTTAGGCTTATACCATTGCTGGATGCTGATCGGGATCTTGTCCCTAACCAGAACCCCGCACTGAGCAACAAATGCCTTCTTTGTCCGGTAGGGTTCAATCGGTTGGCCGTCGCGCACGATTTGTATGATCTCAAACTTTTCATCCGAGCTCAACTTTTTCTTCGGGCCTCGTCTCTTTACCGAAGTTGTGCTCGATCCGGAGGGCTAGAAAAAAGAACAAAGACGAGAGTTAATTAATATGTGTACATACCAAAACAATGAATGCATCAATTAGCTAGTCAGCACAGGCTTAACTAATATATATACCTGGCTGGACTCGGTTTGGTGATCACCGGAGCCGTCCTCACGGTCTACTTCTTCACCCTCTCCTTCTTGCACCGGCATTGGGTCATCGGAGCCATGTAAATCATAGCCAGCTGCTTCTTCACCCTCTCCTTCCAGACCATCGTTGTCGTTGAGAAACATCAACGAGGAGACGGCATCACTTCCTTGTGCGATTATGTCCCTCAACAACGCTTCTTGTGCTTCGTCTCGGGGGGTGTCCATAGTTTCTACAAATATTTACAACATGGCAATTATTATTCAAACATGACAAATATTGATATATTAGTGGCAAACGTAGAACTAGCTAGCTAATCACAATAAGGAATCATATTAGTGGCCTCGACGCTGCTTCTCTAGGGTTTGGGGTGGCCTCGACAACGCTTCAAGGGTTAGGGGGTGGCCTCGAGAACGCTTCAAGCTAGGAGGGGGTAATATCGACCCCCCACGTGTTGAAGCTATCGGGAGGGCGTCGGCATTGAACACTACATCTATGTCCCACAAGTGACGTGGGCATCGACGCCCGCGGTAGGGTAGAGGGTCGTGGATCGTCGAGCGGTCGAGGGTCAAGGGGTCGAGGATCGCCGAGGGGTCAGGAGGTTGCCTAGTGTCAAAGGATTCAACAAAACCATGTCTTCATCATTAGGCGAAAGTAACAGGTGCATGATGGTACGAAGCTCTCCAAAGTTATTTTGGAACGGAGTCCCAGATAGGATAATTCGCTTTTTGGTACAAAGTTCAGCAAGAACCTTCCGAATATCGTTATTTGGAAGGCCTTTGCTGAAATTCGTACAAAAAGGCAAATTATCCTATCCGGGACTCCATTCCAGAATAACTTTGGAGGACTTCGTACCATCATGCCATGGTTACTTCCGGCTAATGATGAAGCCATGGATTTCTTCAATACTTTGACACTATAGGAACCCTCGACCCTAAAACCTTCGACCCTTGACCCCTTAACGACCCTCGACCCTAAAACCTTCGACCCTTGACCCCTTAACGACCCTCGACCCTCTACCCTAGTTCCCGACCCTCGACCCCTCGGTGATCCTCGACACCCTCGTTATATCGACAACGAAGCAACATACATATACATGGGAAAATAATGTTATCGGGGAGGGGGTATCGGTACCCCCCCCTCGTGTCAAAGTTTCTTCTTTCTCCTCAATTCCTTTCTTTCTTCTTATCCTCTTCTTTTTCTTCTTATCCCTCGAGAAAGGAAAATAAGGAAAAAGGAAGAAAAGGGGAAGAAGGAAGAAGGAAGAAGAAGAAGAAAAAGAAGAAGAAAAAAAAGAGGAGAAGAAGAAAAGAATAGAGGAGAAGAAGAAAAAATAGAATTTTTTTTCTATTATTTCTTCTTCTCCTCTATTCCTTTCTTCTTCTCCTCTTCTTTTTCTTCTTTTTTCTTCTTCTTATTTATTTCTCCTCCTCTCCCCTCTTCTTCTCCTTTCTTCCTCTTCTTATTTCCTTTTTCCTCTCATTCTTTTTCTTCTTCTTCCTTCTTAAAAATACATGAAGTAGTATTGCCTAATTGATTGTTCATATGAATATACAAACATTTGCATATTTACACTAATTAATATCACCAAAAAAAACTATGAACAGAAAAAAAATCCTAATTTTTCTAAAAAACTATCTTTTGCATTGTTCACATACACATATACATTATAGCCACATACACATATACATCACATATGAAAAAAAAAATTAAAACATAAAAAAACAGAGCATAAAAATAAAAAAAAGAGCTTAAACATTAAAAGAGCCGGGCGGCGGCTCACAGCGCGGGGGCAGGCGCGAGGGC
>NC_041381.1:1624533-1645829 GCF_002162155.2 Triticum dicoccoides
GGGACTAAAGGGGGGCATTAGTCCCGGTTGGTGCCACCAACCGGGACTAATGCACCCCTTTAGTCCCGGTTGGTTCCACCAACCGGGGCCAAAGGCCTGTGCTGCCCGAACCTAATATTTAGTCCCACCTCGCTAGTTGAGAGGGAGGCACACCTGTTTATAAGGTGCGGTGCGCCTTCCCTCTCGAGCTCCTCTCTTAAGCAGGCTTTCGGTCCTAACCCTGCAATCTGTGCCTGTGGGCCTACTGGGCCTCCTGCGGGCCTGAATCCTGGCCCATGGTAGGGTTTCTAGTCGTATTCAGGCCGTGGGGGCCTAGTAGGTGGCACTTTTTTCCAGTTTTTTGTTTTGTGTTCTGCATTATTTATTTTCTTTTGTTTTTTTCTTTATTTTTTAATTCTTTTTGCTTTTAGTTTTAGAAAAATTATAAACTTTCTGTTAGTGCCATTAGTTTTCAAATTTGAAAACACTTTTTTGTTTTCTTTGTTGCTTTATTCATTTTATTTTGTTTCTACTTACAACAAAATACTTATTGTTGCTATTTTTATTTTTTTTCCAGTTTTTTTTGTTTTGTTTTCTACATTATTTATTTTCTTTTGTTTTTTGCTTTATTTTTTAATTCTTTTTGCTTTTAGTTTTAGAAAAATTATAAACTTTCTGTTAGTGCCATTAGTTTTCAAATTTGAAAACACTTTTTTCTTTTCTTTGTTGCTTTATTCATTTTATTTTGTTTCTACTTACAATAAAATACTTATTGTTGCTATTTTTATTTTTTTCCAGTTTTTTGTTTTGTTTTCTGCATTAATTATTTTCTTGTGGTTTTTTGCTTTATTTTTTAATTCTTTTTGCTTTTAGGTCAGCAAAATTATAAACTTTCTGTTTGTGCCATTAGTTTTCTTTGATATTTGTGTGAATCACAAGTTTGTGAGCTCAACAAGGCGTGTAGAGGGATGGGCTTATAAAACGGTGTGAGCGCCCTTCGGTTGGCGAGGTTTTCAAATTCATAGTTTTCAAATGAACTCTGAAAAAGTTGTCATAGCATGTGCATGTACAAAACGGACAATGGTATCATACTCGTCTGTTACAAAGTTGGCATGGTATCATCATATATAATAGTTGCGGGAGAAAGTCTTCACTTTTTCTTCGCTTGTGTCATTTGCTTATTGCGCCGTAACCATGGATAATCTTCATCGTTTATCAGGATGCTTGGGTCAGCCTTGACTTTGAAGGGGGGAATTTCATGAAACTTTTCATACTCTTCAGACATGTCTGTCTTGCCCTCCACTCCCAGGATGTCCCTTTTTCCTGAAAGAACTATGTGGTGCTTTGGCTCATTGTATGATGTATTCGCTTCCTTATCTTTTCTTTTCCTCGGTCTGGTAGACATGTCCTTCACATAGATAACCTGTGCCACATCATTGGCTAGGACGAATGGTTCGTCAGTGTACCCAAGATTTTCCAGATCCACTGTTGTCATTCCGTACTGTGGGTCTACCTGTACCCCGCCTCCTGACAGATTGACCCACTTGCACTTAAACAAAGGGACCTTAAAATCTACTTCGTAGTCAAGTTCCCATATGTCTACTATGTAACCATAATATGTGTCATTTCCATTGTCGGTTGCTGCATCAAAGCGGACACCGCTGTTTTGGTTGGTGCTCTTTTCATCTTGTCAATCGTGTAAAATGTATTCCCATTTATCTCGTATCCTTTCCAAATCATTACAGTCGAAGATGGTCCCCTGGACAACAAGTACAGCTCATCACAAACAGTGCTGTCACCTCTGAGACGTGTTTCCAACCAACTGCTGAAAGTCCTGATGTGTTCACATGTAATCCAGTCGTCGCACTGCTCCGGGTGTTTGGAGCGCAGACTGTTCTTGTGTTCATCGACATACGGGGTCACCAAGGTAGAGTTCTATAGAACTGTGTAGTGTGCTTGAGACCAAGAATATCCGTCCCTGCATATTATTGAGTCCCTTCCAAGCGTGCCTTTTCCAGTCAGTCTTCCCTCATACCGCGATTTAGGTAGACCTATCTTCTTAAGGCCAGGAATGAAGTCAACACAAAACCCGATGACATCCTCTGTTTGGTGGCCCATGGAGATGCTTCCTTCTGGCCTAGTGCGGTTACGAACATATTTCTTTAGGACTCCCATGAACCTCTCAAAGGGGTACATATTGTGTAGAAATACGGGCCCCAGAATGACAATCTCGTCGACTAGATGAACTAGGATGTGCGTCATGATATTGAAGAAGGATGGTGGGAACACCAGCTCGAAACTGACAAGACATTGCGCCATATCACTCCTTAGCGTTGGTACGATTTCTGGATCGATCACCTTCTGAGATATTGCATTGAGGAATGCACATAGCTTCACAATGGCTAATCGGACGTTTTCCGGTAGAAGCCCCCTCAATGCAACCGGAAGCAGTTGCGTCATAATCACGTGGCAGTCATGAGACTTTAGGTTCTGGAACTTTTTCTCTGGCATATTTATTATTCCCCTTATATTCGACGAGAAGCCAGTCGGGACTTTCATACTGAGCAGGCATTGAAAGAATATTTCTTTCTCTTCTTTCGTAAGAGCGTAGCTGGCAGGACCTTCATATTGCTTTGGAGGCATGCCCTCTTTTTCATGCAAGCGTTGCAGGTCCTCTCGTGCCTCAGGTGTATTTTTTGTCTTCCCATACACGCCCAAGAAGCCTAGCAGGTTCACGCAAAGGTTCTTCGTCACGTGCATCACGTCGATCGAAGAGCGGACCTCTAGGTCTTTCCAGTAGGGTAGGTCCCAAAATATAGATTTCTTCTTCCACATGGGTGCGTGATTCTCAGCGTCATTCGGAACAGCTAGTCCGCCGGGACCCTTTCCAAAGATTACATGTAAATCATTGACCATAGCAAGTACGTGATCACCGGTACGCATGGCGGGCTTCTTCCGGTGATCTGCCTCGCCTTTGAAATGCTTGCCTTTCTTTCGACATTGATGGTTGGTCGGAAGAAATCGACGATGGCGCAGGTACACATTCTTCCTGTAGCTTCCCAGGTATATACTATCGATGTCAAGTAAACAGTGCGTGCATGCGTGGTATCCCTTGTTTGTCTGTCCTGAAAGGTTACTGAGAGCGGGCCAATCGTTGATGGTCACGAACAGCAACGCCTTTAGGTCAAATTCCTCCTTTTTGTGCTCATCCAATGTACGTACACCATTTCCATTCCACAGCTGTAAAAGTTCTTCAACTAATGGCCTTAGGTACACATCAATTTCGTTGCCGGGTTGCTTAGGGCCTTGGATGAGAACTGGCATCATAATGAACTTCCGCTTCATGCACATCCAAGGAGGAAGGTTATACATACATAGAGTCACGGGCCAGGTGCTGTGATTGCTGCTCTGCTCCCCGAAAGGATTAATGCCATCCGTGCTTAAAGCAAACCATACGTTCCTTGGGTCCTTTGCAAACTCATCCCAGTACTTTCTCTCAATTTTTCTCCACTGCGACCCGTCAGCGGGTGCTCTCAACTTCCCGTCTTTCTTACGGTCCTCACTGTGCCATCGCATCAACTTGGCATGCTCTCCATTTCTGAACAGACGTTTCAACCGTGGTATTATAGGAGCATACCACATCACCTTCGTAGGAACCCTCTTCCTAGGAGGCTCGCCGTCAACATCACCAGGGTCATCTCGTCTGATCTTATACCGCAATGCACCGCATACCGGGCATGCGTTCAGATCCTTGTAGGCACCGCGGTAGAGGATGCAGTCATTAGGGAATGCATGTATCTTCTCCACCTCCAATCCTAGAGGGCATACAACCTTCTTTGCTGCGTATGTACTGTCGGGCAATTCATTACCCTTTGGAAGCTTCTTCTTCATTATTTTCAGTAGTTTCTCAAATCCTTTATCAGGCACAGCATTCTCTGCCTTCCACTGCAGCAATTCGAGTACGGTACCGAGCTTTGTGTTGCCATCTTCGCAATTGGGGTACAACCCCTTTTTGTGATCCTCTAACATGCGATCGAACTTCAGCTTCTCCTTTTGACTTTCGCATTGTGTCCTTGCATCGACAATGACCCGGCGGAGATCATCATCATCGGGCACATCGTCTGGTTCCTCTTGATCTTCAGTAGCTTCGCCCGTTGCAGCACCATCGTGCACATCGTCTGGTGCATCTTGATGTTCAGTAGCATCACCGTATTCAGGGGGCACATAGTTGTCATCGTACTCTTCTTCCTTGCCGTCTTCCATCATAACCCCTATTTCTCCGTGCCTCGTCCAAACATTATAGTGTGGCATGAAACCCTTGTAAAGCAGGTGGGTGTGAAGGATTTTCCGGTCAGAGTAAGACTTCGTATTCCCACATATAGGGCATGGACAACACATAAAACCATTCTGCTTGTTTGCCTCAGCCACTTCCAGAAAATCATGCACACCCTTAATGTACTCGGAGGTGTGTCTGTCACCGTACATCCATTGCCGGTTCATCTGCGTGCATTATATATAATTAAGTGTGTCAAAAATCATTACAGAACATCATGAATAGATAATTAAGTGACCAAATTAATAGAAGTTCATCATCACATAAAAACCAAAGTACATACATAGTTCTCATCTAACAACATAAAGCTCTACAGAGCATCTAAATTAATTAAACCATACATTGAAACTATGTAAAACATTTCAATGCGAAAACAAATGCGATCATAATCGCAACCAAGGTAACAACTGATCCAACGGCATAATGATACCAAGCCTCGGTATGAATGGCATATTTTCTAATCTTTCTCATCTTCAAGCGCATTGCATCCATCTTGATCTTGTGATCATCGACGATATCCGCAACATGCAACTCCAATATCATCTTCTCCTCCTCAAGTTTTTTTATTTTTTCCTTCAAGAAATTGTTTTCTTCTTCAACTAAATTTAACCTCTCGACAATAGGGTCGGTTGGAATTTCCGGTTCAACAACCTCCTAGATAAATAAAATCTATGTCACGTTGGTCGGCATAATTTTCATAAACAATAAATGAACCAATAGTTATGAAAAGATAATATATACCACATCCGAATCATAGACAGGACGAGGGCCGACGGGGGCAGATACCAAAACCATCGCACTATATAAGATGCAATAATAAAAGTAAGAAAATAATACAAGTATCTATCTAAACAAACAAGTAATAATATTTTTCCTTTCAGAAAGAAGATAAGAACAAGAGGCTCACCACGGTGGTGCCGGCGATGAGATCGGCGCGGGTGATCGACGGTGATGAAGACGGGGACAGGGCGTGACGGACTGCTAAACCTAGATAAATATTGAGGAAAATGGAGCTTGGCGGTCGAGCTTGGAGAGGAGAAACCTTAAGTAGTGTGGCTCGGGCATTCCATCGAACACCTTGTGTGCATAGGAGGTGAGCTAGAGCACCACCAAGCCCTCTCCCCCTCGGCCAGAAAAAACAGAGCAGTGTGCTCTGCTCTTCCGCGAGGGGCTATATATAGGCAACACCATTAGACCCGGTTGGTGGCATGAACCGGGACTAAAGGGAACCCTTTGGTCCTGGTTCATGCCACCAACTGGGACCAATAGTGGTGGGCCAGGAGCCAGGACCATTGGTCCCGGTTCGTCCCACCAACCGGGACCAAAAGGTCTGGACGAACCGGGACCAATGGCCCACGTGGCCCGGCCGGCCCCCTGGGCTCACGAACCGGGGCAAATAGCTCCATTGGTCCCGGTTTTGGATTGAACCGGGACTAATGGGCTGAACTGGCCTGGGCCATTGCCCCCTTTTCTACTAGTGAAGGCTTCAAACCCGGTTCGCTTGACCCAACTCTTTTCACCAAATCATATGATGATGAATTATTCGTGTGCCAAATATATGTTGATGATATTATCTTTGGCTGTACTAACCAAAGATATCAAATGTCTATGATGGGAGAATTGAAATTCTTCTTAGGTCTTCAGATTCGTCAACAATACAATGTCATATTCATATCTCAGGAGAAATACCTCAAGGATGTGTTGAGGAAATTCGGCATGCAAGATTGCAAAGGCGTCAAAATTCCTATGCCCACAAATGGCCATCTATGCACTGACGAAAATGGTAAAGATTTCGATCAAAAGGTATACCGCTCCATGATTGGCTCTTTATTGTACCTATGTGCATCTAGGCCGGATATTATGCTTAGTGTTTGCATGTGTGCCCGATTTCAAGCTACACCAAAGGAATCACACCATAAGGCTGTGAAGCATATTCTTCGATATCTAGCTCACACGTCAACACTTGGATTATGGTATCCCAAGGGCTCTTCCTTTAATCTCATTGGATATTCAGACTCTGACTATGCTGGCGATCGGGTGGACCGCAAGTCAACGTCAGGAACATGCCATTTCCTCGGGCGATCCTTGGTATGTTGGTCCTCGAAGAAGCAGAACTGCGTATCACTCTCCACTGCAAAAGCTGAGTACATTGCTGCTGGATCTTGCTGTGCTCAATTACTATGGATGAAGCAAACACTCAAGAACTATGGCATCAACGTGAAGAATGTGCCTCTCTACTGCGACAATGCGAGTGCCATCAAGATTGCTCACAACGCAGTTCAACACTCGAAGACAAAGCACATCCAGATTCGTCATCATTTTCTGCGTGACCATGTGTTGAAGGGCGACATCTCCATCGATTATGGAAATACTGAAGACCAGCTAGCTGAGATCTTCACTAAGCCCTTGGATGAGAAGAGATTTAGCAAGTTGCGGTGTGGGCTAAATATCCTAGAATTTTCGAATGTTCTTTGAAAAGGACACACATCCTAACACTTATGCTGACTTGATGACTTAGATGTGCAACACATGAAGTAACGTTTTTCTTCAATCAATGAAGACTAACTCTCTAAGTGTGAAAAAATTAATGAAGAAATTGATTCTCAGAACCCTACGAGAATTGTATGCGGTGTCTGAAATCAACTTTCTTATACGGTGGGTTATGCCACCAACCAAAGTTGAAAATCTTCAATTTGAGTTTTTCTTCATTTTTGAAATTTCTCAGTTTTTCAAATTCTTCAACTTTGCATTGTCTTCACTCCTTCCGTCGTTGTTCTTCATTTGACTATATATATGAGTTTATGTCCTCCACATCATTCACTTATTGCAAATTCTTCAAGTTGATTTTTTTCTGCTAAGTGAATGTGATCGGACCCTTCCCCCTCTATGCTAAACTCAACCCAGTCTGTTCACAAATTCTTCATGTGCGTTATATTTGAAACTCGTTGAAATTCTTCACTGTGTCCTTGTCAGCTGAAGAAATTGCGAACGACACTTTAAAATATTCTTATCTGAATTTTTGGCTTTTGCCGCTCAAACCGTTACGCATTCCACGGCATAATTATCTATTCACCCACGATCTCACATGATCTCCCCTTCTCAGTACGTGGGTGACACATGTCGCGCGAATGAGAAGGGTCAGGGGCACGTTTGTCCAAATTCTTCGGGCGAACAGTTATTCATCTCCGCTATAAATACCCCCTCCCCTTCCTCATTTCTCTTTTACTCCGCTCGAACTCACTCCCTCGCTCGAGCTTCTCAAAACCTAGTGCCACCGCTACCTCCATCGTCGCCGGTGAGGAAGAGCTTCACTGCCTCGACCACATCGCCGTCGTACTCGCGCCGGCCGCGGAAATCTTCCCTCCGTCGCCGCCATTGACGTGTTCCTCCGCCAAGTTAGGGCGTGGAAGATCCGAGCCGACAAACTTCCGAATCTACACTTTTAGTTCGTCGTTTTCTTCATCAAGGGTAATTAAAAGTTACTTTTACCGCATGTATTCTACTGATGATTTTCATCAAATCTTCAAAAGGTGTTTATTCTTCAACCTCCACAGTCTAAACACCTAGCACAAATCTTCAGTTCTTGATCTGTTTCTCTAAGTGACATTTTTCTTCATGATTCCTCAATTGTGTGAATCTCACGATCCGCACAACTCTGGAACCTAAGACAAAGAACGCTTAGTGAAATTCTTCAAGACACACCGGGTCAATTTCCTCAAACTTCATCAAATTTCACAAAACCTTCTAAGAACGCATATGACCTCTCCAAATTCTTCGCACCTATACTCTGTTCACAGGTACTCATGTCAGGTGCTGAATCACTAGGTTCTCGTCAACTTAACTCATTTATAGCATTCCTCGAAGAAAAGCTGCATACTTCTTCAGAGATAATTGTGCAAATTCCTCAGCTGAAGAAAATGGCTGATGGTAAACGTCCTCGGAAAGGAGGAAAGAAGCTTGAAGTAAACACTGCCTTTGAGATCCCTGCGGATATCTATGCAGGGTACTGCACGCCTGATGAGGCAAAACATGGCAAGGAAACGAAGACTGAGCGCAAAGTGCGCATTCAGAGGATAGAAAGGAGATGGGCAAGAGAGTGGAGGGAGTATAGATATTCTACTCCCAAATACATGAAGAAATTCGCTCTTAACCCTCCGTGCTCAAGACCTCCTCTGGCACCTGGCCAGCTAGCTGATCCAACAAGCCTTAAACGTGGTGAGGATTATGCTGATGAATGGGCCAGGCGGCAAGCAAAATTGGCCAAGCAGGCCAAAGAAGCAGTGAAGAAATTCAATGAGGATTCTGCTGCTGCCGCTGCCACTGCTGAGGCTTCTTCAAGTAAGAAGGCTATGCCTAAGAAGCCAGCCAAGAAACCACCTACCTCAGCAATGCCCTCACGGCCAAGTTCTTCTTCAATGCCCTCACGACCAATTTCCTCAGTGCCACCGAGGCAAATTCCTCAAGCTGCCCCAGTTCCTCAAACTGCACCAATTCCTCGGGCTTCAAAACCCTCAGCTCCTCCGGCGAAGTCCTCAGCACCCGTGCATCTCGCCACGTGCCAAAGGACCACTAGCATATCTATTGCCTCAGGAGCTTCATCGAGTTCTTCAGCTCATCCTTCAACTACCAGTCCCACTTTGCTGAAGACCAAGGCCACTGCTGGACGAGGCACTAGACCAAGTCCTCACAAGAAGCATGTGGTCTTTCAAATTCCATCTGATGATGAGGCTGATGATGATGAACTTGCCGATATCATCAAGGACAGACAATAGCGGGCCACTAGAGCCAAAGGAAGTGCTGTGCCCCTACTTATGGATCCAAAGAAGATCCTTGATTTCATCAATCTCTGGCACCAGGATCCCAATGCTCCAATGCCAGATTTGGGCCTCACTCCTGGACAAAGTCACGTTGTGACGGCATTCATCGCTGAAGAAAAATGGAAGTATGACCAAGCCAGGTCAGTGAAGAAAGCGCAGTACAAGAAGCAGCACTACTTAAAGGACAATGTCCTTAGTCTTTCGCCTGAGCAGCTCCTTGCACTGCAAGCTGGAATCAAGAAGCTCAGCGAAGAATTTGAAGCCTACAAGGTTGATTGGAAGGGTGCCAAGGTCCGATTCGTCCAGCTGATGAAGAAATTCACTTCAAGTGCTGCTGCTCCTGTGCGCATTGAAGTCACCCTGGCTGAAGCATTTGCTCAAGCAACTGAAGGAATTCCCAGCACCGCTGATGAACATCGGGCTGCTGCTGATGAAACTGCAAGCACCAGAGCTACTGAAGAAATTCTAGCCTCTGAAGAAACTGCCAGGGCAACCACTAGTGTTGCACCTGAAGGAATTGGGAGGCCAGCTGAAGACTCCATCGCTGCGCTTGAAGAAAATGCTCAAGACAGGCCAACTGCATCAGTTGTGTCTAAAGAAATTGATCCTACTGCCACTGCTTCGCCCGCACCAACAACAAGTCCAATTCTTCCTTCTGCTCTGGAAGTGAAGAAAACCAAAGCTACAGAGCGTGCTGCTTTGAAGAAGAGGAAAGCATCTACTGCCTCAGAATCTTCGCCCCCCAAGAAGGCGAAGATTTTGACAAGTTCACTGGAGAATCCCATTGATGTTGTTCCTCTCGCAAGCATGCCATCTAAGGAACTTGTTTCTCATGGCGAAGAATATCAGATTCCTAATGAATCTGCAGAAGAAGACCCCTCTGCTGCTTCCATAGAGCGGATGGATGAAGAAATTGAAGTTGAAGCATTCACTTCAACCTCTCCGGTATCATCGCTAATGCCTCAGTTTACTGCTGAAGAGGCCGACGTTGAAGAAATGGAAGTGGATGAGGATGTGGACATTTTCTGCACCACTCCCGTGATGTATGATGATTTTTGGGAGAGTCAGCACCCCAACTCACCTCTGTTCACACCACTCAAGAAAATTCCTCAGTCCCCAGCTCCAACTGAAGTTCAAATGGGTTCTAAAGAAATTCAGGCCACCCCTTCCATTCCTGAAGAGATTCTAGCCCCTAGTGCTGATGAAAATGTTGCTGAAGAAATGGAGGCCTAGGCTGCTACTGAAGCTGAAGCTGATATTCCTCAGCCAACGGCTCCTGAAATTGACATTCCAGAAGTTATTCTTCAGATCACTGATACTCTTGCTACATCTTGAGCTTGCGTTGGTTTTCCTTGAAGAGGAAAGGGTGATGCAGCAAAGTAGCATAAGTATTTCCCTCAGTTTTTGAGAACCAAGGTATCAATCCAGTAGGAGGATCCTCAGAAGTCCCACGCACCTACACAAACAAACAAGAACTCACAACCAACGCAATAAAGGGGTTGTCAATCCCTTCACGGCCACTTGCGAAAGTGAGATCTGATAGAGATAATATGATAAGATAAATATATTTTTGGTATTTTATAATATAGATCGGAAAGTAAAAGATGCAAATAAAAGTAGATTGAAAGCTTATATGATAAGAGATAGACCCGAGGGCCATAGGTTTCAGTAGTGGCTTCTCTCAAGATAGCATAAGTGTTACGGTGGGTGAACAAATTACTGTCGAGCAATTGATAGAAAAGCGAATAATTATGAGATCATCTAGGCATGATCATGTATATAGGCATCATGTCCGTGACAAGTAGACCAACTCCTGCCTACATCTACTACTATTACTCCACACATCGACCGCTATCCAGCATGCATCTAGACTATTAAGTTCATAAAGAATAGAGTAACGCATTAAGAAAGATGACATGATGTAGAGGGATAAACTCATGCAATATGATATAAACCCCATATTTTTATCCTCGATGGCAACAATACAATACGTGCCTTGCTGCCCCTGCTGTCACTGGTAAAGGACACCGCAAGATTGAACCCAAAGCTAAGCACTTCTCCCATTGCAAGAAAGATCAATCTAGTAGGCCAAACCAAACTGATAATTCGAAGAGACTTGCAAAGATAACTTAATCACAGATAAAAGAATTCAGAGAAGATTCAAATATTTCTCATAGATAAACTTGATCATAAACCCACAATTCATCGGATCTCGACAAACACACCGCAAAAAGAGTTACATCGAATAGATCTCCAAGAAGATCAAGGAGAACTTTGTATTGAGATTCAAAGAGAGAGAAGAAGCCATCTAGCTAATAACTATGGACTTGAAGGCCTGTGGTAAACTACTCACAACTCATCGGAAGGGCCTTGGAGATGATGTACACTACAAAAAAAAGACACATCCGTGACATTTTGGGCCGAACGAATTTTTTTTCTGTCATACATATGACACTTCTATGACGATAATTGTGACAAAACCCGGTATCATCATAGATGTGGTGGGCTCCTACTTCTATGACAAAAATTCATGACCGAAAATGGGCTTTTCATCCTGGGCGGGCCGGAGACGCAGCTGCATGACATTCTTTGGGCTGTCCATGACGGAAAAAACCATGGTAGAAGCGAGGGGGAGGAAAATTTCGGGGAGTTGCCGGTTATGGTGGGAGGGTCGGGGGCCGAGCGATGCGCGTTTCTCTTGTACACGTACGCATGTGTGTGCGAGGCGTTGGCTCTAACTAAACCCGAGCGAGGTGTTGGGCTCTAACTGAACCCGAGCAATTGCACTGCAGGCTACACGTTACTGAACCCGAGCGATCGATCGATGGCTGTTAACTGAACCCGATCGAGTGATTCCTTTGCTACTGTTGCTAACTGAAGCCGATCGATTGGATGAACAGTGAGCGTTGCAGGGGGGGTGGGTTGGATGAATAGTGAGCGGTGGCGTTGCCTCTGGATGAACAGGACCCCGTGGTGTGGAGGGCTGGATGAGCAGTAGACGGTGGAGGGGTGCCCGTGGAGGGGTGGTTGAACAGGACCCCGTGGTTTGGAGGGCTGGATGAACAGTAGACGGTGGAGGGCTGGATGAACAGTAGACGGTGGAGGGGTGGTTGAACAGTAGCCGGTGGAGTAGCGCGCGGTGGAGGATGGATGAACAGGAGCCCATGGAGGTTGGAGGAGGTCGACAATAGCCCGTGGAGGATGGAGGAGGTCGATGGTGGAGATGAACAGTATCCCGTGGAGTCCCGTTTTGCGGTACGCCACACCCCTTCCGATGAACAGGACCCCCGTTTCGACCTTAGCGCTCCAACACAAGTCCGTTTCGTCCGTTTTGCGGTACGCCACACCCCTCCCGATCAACAGGACCCCCGTTTCGACCATAGGAGGTCCGTTTCCTCCGTTTTGCGGTACGCCACACCCCTCTCGATCAACATGACCCCCCGTTTCGACCGTAGGAGGTCCGTTTCCTCCGTTTTGCGGTACGCCACACCCCTCCCGATCAACAGGACCCCGTTCTGAACATAGGAGGTCCGTTTCCTCCGTTGTGCGGTATGCCAGGCCTCGTTTCCATTGCCTGTTCCATCCAAGCCCTCCCGATGAACACGACCACGCATTCCATTCCGACCCAGCCGGTTGGCTCCCCATGAACACGACGACGACGCTGTTTCTCCGTTCCGACCCAGCCATGTACGTATGCGCATGTAGGCGTTCGAGACCCTGCTCGTATGTACGTACGTGGCCGTATTTTATTTCTTGCACCCTCGCCGCTGTACGTACGTGTACATGCTACGTGCGCGCCTCTACTACGACACGTGCGCGCCTCTACTACGACACGTGCGCGCCTCTACTACGACACGTGCGCGCCTCTACATCGACCAGTATGTACATACACGTTCGCGACCAGAATGACAATGCTACGTACACTTCGACCAGGTGGGTCCCGACTGTCAGGCACTTCCTTGCCTGCGAAGATGTAGCTGGTGGGTCCCAGCAGTCAGGGAGGTGAATCATTTTTTTTTGCCCGGACGCACTTCCTTGCGTGCAAAGATGTAGTGATGACCCGCAAGTATACGTGATAGTTGTAGCCTCTTTCGATAAGTAAGAGTGTCGAACCCAACGAGGAGCTAAAGGTAGAACAAATACTCTCTCAAGTCCTATCGGCCACTGATATGACCCTACGCACGCTTGACGTTCGCTTTACCTAGAACAAGTAAGAAACTAGAAATACTTTCTAGGTGTTGTTGGATAGGTTTGCAAGATAATAAAGAGCATGTAAATAAAAAGTAGGGGCTGTTTAGATAAAGACACAACTAAAGTAAGTATTAGTAGAGAGCTTTTTGTTACGAGAAAGTTATTTGTCCAAGGCAATCGATAACTAGACCGGTAATCATTGTTGCAATTCTATTTGAGGGAGAGGCATAAGCTAACATACTTTCTCTACTTGGATCGTATGCACTTCTGATTGGAACTCTAGCAAGCATTCGCAACTACTAAAGATTCATTAAGGTAAAACCCAACCATAACATTAAAGTAACAAGTCCCCTTTTATCCTATACGCAAACAACCTACGTACTCGGGTTTGTGTTTCAGTCACTCACGCAACCTACCATAAGCAAATCATAAACATATTGCAAACCCTACAGCGGGAATCCCTCACGCTTGCGCGACACGGAGGGCACAATAAGACAACACCAATAATAAACCATGCAACTCAAACCAATCATGATCATCAATTAACCCATAGGACAAAACGGATCTACTCAAGCATCATAAGATAGCCATACATCATTGGGGAATAATATATGGCGTTGAGCACCATGTTTAAGTAGAGATTACATCGGGTAAGAGAGAGGTTACACCGCTGCATAGAGGGAGGAAGAGTTGGTGATGAAGGCAGTGAAGTTGTTGGTGAAGATCGCGGTGATGATGATGGCCTCCGGCAGAGTTCTGGCGCCACCGGAAGCAAGGGGGAGAGGGCCCCCCTTCTTCTTCTTCTTCTTCTTCCTTGACCTCCTCCCTAGATGGGAGAAGGGTTTCCCCTCTGGTCCTTGGCTCCCATCGCTTGGGAGGGGCGAGAGCCCCTCCGAGATTGGATCTATCTCTCTCTTTCTGCGTTCTCAGATTCTATCCGTTCACCGTTTCCTTTATATTTGGAGATCCGTAACTCCGATTGGGGTGAATCTTTCGCCCAAATCTTTCTCATAAAATTAGCTTTCTTGCGCCAAAAGAAGAGCGTCAACCGCCTTACGGGTGGCCCATGAGAGCCCAGGCCGCGCCCAGGGGGGAGGGCGCGCCCCCTGTCTCGTGGCCACCCCGGACACCGTTTCGCGTTGAATTTACTTCCCAAAAATCATAAATATTCCAAAAAAATCTCCATCCGTTTTTATCCCGTTTGGAACCCCTTTGATATTGGGTTTCTGCGAAACAAAAAACATGCAACAGGCATGAACTGGCACTGGGCACTGGATCAATATGTTAGTCACAAAAAATAGTATAAAAAATTGCCAAAAGTATATAAAAGTTGATTAATATTGGCATGGAATAATCAAAAATTATAGATACGACGGAGACGTATCATGTAGCTGGTGGGTCCCAGTAGTCAGGGGGGCGAATCATTTTTTTTGCCCGGACGCACTTCCTTGCCTGCGAAGGTGTAGCTGGTGGGTCCCAGCAGTCAGAGGGGAAACATTCTTTTCGCGGAATACGGTGGCCCGTCCGGTGGGTCCCTACTGTTAGGTGGAGGAATAATTATTTTGCGCGTAATAAGGAGACACTTCCTTGCTGCGGCCATGGAACCAGCTGTCAGCGTCTCCATGCACAGTACTCTTCCGATGGAAGTTGGTCGTTGACCACATTGACCACGCCGCGCCGAGAGCACCATGGCGGTGGACGACGGCGAGGCCTAGGAATGGGACGACACAGAGGGAGGGAAGACTCGGCAGTTGTTTCCCATGTGGAGGGGAGTATGACTGTACGAGGGTCTACTCGTTCGTCTGCCGTCGCCAGAGAATAACAGCAGGTGTGGGTGAGTAGAGGGATGGCTAGGCCGGCGATGGGAGTACGGTGGGGCGGTGAGGCCTGCGCGGCAGCACTGCCGCGCCGCGGGGAGGAGGGAGCAGGCAGTCCCGCCAGCGTTTGTTTGAGCGGATGGAGTAGGAAGAGCAGAGATTGAAGAAGCACGACGGCCGTTGGATGGACATCCAACAGTCACTGCTTGTGCGTCAACCTTTTTTTAGGAAAGCCTCAAATCTGTGAAAACAACATACAGCCCATCTGCCATTATTTCTAATAATTTACAGCCCCTTTGCTAATTCTTAAGGTTTTTTTTTGGAGCCCATATTTTTTTTGTTAGCATTACAGCCCATATTGTGGCCACAGTTAAAAAATTATACGAAATTTTGCATATTTCGGTGTGGTCCAAACTGTTTTTAATCCCGAAATTTCGACTCACATGCAAACTGATTTTAAAAATAAATGTATATCAATATAAAATCCAACAAATTCTCCACGCATAAAAATTAATGTAATTTAAAATCTTGAAATGAAAAAAAAAGATATTTGAAACTAATTACCGGTTTGATGTGTTTTAAAAATGTACAACCCATTTCTCACTACTGATGGGCCATTTTCTCGGCCAGCCGAATGAAATCTCTCCTCGTCTTGAAAGATTTGCAGCCCAAAAGGCCTGACAAAGCGACTTATTTGGCAAATCACAAAAAAACTAGGCTGTGGCCGTGGACCCAGCTGTCAGCCTCTCCACGTACAGTACTCTTCCGATGGAAGTCATTCCTTGACCACGTTGACCACGTTGCGTGGAGAGCACCACGGCGGTGGATGACGGTGAGGCCTAGGAAGGGGAGGACGTAGAGCCGGGGAAGACGCGGCAGTGGAAGCCCGCGCGGAGAGGAGTACGAGGGTTCACTGGTTCGGCTGCGGTTTGAGGCTGCCGTCGCCGCAGGGCCTGGCCAGAGGTGGGAATAGTAGGGGGCGGTGAGGCCTCTATGGCAGCACAGCCGGCCACGGGAGGCAGGAGCATGCAGCACGACCGGCACTGCTTTGGGCGGCTGGAGCAAGAAGACCAGAGGTTGAAGAAGCACTACGGCCGTTGGATGGACATCGTACGGTCACTAGAGTTAGAGTTGTTCATATTGACTAAGTTGACAAAGCCCTTCGTCCCCATCAACTTAGTAGGCCCACAAGTCAGCCTCCCACCAAGGTGGGTCCCAGCTAGCCGGGGGAGTATTTATTTTTTTGTGCATAATAAGGAGGCACTTCCGGTGGGTCCGAGCTGACAGCGGGGGGAACGTTTTTTCATGAAATACGGTGGCCCGTCTAGTGGGTCCCAGTAGTCAGGGGGAAATGATTTTTTTTGCAAAATACTGGTGGCCCGTCCAGTGGGTCCCCATTATCAGGTGGAGGAATAATTATTTTCCGCGTAATAAGGAGGCACTTCCTTGCGGCTGCCATGGACCCAGCTGTCAGCCTCTCCACGTATAGTACTCTTTCGATGGAAGTCAGTTGTTGACCACATTGAGCACGCCGCGTCGAGAGCACCACGGCGGTGGACGACGACGAGGCCTAGGAAGGGGATGACGCGGAGCCAGGCCAAGGGAGGTAGGAGCAGGCGGTAGCACAGCCGGCCACGGGAGGCAGGAGCAGGCGGCACGGCCGGCGCTGCTTTGGGCGGCTGGAGCAAGAAGACCAGAGGTTGAAGAAGCACTATGGCCGTTGGATGGACATCATACGGTCACTGGAGTATTGACTAAGTTGACAAAGCCCTCCCTCCCCGTCAACTTAGTAGGCCCACAAGTCAGCCCAACAATATGGTGGGTCCCAACTAGCAGGGGGTATTCATTTTTTTGGGTGTAATAAGGAGGCACTTCCTTGCGTGCGAAGATATAGCTGGTGGGTCCGACCTGTCAGCGGGGGGAACATTTTTTCGTGAAATACAGAGGCCCTTCCTGTGGGTCCTAGCTGTCAGGTGGAGGAATCATTATTTTGCGCGTAATAAGGAGGCATTTCCTTGCGTGCGGCCGTGGACCCAGCTGTCAGCCTCTCCATGTACAGTCCACTTCCGATGGATGTTGTTCATTGACCACGTTGACCAGGCCGTGCCGAGAGCACCAGGGCGGTGGACGACGGCGAGGCCTAGGAAGGGAATGACACGGAGCCAGGGAATACTCGGCAGTTGTTTCCCACGCGGAGGAGTACGAGGGTTTACTGGTTCGTCTGCCGTCGCCGGAGAATAACAACATGTGTGGGTGAGTACAGGGATGGCTAGGCCAGCGATGGGAGTACGGTGGGGCCGTGAGGCCTGCGCGGCAGCATAGCCGGCCGCGGGAGGAGGGAGCAGGCAGTCCCGCCGGTGCTTGTTTGAGCGGCTGGAGCATGAAGAGAAGAGATTGAAGAAGCACAACAGCCGTTGGATGGACATCCAACAGTCACTGCTCTTGTGTATTGACTAAGTTGACAGGGCGTTGCGTGTGCGTCAACCTTTTTTTTATGAAAGCATACATGTCAACCTGTAGTAGGCACACAAGTCAGCCTCAAATTTGTGGAAAACAGCATACAACCCATCTGCCATTATTTCTAATAATGTACAACCCATTTGCTAATTCTTAAGAATTTTTTTGGAGCCCATCTTCTTTTTGTTAGCATTACACCCCATATTGTGGCCACGGTTAAAAAGTATACGAAATTTTGCATATTTCGGTGCGGTCAACTGTTTTTAATCCAGAAATATCGATTCACATTCAAACTATTTTGAAAAATAATTTATATAAATATAAAATCCAAATAATTGTACACGCATAAAAATCAATGGAATTTAAGATCTTGTAATGAAAAAAATTGAAACTAATTCTCGGTTTGATGTGTTTTAAAATTGTACATCCCATTTCTGGGCAAACCGAATGAAACTCTCCTCGTCTTGAAAGATTTGCAGCCCAGCAGGGCCGATAAAGCAAGTATGCCTTGTTTGGGTATTTCTTTAAAAAAATAGAACTGGGCTAGCCATTTCAGCAAGAAAAAAACACAACTGGGCTCATGATGTGGTAAACATAAATAAAACCCTGGCTAGACGGCCCACAACCCCCGCACAACCCTGTTGTTACCCTGATCCATCGCTAAAACTTGTATAAATAACAACTGCTTGTTCCTCAAAAAAAAACTACGCGACTTGCTGGGTCCCTAGTGTCAGCCGATCGTAGTGTAATTCTCTCATTTGTTGACTACGTTGACAATGGCGTGAGCCCCAGATGTCCAACCATTAGGAGGAACCATATTTTTGGGCTTGTACTATAGAGGCACTTGCTTGCGTACTGCCATGACGCTGGTGGGTCCCTACTGTCATCCTCTCCACGTACAGTCATCTCCTTGTTCCTCTCGGTTGTTGACGACATTGATAACGCAAGAGGGCGGCGCACCGTGCACGGTGAGCGAACCAAGGCCGCAAGGCAGAGGACGACGGCGAGGCCTCGGACGGAACGAACTGGAGCCGTTGAAGATGCGCCGGTCCAGTCGCAGGCGGAGGGGAGTACGAGGGTTGACTGGTTCGAGCGCGGGTGCATGTTGGGGCTGACGTCGCCGAAGAATAATAGGGAGGGAGGGACTAGCCAACGTTGGAGGGTACGTACGGTAGGGCAGCGTAGGCGCAACCAGCCATGGGAGGCGGGAGCAGGCGGAGCCGAGGGGGTGGTTTGGTTTGGGCGGCTGGAGGAAGAAGAAGACAAGAGATAGAAGATACACGACAGATGTTGGATGTCAATCCAACGGCTAGTAGGCAGAATCGTTTGTTGATTGGCTAGTAAGTCGACACCACCTTGGATAGGCTATTTCCTCGCGGGTCCCAAATGTCAGAATCCAAATCTGTCATGGTCATGCAGCCTTTCCTATGAAAATTTATAGCCCATTTGATGTGCTAGTTCGAAATAAGTTTGTGGGTGCTGGTGGGGGCTAATCACTTGGCTTCTGTAATGCACAGTGAGCTCAAGCAGCCGGCGAGAGTGATGTTATTTCCCTTGGTTGGGATTTGTTACAATATTTCACTCTAAATTAAACGAATGGCAAGCCATCTGCCTTGTTTCAAAGAAAATATGACAGTCACAGCCGAGTTGAAAAGGGCAGGAACATCTAACTCCAGCTTACAAACTATACAAAGCACGAGGGTTAATTGTTCGTCAGGTTTACAAAAAAACCCAGATTGAAAAGGGCAACAACATCTAACTCCAGCACTGTTTTCGTCAATCATAGTCAAATGGATCGGTCAGGTCCATAGAATGAACATCCCGAGTCATAAAATTTACTGTATCATGACCACAATATGTTGTAAATAGAAGCCCATCACATTCAGAAGCTCTTTTTCCCACCTAAAACTCCTTTTTTTGCTCTTCGACATACCCATCCGTCAAAACCATGCCGCTGATAAACTTAAGCCCGATGGACAATAGTAACCTCGCATTCACCAGGAAGAATGTGACAAATCTTGTGTTTGCACGGTTGGCTACATATCGTTCTAGCGTTATTGTCTTCAATCGAATCTCATGAGAAGTGAGAAAATCCCGATGCTTACGAATCCACCGATTGGTTATAACTTTCTTACCCCGTCCTGTTGCCTAAATAGACATGAAGATTGAAAACAGTTAAGGTCTAAAAGAAGAGTGTCAAAAGAGCAACAACTGAACGGTTAATTCTAGTACACTATATGCGGGCTTCCAATGTGCGTGAAATTATCACCTTTATATACAACTTCTCCAGACATGGAAAGCATTGCAGCAAGCCAATAATCTTGTTCAGATCAAAACTATTCATTTGGATATATAAGATCTTGACAGAATCCAACACCATTGATAGGCCATCCGTGGAGAAACTCTTCATTGAGCATAGAACATAATATTAGTACAAAATGTGTACTCCAAGATGATATATAAATTATGCGCAGAAATTTAAAATGCAGCTTATGGTTACAAGTGTAGATGATAATATAAAGTACCTGAAGAACTATGGAGCCAAACACCATATTGAAATGAGCACAAAGATCATGTATTACACCCAAGGTCTCCAGTTTAGGCGCAGAGAGGACGGTTATTTGCAACGGTGAATAATTAGAATCAAGGATCAACCTTTGAAGTGAAGGGGCATCTTGGATGATGAGCCGCCTTCCGTCAAAAGAAATTCCAATTCTTACAAGGTTAGGCGACTTTATTTGGAGGCAACCGATTCTAACTGTGAAAACAAGCACCAAGCACTCCAGCGCAGGGCAACTGGAGTGGATGATGCTGTGCAATGAGGCCTCCGATATACGAACCCGCACAAGTGAAAGTTTCTTGAGAAATGGGAGTCGAAGGTTTAGTACCAGATTGTCTGGTAGGTAGCACAGTGCAAAGGTGTTGGTGTGGAGAGAGGAGGAAAACCGCGAGATGGACATCGGTGCTGAGGGCACAAGTTCATGGCGTTCGGTATGTGGTATGTGATTTACAGGGGAATAGTAGAACTCAAGCAGCTGTAGTTCTGTGAATTCAGGGGATTTCAGCCAGGCGTCCACCGTCCAGGGCATGGTATGCTTGCTCAGGTAGAATGACGGGATGTAGAGGCTTTGAACGAAGTCCTGGTGGGAGGAGATGATGGCTTTGGGGATTTCAAAATCATTGAAGAGAGATAGCTGACGACAGTCGAGATTAAGGGGCACGACGCGCCATAGAGGGCGCCACCGAATTGAGAGGACTTGGGTGCGGCAGCAATCCTTGGTGGGGAGAAGCGAGATGATCTCCCCAAGGACGGCGTCCGGGAGATCGCTGATGCGGTCCACCCGAGATTCTACGGGTTCCTGGGATCCGGTGGGGGCGGGGTCGCCGCTTCTCCCCGCGCTGCCGGGTGCGGGATCTACAACAGGCGTCGCCGCTGGTGGGAGCCTCATCTTCTTGGCGCTGGGGTCAGCTAAGTCCATTTTCCTCGAGGGCGTCACGTCGCGCTCACGGATTTGAGCAGAGTAACGAATGACGAGCCTAGTTGTAGTGCGAGCGAAGATGAAGGGGAGCTGGGGGTTTTTTGTAGGAGTGAGGAATAAGGGGAGCTGGGGTTTTCTGTAGGAGTGAGGTGATGAATTTGGGGGTACGAGTGGAGCGAGCTGATGTGAGGTGGGTGGGAACGAGGAGGAAGAAGAGCACCCA
>NC_041381.1:1646620-1682762 GCF_002162155.2 Triticum dicoccoides
GGGACCAAAGGCCAATTTTCAGCAGCCCAAAGGGCGGGAAGCGGCGGCCTTTGGTCCCGGTTGGTGGCACCAACCGGGACTAAAGGGGGGTATTAGTCCCGGTTGGTGCCACCAACCGTGACTAATGCACCCCTTTAGTCCCGGTTGGTTCCACCAACTGGGGCCAAAGGCCTGTGCTGCCCCGAACCTAATATTTAGTCCCACCTCGCTAGTTGAGAGGGAGGCGCACCTGTTTATAAGGTGCGCCTTCCCTCTCGAGCTCCTCTCTTAAGCAAGCTTTCGGGCCTAACCCTGCAATCTGTGCCTGTGGGCCTACTGGGCCTCCTGCGGGCCTGAATCCTGGCCCATGGTAGGGTTTCTAGTCATATTCAGGCCGTGGGGGCCCAGTAGGTGGCACTTTTTTCCAGTTTTTTATTTTGTTTTCTGCATTATTTATTTTCTTTTGTTTTTTTCTTTATTTTTTAATTCTTTTTGCTTTTAGTTTTAGAAAAATTATAAACTTTCTGTTAGTGCCATTAGTTTTCAAATTTGAAAACACTTTTTTGTTTTCTTTGTTGCTTTATTCATTTTATTTTGTTTCTACTTACAACAAAATACTTATTGTTGCTATTTTTATTTTTTTTCCAGTTTTTTTTGTTTTGTTTTCTACATTATTTATTTTCTTTTGTTTTTTGCTTTATTTTTAATTCTTTTTGCTTTTAGTTTTAGAAAAATTATAAACTTTCTGTTAGTGCCATTAGTTTTCAAATTTGAAAACACTTTTTTTGTTTTCTTTGTTGCTTTATTCATTTTATATTGTTTCTACTTACAATAAAATACTTATTGTTGCTATTTTTATTTTTTTTCCAGTTTTTTTGTTTTGTTTTCTGCATTAATTATTTTCTTTTGATTTTTTGCTTTATTTTTTAATTCTTTTTGCTTTTAGGTCAGCAAAATTATGAACTTTCTGTTTGTGCCATTAGTTTTCTTTGAAATTTGTGTGAATCACAAGTTTGTGAGCTCAACAAGGCGTGTAGAGGGACGGGCTTATAAAACGGTGTGAGCGCCCTTCGGTTGGCGAGGTTTTCAAATTCATAGTTTTCAAATGAACTATGAAAAAGTTGTCATAGCATGTGCATGTACAAAACGGACAATGGTATCATACTCGTCTGTTACAAAGTTGGCATGGTATCATCATATATAATAGTTGCGGGAGAAAGTCTTCACTTTTTCTTTGCTTGTGTCGTTTGCTTATTGCACCGTAACCATGGATAATCTTCATCGTTTATCAGGATGCTTGGGTCAGCCTTGACTTTGAAGGGGGGAATTTCATGAAACTTTTCATACTCTTCAGACATGTCTGTCTTGCCCTCCACTCCCAGGATGTCCCTTTTTCCTGAAAGAACTATGTGGTGCTTTGGCTCATTGTATGATGTATTCGCTTCCTTATCTTTTCTTTTCCTCGGTCTGGTAGACATGTCCTTCACATAGATAACCTGTGCCACATCATTGGCTAGGACGAACGGTTCGTCAGTGTACCCAAGATTTTCCAGATCCACTGTTGTCATTCCGTACTGTGGATCTACCTGTACCCCGCCTCCTGACAGATTGACCCACTTGCACTTAAACAAAGGGACCTTAAAATCTACTTCGTAGTCAAGTTCCCATATGTCTACTATGTAACCATAATATGTGTCATTTCCATTGTCGGTTGCTGCATCAAAGCGGACACCGCTGTTTTGGTTGGTGCTCTTTTCATCTTGTCAATCGTGTAAAATGTATTCCCATTTATCTCGTATCCTTTCCAAATCATTAGAGTCGAAGATGGTCCCCTGGACAACAAGTACAGCTCATCACAAACAGTGCTGTCACCTCTGAGACGTGTTTCCAACCAACTGCTGAAAGTCCTGATGTGTTCACATGTAATCCAGTCGTCGCACTGCTCCGCATGTTTGGAGCGCAGACTGTTCTTGTGTTCATCGACATACGGGGTCACCAAGGTAGAGTTCTGTAGAACTGTGTAGTGTGCTTGAGACCAAGAATATCCGTCCCTGCATATTATTGAGTCCCTTCCAAGCGTGCCTTTTCCAGTCAGTCTTCCCTCATACCGCGATTTAGGTAGACCTATCTTCTTAAGGCCAGGAATGAAGTCAACACAAAACCCAATGACATCCTCTGTTTGATGGCCCATGGAGATGCTTCCTTCTGGCCTAGCGCGGTTACGAACATATTTCTTTAGGACTCCCATGAACCTCTCAAAGGGGTACATATTGTGTAGAAATACGGGCCCCAAAATGACAATCTCGTCGACTAGATGAACTAGGACGTGCGTCATGATATTGAAGAAGGATGGTGGGAACACCAGCTCGAATCTGACAAGACATTGCGCCACATCACTCCTTAGCGTTGGTACGATTTCTGGATCGATCACCTTCTGAGATATTGCATTGAGGAATGCACATAGCTTCACAATGGCTAATCGGACATTTTCCGGTAGAAGCCCCCTCAATGCAACCAGAAGCAGTTGCGTCATAATCACGTGGCAGTCATGAGACTTTAGGTTCTGGAACTTTTTCTCTGGCATATTTATTATTCCCTTTATATTCGACGAGAAGCCAGTCGGGACCTTCATACTCAGCAGGCATTGAAGGAATATTTCTTTCTCTTCTTTCGTAAGAGCGTAGCTGGCAGGACCTTCATACTGCTTCAGAGGCATGCCCTCTTTTTCGTGCAAGCGTTGCAGGTCCTCTCGTGCCTCAGGTGTATCTTTTGTCTTCCCATACACGCCCAAGAAGCCTAGCAGGTTCACGCAAAGGTTCTTCGTCACGTGCATCACGTCGATCGAAGAGCGGACCTCTAGGTCTTTCCAGTAGGGTAGGTCCCAAAATATAGATTTCTTCTTCCACATGGGTGCGTGATTCTTAGCGTCATTCGGGACAGCTAGTCCGCCGGGACCCTTTCCAAAGATTACATGTAAATCATTGACCATAGCAAGTACCTGATCACCGGTACGCATGGCGGGCTTCTTCCGGTGATCTGCCTCGCCTTTGAAATGCTTGCCTTTCTTTTGACATTGATGGTTGGTCGGAAGAAATCGACGATGGCCCAGGTACACATTCTTCCTGTAGCTTCCCAGGTATATACTATCGGTGTCAAGTAAACAGTGCGTGCATGTGTGGTATCCCTTGTTTGTTTGTCCTGAAAGGTTACTGAGAGCGGGCCAATCATTGATGGTCACGAACAGCAACGCCTTTAGGTTAAATTCCTCCTTTTTGTGCTCATCCCACGTACGTACACCGTTTCCATTCCACAGCTGTAAAAGTTCTTCAACTAATGGCCTTAGGTACACATCAATGTCGTTGCCGGGTTGCTTAGGGCCTTGGATGAGAACTGGCATCATAATGAACTTCTGCTTCATGCACATCCAAGGAGGAAGGTTATACATACATAGAGTCACGGGCCAGGTGCTGTGATTGCTGCTCTGCTCCCCGAAAGGATTAATGCCATCCGCGCTTAAAGCAAACCATACGTTCCTTGGGTCCTTTGCAAACTCATCCCAGTACTTTCTCTCAATTTTTCTCCACTGCGACCCGTCAGCGGGTGCTCTCAACTTCCCGTCTTTCTTACGGTCCTCACTGTGCCATCGCATCAACTTGGCATGCTCTCCATTTCTGAACAGACGTTTCAACCATGGTATTATAGGAGCATACCACATCACCTTCGTAGGAACCCTCTTCCTGGGAGGCTCGCCGTCAACATCACCAGGGTCATCTCGTCTGATCTTATACCGCAATGCACCGCATACCGGGCATGCGTTCAGATCCTTGTAGGCACTGCGGTAGAGGATGCAGTCATTAGGGCATGCATGTATCTTCTCCACCTCCAATCCTAGAGGGCATACGACCTTCTTTGCTGCGTATGTACTGTCGGGCAATTCATTATCCTTTGGAAGCTTCTTCTTCATTATTTTCAGTAGCTTCTCAAATCCTTTATCAGGCACAGCATTCTCTGCCTTCCATTGCAGCAATTCGAGTACGGTACCGAGCTTTGTGTTGCCATCTTCGCAATTGGGGTACAACCCCTTTTTGTGATCCTCTAACATGCGATCGAACTTCAGCTTCTCCTTTTGACTTTCGCATTGTGTCCTTGCATCAACAATGACCCAGCGGAGATCATCATCATCGGGCACATCGTCTGGTTCCTCTTGATCTTCAGCAGCTTCGCCCGTTGCAGCACCATCGTGCACATCGTCTGGTGCATCTTGATGTTCAGTAGCATCACCGTATTCAGGGGGCACATAGTTGTCATTGTACTCTTCTTCCTCGCCGTCTTCCATCATAACCCCTATTTCTCCGTGCCTCGTCCAAACATTATAGTGTGGCATGAAACCCTTGTAAAGCAGGTGGGTGTGAAGGATTTTCCGGTCAGAGTAAGACTTCGTATTCCCACATATAGGGCATGGACAACACATAAAACCATTCTACTTGTTTGCCTCAGCCACTTCCAGAAAATCATGCACGCCCTTAATGTACTCGGAGGTGTGTCTGTCACCGTACATCCATTATCGGTTCATCTGCGTGCATTATATATAATTAAGTGTGTCAAAAATCATTACAGAACATCATGAATAGATAATTAAGTGACCAAATTAATAGAAGTTCATCATCACATAAAAACCAGAGTACATACATAGTTCTCATCTAACAACATAAAGCTCTGCAGAGCATCTTAATTAATTAAACCATACATTGAAACTATGTAAAACATTTCAATGCGAAAACAAATGCGATCATAATCGCAACCAAGGTAACAACTGATCCAATGGCATAATGATACCAAGCCTCGGTATGAATGGCATACTTTCTAATCTTTCTCATCTTCAAGCGCATTGCATCCATCTTGATCTTGTGATCATCGACGACATCCGCAACATGCAACTCCAATATCATCTTCTCCTCCTCAAGTTTTTTTATTTTTTCCTTCAAGAAATTGTTTTCTTCTTCAACTAAATTTAACCTCTTGACAATAGGGTCGGTTGGAATTTCCGGTTCAACAACCTCCTAGATAAATAAAATCTATGTCACATTGGTCGGCATAATTTTCATAAACAATAAATGAACCAATAGTTATGAAAAGATAATATATACCACATCCGAATCATAGACAGGACGAGGGCCGACGGGGGCGGATACCAAAACCATCGCACTATATAAGATGCAATAATAAAAGTAAGAAAATAATACAAGTATCTATCTAAACAAACAAGTAATAATATTTTCCTTTCAGAAAGAAGATAAGAACAATAGGCTCACCACGGTGGTGCCGGCGATGAAGACGGGGACGGGGCGTGACGGACCGCTAAACCTAGATAAATATTGAGGAAAATGGAGCTTGGCGGTCGAGCTTGGAGAGGAGAAACCTTAAGTAGTGTGGCTCGGGCATTCCATCGAACACCTTGTGTGCATAGGAGGTGAGCTAGAGCACCACCAAGCCCTCTCCCCCTCGGCCAGAAAAAACAGAGCAGTGTGCTCTGCTCTTGCGCGAGGGGCTATATATAGGCAGCACCATTAGACCCGGTTGGTGGCATGAACCGGGACTAAAGGGAACCCTTTGGTCCCGGTTCATGCCACGAACCGGGACCAATGGCCCATGTGGCCCGGGCGCCCCCCTGGGCTCACGAACCGGGGCAAATAGCTCCATTGGTCCCGGTTCTGGATTGAACCGGGACTAATGGGCTGAACTGGCCTGGGCCATTGCCCCCTTTTCTACTAGTGAAGGCTTCAAACCCGGTTCGCTTGACCCAACTCTTTTCACCAAATCATATGATGATGAATTATTCGTGTGCCAAATATATGTTGATGATATTATCTTTGGCTGTACTAACCAATGTTACAATGATGAATTTGCCTATATGATGAGTGAAGAATATCAAATGTCTATGATGGGAGAATTGAAATTCTTCTTAGGTCTTCAGATTCGTCAACAATACAATGTCATATTCATATCTCAGGAGAAATACCTCAAGGATGTGTTGAGGAAATTCGGCATGCAAGATTGGAAATGCGTCAAAATTCCTATGCCCACAAATGGCCATCTATGCACTGATGAAAATGGTAAAGATTTCGATCAAAAGGTATTACCGCTCCATGATTGGCTCTTTATTGTACCTATGTACATCTAGGACGGATATTATGCTTAGTGTTTGCATGTGTGCCCGATTTCAAGCTACACCAAAGGAATCACACCATAAGGCTGTGAAGCATATTCTTCGATATCTAGCTCACACACCAACACTTGGATTATGGTATCCCAAGGGCTCTTCCTTTGATCTCATTGGATATTCAGACTCTGACTATGCTGGCGATCGGGTGGACCGCAAGTCAACATCAGGAACATGCCATTTCCTAGGGCGATCCTTGGTATGTTGGTCCTCGAAGAAGCAGAACTGCGTATCACTCTCCACTGCAGAAGCTGAGTACATTGCTGCTGGATCTTGCTGTGCTCAATTACTATGGATGAAGCAAACACTCAAGGACTATGGCATCAACGTGAAGAATGTGCCTCTCTACTGCGACAATGCGAGTGCCATCAAGATTGCTCACAACCCAGTTCAACACTCGAAGACAAAGCACATCCAGATTCGTCATCATTTTCTGCGTGACCATGTGTTGAAAGGCGACATCTCCATCGATTATGGAAATACTGAAGACCAGCTAGCTGAGATCTTCACTAAGCCCTTGGGTGAGAAGAGATTTAGCAAGTTGCGGTGTGGGCTAAATATCCTAGAATTTTCGAATGTTCTTTGAAAAGGACACACATCCTAAAACTTATGCTGACTTGATGACTTAGATGTGCAACACATGAAGTAACGTTTTTCTTCAATCAATGAAGACTAACTCTCTAAGTGTGAAAAAATTAATGAAGAAATTGATTCTCAGAACCCTACGAGAATTGTATGCGGTGTCTGAAATCAACTTTCTTATACGGTGGGTTATGCCACCAACCAAAGTTGAAAATCTTCAATTTGAGTTTTTCTTCATTTTTGAAATTTCTCAGTTTTTCAAATTCTTCAACTTTGCATTGTCTTCACTCCTTCCGTCATTGTTCTTCATTTGACTATATATATATGAGTTTATGTCCTCCACATCATTCACTTATTGCAAATTCTTCAAGTTGATTTTTTTTCTGCTAAGTGAATGTGATCGGACCCTTCCCCCTCTATGCTAAACTCAACCCAGTCTGTTCACAAATTCTTCATGTGCGTTATATTTGAAACTCGTTCAAATTCTTCACTGTGTCCTTGTCAGCTGAAGAAATTGCGAACGACACTTTAAAATATTCTTATCTGAATTTTCGGCTTTTGCCGCTCAAACCGTTACGCATTCCACGGCATAATTATCTATTCACCCACGATCTCACATGATCTCCCCTTCTCAGTACGTGGGTGACACATGTCGCGCGAATGAGAAGGGTCAGGGGCACGTTTGTCCAAATTCTTCGGGCGAACAGTTATTCATCTCCGCTATAAATACCCCCTCCCCTTCCTCATTTCTCTTGTACTCCGCTCGAACTCACTCCCTCGCTCGAGCTTCTCAAAACCTAGCGTCACCGCTACCTCCATCGTCGCTGGTGAGGAAGAACTTCACTGCCTCGACCTCGTCGCCATCGTACTCGCGCCGGCCGCGGAAATCTTCCCTCCGCCGCCGCCATTGACGTCTTCCTCCGCCAAGTTAGGGCGTGGAAGATCCGAGCCGACGAACTTCCAAATCTACACTTTTAGTTTGTCGTTTTCTTCATCAAGGGTAATTAAAAGTTACTTTTACCGCATGTATTCTACTGATGATTTTCATCAAATCTTCAAAAGGTGTTTATTCTTCAACCTCCATAGTCTAAACACCTAGCACAAATCTTCAGTTCTTGATCAGTTTCTCTAAGTGACATTTTTCTTCATGATTCCTCAATTGTGTGAATCTCACGATCCGCACAACTCTGGAACCTAATACAAAGAACGCTTAGTGAAATTCTTCAAGACACACCGGGTCAATTTCCTCAAACTTCATCAAATTTCACAAAACCTTCTGAGAACGCATATGACCTCTCCAAATTCTTCGCACCTATACTCTGTTCATAGGTACTCATGTCAGCTGCTGAATCACCAGGTTCTCGTCAACTTAACTCATTTATAGCATTCCTCGAAGAAAGGTGCATACTTCTTCAGAGATAATCGTGCAAATTCCTCAGCTAAAGAAAATGGCTGATGGTAAACGTCCTCGGAAAGGAGGAAAGAAGCTTGAAGTAAACACTGCCTTTGAGATCCCTGCGGATATCTATGCAGGGTACTGCACGCCTGATGAGGCAAAACATGGCAAGGAAACAAAGACTGAGCGCAAAGTGCGCATTCAGAGGATAGAAAGGAGATGGGCAAGAGAGTGGAGGGAGTACAGATATGTTACTCCCAAATACATGAAGAAATTTGCTCTTAACCCTCTGTGCTCAAGACCTCCTCTGGCACCTGGCCAGCTAGCTGATCCAACAAGCCTTAAACGTGGTGAGGATTATGCTGATGAATGGGCCAGGTGGCAAGCAAAATTGGCCAAGCAGGCCAAAGAAGCAGTGAAGAAATTCAATGAGGATTCTGCTACTGTCGCTGCCACTGCTGAGGCTTCTTCAAGTAAGAAGGCTATGCCTAAGAAGCCAGCCAAGAAACCACCTACCTCAGCAATGCCCTCACGGCCAAGTTCTTCTTCAATGCCCTCGCGACCAATTTCCTCAGTGCCACCGAGGCAAATTCCTCAAGCTGCCCCAGTTCCTCAAACTGCACCAATTCCTCGGGCTTCAAAACCCTCAGCTCCTCCGGCGAAGTCCTCAGCACCCGTGCATCTCGCCATGTGCCAAAGGACCACTAGCATATCTATTGCCTCAGGAGCTTCAGCGAGTTCTTCAGCTCATCCTTTAACTATCGGTCCCACTCTGCTGAAGACCAAGGCCACTACTGGACGAGGCACTAGAGCAAGTCCTCACAAGAAGCATGTGGTCTTTCAAATTCCATCTGATGATGAGGCTGATGATGATGAACTTGCCGATATCATCAAGGACAGACAGCAGCGGGCCACTAGAGCTAAAGGAAGTGTTGTGCCCCTACTTATGGATCCAAAGAAGATCCTTGATTTCATCGATCTCTGGCACCAGGATCCCAATGCTCCAATGCCAGATTTGGGCCTCACTCCTGGACAAAGTCACGTTGTGACGACATTCATCGCTGAAGAAAAATGGAAGTATGACCAAGCCAGGTCAGTGAAGAAAGTGCAGTACAAGAAGCAGCACTACTTAAAGGACAATGTCCTCAGTCTTTCGCCTGAGCAGCTCCTTGCACTGCAAGCTGAATTCAAGAAGCTCAGCGAAGAATTTGAAGCCTACAAGGCTGATTGGAAGGGTGCCAAGGTCCGATTCGTCCAGCTAATGAAGAAATTCACTTCAAGTGTTGCTGCTCCTGTGCGCATTGAAGTCACTCCGGCTGAAGCATTTGCTCAAGCCACTGAAGGAATTGCCAGCACTGCTGATGAACATCGGGCTGCTGCTGATGAAACTGCAAGCACCAGAGCTGCTGAAGAAATTCTAGCCTCTGAAGAAAATGCCAGGGCAACCACTAGTGTTGCACCTGAAGGAATTGGCAGGCCAGCGGAAGACTCTATCGTTGCGCCTGAAGAAAATGCTCAAGACAGGCCAACTGCATCAGTTGTGTCTAAAGAAATTGATCCCACTGCCACTGCTTCGCCCGCACCAACACCAAGTCCAATTCTTCCTTCTGCTCTGGAAGTGAAGAAAACCAAAGCTACAGAGCGTGATGCTTTGAAGAAGAGGAAAGCATCAACTGCCTCAGAATCTTCGGCCCCCAAGAAGGCGAAGATTTTGACAAGTTCACTGGAGAATCCCATTGATGCTATTCCTCTCGCAAGCATGCCATCTAAGGAACTTGTTTCTCATGGCAAAGAATATCAGATTCCTGATGAATCTGCAGAAGAAGACCCCTCTGCTGCTTCCATAGAGCGGATGGATGAAGAAATTGAAGTTGAAGCATTCACTTCAACCTCTCCGGTATCATCGCTAATGCCTCAGTTTACTGCTGAAGAGGCCAGCGTTGAAGAAATGGAAGTGGATGAGGATGTGGACATTGGCTGCACCACTCCCGTGATGTATGATGATTTTTGGGAGACTCAGCACCCCAACTCACCTCTGTTCACACCACTCAAGAAAATTCCTCAGTCCCCAGCTCCAACTGAAGTTCAAATGGGTTCTAAAGAAATTCAGGCCACCCCTTCCATTCCTGAAGAGATTCCAGCCCCTAGTGCTGATGAAAATGTTGCTGAAGAAATGGAGGCCTAGGCTGCTACTGAAGCTGAAGCTGATATTCCTCAGCCAGCGGCTCCTGAAATTGACATTCCAGAAGTTATTCTTCAGATCACTGATACTCTTGCTACGTCTTGAGCTTGCGTTGGTTTTCCTTGAAGAGGAAAGGGTGATGCAGCAAAGTAGCATAAGTATTTCCCTCAGTATTTGAGAACCAAGGTATCAATCCAGTAGGAGGATCCTCAGAAGTCCCACGCACCTACACAAACAAACAAGAACTCGCAACCAACGCAATAAAAGGGTTGTCAATCCCTTCACGGCCACTTGCGAAAGTGAGATCTGATAGAGATAATATGATAAGATAAATATATTTTTGGTATTTTATAATATAGATCGGAAAGTAAAAGATGCAAATAAAAGTAGATTGAAAGCTTATATGATAAGAGATAGACCCGGGGGCCATAGGTTTCAGTAGTGGCTTCTCTCAAGATAGCATAAGTGTTACGGTGGGTGAACAAATTACTGTCGAGCAATTGATAGAAAAGTGAATAATTATGAGATCATCTAGGCATGATCATGTATATAGGCATCATGTCCGTGACAAGTAGACCAACTCCTGCCTGCATCTACTACTATTACTCCACACGTCGACCGCTATCCAGCATGCATCTAGACTATTAAGTTCATAAAGAACAGAGTAACGCATTAAGAAAGATGACATGATGTAGAGGGATAAACTCATGCAATATGATATAAGCCCCATCTTTTTATCCTCGATGGCAACAATACAATACGTGCCTTGCTGCCCCTGCTGTCACTGGTAAAGGACACCGCAAGATTGAACCCAAAGCTAAGCACTTCTCCCATTGCAAGAAAGATCAACCTAGTAGGCCAAACCAAACTGATAATTCGAAGAGACTTGCAAAGATAACTTAATCACAAATAAAAGAATTCAGAGAAGATTCAAATATTTCTCATAGATAAACTTGATCATAAACCCACAATTCATCGGATCTTGACAAACACACCGCAAAAAGAGTTACATCGAATAGATCTCCAAGACGATCAAGGAGAACTTTGTATTGAGATTCAAAGAGAGAGAAGAAGCCATCTAACTAATAACTATGGACCTAAAGGCCTGTGGTAAACTACTCACAACTCATCGGAAGGGCCTTGGAGATGATGTACACTACAAAAAAAAGACACATCCGTGACATTTTGGGCCGAACGAATTTTTTTCCTGTCATACATATGACACTTCTATGACGATAATTGTGACAAAACCCGGTATCATCATAGATGTGGTGGGCTCCTACTTCTATGACAAAAATTCATGACCGAAAATGGGCTTTTCATCCTGGGCGGGCCGGAGATGCAGCTGCATGACATTCTTTGGGCCGTCCATGACAGAAAAAACCGTGGTAGAAGCGAGGGGGAGGAAAATTTTGGGGAGTTGCCGGTTATGGTGGGAGGGTCGGGGGCCGAGTGATGCACGTTTCTCTCGTACACGTACGCATGTGTGTGCGAGGCGTTGGCTCTAACTAAACCCGAGCGAGGCATTGGGCTCTAACTGAACCCGAGCGATTGCACTGCAGGCTACGCGTTACTGAACCCGAGCGATCGACCGATGGCTGTTAACTGAACCCGATCGAGCGATTCCTTTGCTAGTGTTGCTAACTGAAGCCGATCGATTGGATGAACAGTGAGTGTTGCAGGGGGGGGGTGGGTTGGATGAATAGTGAGCGGTGGCGTTGCCTCTGGATGAACAGGACCGCGTGGTGTGGAGGGCTGGATGAGCAGTAGACGGTGGAGGGGTGCCCGTGGAGGGGTGGTTGAACAGGACCCCGTGGTTTGGAGGGCTGGATGAACAGTAGACGGTGGAGGGCTGGATGAACTGTAGACGGTGGAGGGGTGGTTGAACAGTAGCCGGTGGAGTAGCGCGCGGTGGAGGATGGATGAACAGGAGCCCGTGGAGGCTGGAGGAGGTCGACAGTAGCCCGTGGAGGCTGGAGGAGGTCGATGGTGGAGATGAACAGTATCCCGTGGAGTCCCGATTTGCGGTACGCCACACCCCTTCCGATGAACAGGACCCCCGTTTCGACCTTAGCGCTCCAACACAAGCCCGTTTCGTCCGTTTTGCGGTACGCCACACCCCTCCCGATCAACAAGACCCCCGTTTCGACCGTAGGAGGTCCGTTTCCTCCGTTTTGCGGTACACCACACCCCTCTTGATCAACATGACTCCCCGTTTCGACCGTAGGAGGTCCGTTTCCTCCGTTTTGCGGTACGCCCCACCCCTACCGATCAACAGGACCCCGTTCCGAACGCAGGAGGTCCGTTTCCTCCCTTCTGCGGTATGCCAGGCCTCGTTTCCATCGCCTGTTCCGTCCAAGCCCTCCCGATGAACACGACCACGCATTCCGTTCCGACCCAGCCGGTTGGCTCCCCATGAACACGACGACGACGCTGTTTCTCCGTTCCGACCCAGCCATGTACGTATGCGTGAGTAGGCATTCGAGACCCTGCCCGTATGTACGTACGTGGCCATATTTTATTTCTTGCACCCTCGCCGCTGTACGTACGTGTACATGCTACGTGCGCGCCTCTACTACGACACGTGCGCGCCTCTACATCGACCAGTATGTACGTACACGTTCGCGACCAGAATGACAATGCTACGTACACTTCGACCAGGTGGGTGCCGACTGTCAGGCACTTCCTTGCCTGCGAAGATGTAGCTGGTGGGTCCCAGCAGTCAGGGAGGCGAATCATTTTTTTTGCCCGGACGCACTTCCTTGGGTGCAAAGATGTAGTGATGACCCGCAAGTATACGTGATAGTTGTAGCCTCTTTCGATAAGTAAGAGTGTCGAACCCAACGAGGAGCTAAAGGTAGAACAAATACTCTCTCAAGTCCTATCGGCCACTGATACGACTCTACGCACGCTTGACGTTCGCTTTACCTAGAACAAGTAAGAAACTAGAAGTACTTTCTAGGTGTTGTTGGATAGGTTTGCAAGATAATAAAGAGCACGTAAATAAAAAGTAGGGGCTGTTTAGATAAAGACACAACTAAAGTAAGTATTAGTAGAGAGCTTTTTGTTACGAGAAAGTTATTTGTCCAAGGCAATCGATAACTAGACCGGTAATCATTGTTGCAATTCTATTTGAGGGAGAGGCATAAGCTAACATACTTTCTCTACTTGGATCGTATGCACTTATGATTGGAACTCTAGCAAGCATTCGCAACTACTAAAGATTCATTAAGGTAAAACCCAACCATAACATTAAAGTATCAAGTCCCCTTTTATCCCATACGCAAACAACCTACGTACTCGGGTTTGTGTTTCAGTCACTCACACAACCCACCATAAGCAAATCATAAACATATTGCAAACCCTACAGCGGGAATCCCTCACGCTTGCGCGACACGGAGGGCACAATAGGACAGCACCAATAGTAAAACATGCAACTCAAACCAATCACGATCATCAATTAACCCATAGGACAAAACGGATCTACTCAAGCATCATAAGATAGCCATACATCATTGGGGAATAATATATAGCGTTGAGCACCATGTTTAAGTAGAGATTACATCGGGTAAGAGAGAGGTTACACCGCTGCATAGAGGGAGGAAGAGTTGGTGATGAAGGCAGTGAAGTTGTTGGTGAAGATCGCGGTGATGATGATGGCCTCCGGCAGCGTTCTGGCGCCACCGGAAGCAAGGGGGAGAGGGCCCCCCTTCTTCTTCTTCTTCCTTGACCTCCTCCCTAGATGGGAGAAGGGTTTCCCCTCTCGTCCTTGGCTCCCATCGCTTGGGAGGGGCGAGAGCCCCTCCGAGATTGGATCTATCTCTCTGTTTCTGCGTTCTCGGATTCTACCCGTTCACCGTTTCCTTTATATCTGGAGATCCATAACTCCGATTGGGGTGAATCTTTCACCCAAATCTTTCTCATAAAATTAGCTTTCTTGCGCCAAAAGAAGAGTGTCAACCACCTTACGGGTGGCCCACGAGAGCCCAGGCCGCGCCCAAGGGGGGAGGGCGCGCCCCCTGTCTCGTGGCCACCCCGGACACCGTTTCGCGTTGAATTTACTTCCCAAAAATCATAAATATTCCAAAAAAATCTCCGTCCGTTTTTATCCCGTTTGGAACCCGTTTGATATTGGGTTTCTGCGAAACAAAAAACATGCAACAGGCAGGAACTGGCACTGGGCACTGGATCAATATGTTAGTCGCAAAAAATAGTATAAAAAGTTGCCAAAAGTATATAAAAGTTGAATAATATTGGCATGGAATAATCAAAAATTATAGATACGATGGAGACGTATCATGTAGCTGGTGGGTCCCAGCAGTCAGGGGGGCGAATCATTTTTGTTTTTTGCCCGGACGCACTTCCTTGCATGCGAAGGTGTAGCTGGTGGGTCCCAGCAGTCAGGGGGGAAACATTCTTTTCGTGAAATACGGTGGCCCGTCCGGTGGGTCCCTGCTGTTAGGTGGAGGAATAATTATTTTGCGCGTAATAAGGAGACACTTCCTTGCTGCGGCCATGGAACCAGCTGTCAGCGTCTCCATGCACAGTACTCTTCCGATGGAAGTCGGTCGTTGACCACATTGACCACGCCGCGCTGAGAGCACCATGGCGGTGGACGACGGCGAGGCCTAGGAATGGGAAGACACAGAGGCAGGGAAGACTCGACAGTTGTTTCCCATGCGGAGGGGAGTACGACTGTACGAGGGTCTACTCGTTCGTCTGCCGTCGCTAGAGAATAACAGCAGGTGTGGGTGAGTAGAGGGATGGCTAGGCCAGCAATGGGAGTACGGTGGGGCGGTGAAGCCTGCGCGGCAGCATAGCCGGCTGCGGGGAGGAGGGAGCAGGCAGTCCCGCCAGCGTTTGTTTGAGCGGCTGGAGTAGGAAGAGCAGAGATTGAAGAAGCATGACGGCCGTTGGATGGACATCCAACAGTCACTGCTTGTGCGTCAACCTCTTTTTTAGGAAAGCCTCAAATCTGTGAAAACAACATACAACCCATCTGCCATTATTTCTAATAATTTACAGCCCATTTGCTAATTCTTAAGGTTTTTTTGGAGCCCATATTCTTTTTGTTAGCATTACAGCTCATATTGTGGCCACAGTTAAAAAAATTATACGAAATTTTGCATATTTCGGTGTGGTCCGAACTATTTTTAATCCCGAAATTTCGACTCACATTCAAACTGATTTTAAAAATAAATGTATATCAATATAAAATCCAACAAATTCTCCACGCATAAAAATTAATGTAATTTAAAATCTTGAAATGAAAAAAAAGATATTTGAAACTAATTGCCGGTTTGATGTGTTTTAAAAATGTACAACCCATTTCTCACTACTGATGGGCCATTTTCTTGGCCAGCCGAATGAAAGCTCCCCTCGTCTTGAAAGATTTGCGGCCCAAAAGGCCTGACAAAGTGACTTATTTGGCAAATCACAAAAAAACTAGGCTGTGGCCATGGACCCAGCTGTCAGCCTCTCCACGTACAGTACTCTTCCGATGGAAGTCGTTCCTTGACCATGTTGACCACGTTGCGCGGAGAGCACCACGGCGGTGGATGATGGTGAGGCCTAGGAAGGGGAGGACGTAGAGCCGGGGAAGACGCGGCAGCGGAAGCCCGCGCGGAGAGGAGTACGAGGGTTCACTGGTTCGGCTGCGGTTTGAGGCTGCCGTCGCCGCAGGGCCTGGCCAGAGGTGGGAATAGTAGGGGGCGGTGAGGCCTCTGCGGTAGCACAGCCGGCCACGGGAGGCAGGAGCATGCGGCACGACCGGCACTGCTTTGGGCGGCTGGAGCAAGAAGACCAGAGGTTGAAGAAGCACTACGGCCATTGGATGGACATCGTATGGTCACTGGAGTTAGAGTCGTTCATATTGACTAAGTTGACAAAGCCCTTCGTCCCCGTCAACTTAGTAGGCCCACAAGTCAGCCTCCCACCAAGGTGGGTCCCAGCTAGCCGGGGGAGTATTTATTTTTTTGTGCGTAATAAGGAGGCACTTCCGGTGGGTCCGAGCTGACAGCGGGGGAAACGTTTTTTCACGAAATACGGTGGCCCGTCTAGTGGGTCCCAGTAGTCAGGGGGAAACGATTTTTTTTGCAAAATACTGTTGGCCCGTCTAGTGGGTCCCCGCTGTCAGGTGGAGGAATAATTATTTTCCGCGTAATAAGGAGGCACTTCCTTGCGGCTGCCATGGACCCAGCTGTCAGCCTCTCCATGTACAGTACTCTTCCGATGGAAGTCGGTTGTTGACCACATTAACCACACCGCGTCGAGAGCACCACGGCGATGGACGACGGTGAGGCCTAGGAAGGGGACGACGCGGAGCCGGGGCAAGGGAGGCAGGAGCAGGCGGTAGCACAGCCGGCCACGGGAGGCAGGAGCAGGCGGCACGGCCGGCGCTGCTTTGGGCGGCTGGAGCAAGAAGACCAGAGGTTGAAGAAGCACTATGGCCGTTGGATGGACATCATACGGTCACTGGAGTATTGACTAAGTTGACAAAGCCCTCCGTCCCCGTCAACTTAGTAGGCCCACAAGTCAGCCCAACAATATGGTGGGTCCCAGCTAGCAGGGGGTATTCATTTTTTGGGTGTAATAAGGAGGCACTTTCTTGCGTGCGAAGATATAGCTGGTGGGTCCGACCTGTCAGCGGGGGGAACATTTTTTTCGTGAAATACAGAGGCCCTTCCTGTGGGTCCTAGCTGTCAGGTGGAGTAATCATTATTTTGCATGTAATAAGGAGGCATTTCCTTGCGTGCGGCCGTGGACCCAGCTGTCAGCCTCTCCGTGTACAGTCCACTTCCGATGGATGTTGTTCATTGACCACGTTGACCAGGCCGCGCCGAGAGCACCAGGGCGGTGGACGACGGCGAGGCCTAGGAAGGGAATGACACGGAGCCAGGGAATACTCGGCAGTTGTTTCCCACGCGGAGGAGTACGAGGGTTTACTGGTTCGTCTGCCGTCGCCGGAGAATAACAACATGTGTGGGTGAGTACAGGGATGGCTAGGCCAGCGATGGGAGTACGGTGGGGCCGTGAGGCCTGCGCGGCAGCATAGCCGGCCCCGCGAGGAGGGAGCAGGCAGTCCCGCCGGTGCTTGTTTGAGCGGCTGTAGCATGAAGAGCAGAGATTGAAGAAGCACAACAGCCGTTGGATGGACATCCAACAGTCACTGCTCTCGTGTGTTGACTAAGTTGACAGGGCGTTGCGTGTGCGTCAACCTTTTTTTATGAAAGCATACGCGTCAACCTGTAGTAGGCACACAAGTCAGCCTCAAATCTGTGGAAAACAGGATACAACCCATCTGCCATTATTTCTAATAATGTACAACCCATTTGCTAATTCTTAAGAATATTTTTGGAGCCCATCTTCTTTTTGTTAGCATTACACCCCATATTGTGGCCACGGTTAAAAAGTATACGAAATTTTGCATATTTCGGTGCGGTCAACTGTTTTTAATCCAGAAATATCGATTCACATTCAAACTATTTTGAAAAATAATTTATATAAATATAAAATCCAAATAATTGTCCACGCATAAAAATCAATGGAATTTAAGATCTTGTAATGAAAAAAATTGAAACTAATTCTCGGTTTGATGTGTTTTAAAATTGTACAGCCCATTTCTGGGCAAACCGAATGAAACTCTCCTCGTCTTGAAAGATTTGCAGCCCAGCAGGGCTGATAAAGCAAGTATGCCTTGTTTGGGTATTTCTTTAAAAAAATAGAACTGGACTAGCCATTTTCAGCAAGAAAAAAACACAACTGGGCTCATGATGTGGTAAACATAAATAAAACCCTGGCTAGACGGCCCACAACCCCCGCACAACCTCGTTGTTACTCTGATCCGTCGCTAAAACTAGTATAAATAACAACTGCTTGTTCCTCAAAAAAAAAACTACGTGACTTGCTGGGTCCCTGGTGTCAGCCTCTCGTAGTGTAATTCTCTCGTTTATTGACTACGTTGACAATGGCGTGAGCCCCAGATGTCCAACCATTAGGAGGAACCATATTTTTGGGCTTGTACTATAGAGGCACTTGCTTGCGTACTGCCATGATGCTGGTGGGTCCCTACTGTCATCCTCTCCACGTACAGTCATCTCCTTGTTCCTCTCGGTTGTTGACGACATTGATAACGCAAGAGGGCGGCGCACCGCGCACGGCGAGCGAACCAAGGCCGCAAGGCAGAGGACGACGGCGAGGCCTCGGACGGAACGAACTGGAGCCGTTGAAGATGCGCCGGTCCAGTCGTAGGCGGAGGGGAGTACGAGGGTTGACTGGTTCGGGCGCGGGTGCGTGTTGGGGCTGACGTCGCCGGAGAATAATAGGGAGGGAGGGACTAGCCAACATTGAAGGGTACGTACGGTAGGGCGGCGTAGGCGCAACCAGCCATGGGAGGCGGGAGCAGGCGGAGCCGAGGGGGTGGTTTGGTTTGGGCGGCTGGAGGAAGAAGAAGACAAGAGATAGAAGATACACGACAGATGTTGGATGTCAATCCAACGGCTAGTAGGCAGAATCGTTTGTTGACTGGCTAGTAAGTCGACACGACCTTGGATAGGCTATTTCCTCGCGGGTCCCAAATGTCAGAATCCAAATCTGTCACGGTCATGCAGCCTTTCCTATGAAAATTTATAGCCCATTTGATGTGCTAGTTCGAAATAAGTTTGTGGGTGCTGGTGGGGGCTAATCACTTGGCTTCTGTAATGCACAGTGAGCTCAAGCAGCCGGCGAGAGTGATGTTATTTCCCTTGGTTGGGATTTGTTACAATATTTCACTCTAAATTAAACGAATGGCAAGCCATTTGCCTTGTTTCAAAGAAAATATGACAGTCACAGCCGAGTTGAAAAGGGCAGGAACATCTAACTCCAGCTTACAAACTATACAAAGCACGAGGGTTAATTGTTCGTCAGGTTTACAAAAAAACCCAGATTGAAAAGGGCAACAACATCTAACTCCAGCACTGTTTTCGTCAATCATAGTCAAATGGATCGGTCAGGTCCATAGAATGAACATCCCGGGTCATAAAATTTACTGTATTATGACCACAATATGTTGTAAATAGAAGCCCGTCACATTCAGAAGCTCTTTTGCCCACCTAAAACTCCTTTTTTTGCTCTTCGACATACCCATCCGTCAAAACCATGTCGCTGATAAACTTAAGCCCGATGGACAATAGTAACCTCGCATTCACCAGGAAGAATGTGACAAATCTTGTGTTTGCACGGTTGGCTACATATCGTTC
Source organism: Triticum dicoccoides (assembly GCF_002162155.2). Taxonomy (NCBI): domain Eukaryota; kingdom Viridiplantae; phylum Streptophyta; class Magnoliopsida; order Poales; family Poaceae; genus Triticum; species Triticum dicoccoides. The sequence continues at coordinate 1,666,219 of NC_041381.1, forward strand.
TAGCGTTATTGTCTTCAATCGAATCTCATGAGAAGTGAGAAAATCCCGATGCTTACGAATCCACCGATTGGTTATAACTTTCTTACCCCGTCCTGTTGCCTAAATAGACATGAAGATTGAAAACAGTTAAGGTCTATAAGAAGAGTGTCAAAAGATCAACAACTGAACGGTTAATTGTAGTACACTATATGCGGGCTTCCAATGTGCGTGAAATTATCACCTTTATATACAACTTCTCCAGACATGGAAAGCTTTGCAGCAAGCCAATAATCTTGTTCAGATCAAAACTATTCATTTGGATATATAAGATCTTGACAGAATCCAGCACCATTGATAGGCCATTCGTGGAGAAACTCTTCATTGAGCATAGAACATAATATTAGTACAAAATGTGTACTCCAAGATGATATATAAATTATGCACAGAAATTTAAAATGCAGCTTATGGTTACAAGTGTAGATGATAATATAAAGTACCTGAAGAACTATGGAGCCAAACACCATATTGAAATGAGCACAAAGATCATGTATTACACCCAAGGTCTCCAGTTTAGGCGCAGAGAGGACGGTTATTTGCAACGGTGAATAACTAGAATCAAGGATCAACCTTTGAAGTGAAGGGGCATCTTGGATGATGAGCTGCCTTCCGTCAAAAGAAATTCCAATTCTTACAAGGTTAGGCGACTTTATTTGGAGGCAACCGATTCTAACTGTGAAAACAAGCACCAAGCACTCCAGCGCAGGGCAACTGGAGTGGATGATGATGTGCAATGAGGCCTCCGATATACGAACCCGCACAAGTGAAAGTTTCTTGAGAAATGGGAGTCGAAGGTTTAGTACCAGATTGTCTGGTAGGTAGCACAGTGCAAAGGTGGCGGTGTGGAGAGAGGAGGAAAACCGCGAGATGGAGATCGGTGCTGAGGGCACAAGTTCATGGCGTTCGGTATGTGGTATGTGATTTACAGGGGAATAGTAGAACTCAAGCAGCTGTAGTTCTGTGAATTCAGGGGATTTCAGCCAGGCGTCCACCGTGCAGGGCATGGTATGCTTGCTCAGGTAGAATGACGGGATGTAGAGGCTTTGAACGAAGTCTTGGTGGGAGGAGATGATGGCTCTGGGGATTTAAAAATCATTGAAGAGAGATAGCTGACGACAGTCGAGATTAAGGGGCACGACGCGCCATAGAGGGCGCCACCGAATTGAGAGGACTTGGGTGCGGCAGCAATCCTTGGTGGGGAGAAGCGAGATGATCTCCCCAAGGACGGCGTCCGGGAGATCGCTGATGCGGTCCACCCGAGATTCTACGGGTTCCTGGGATCTGGTGGGGGCCGGTTCGCCGCTTCTCCCCGCGCTGTCGGGTGCAGGATCTACAACAGGCGTCGCCGCTGGTGGGAGCCTCATCTTCTTGGCGCTGGGGTCAGCTGACTCCATTTTCCTCGAGGGCGTCACGTCGCGCTCACGGATTTGAGCAGAGTAACGAATGACGAGCCTAGTTGTAGTGCGAGCGAAGATGAAGGGGAGCTGGGGGTTTTCTGTAGGTGTGAGGAATAAGGGGAGCTGGGGTTTTCTGTAGGAGTGAGGTGATGAATTTGGGGTTACGAGTGGAGCGAGCTGACGTGAGGTGGGTGGGAACGAGGAGGAAGAAGAGCACCCAGGTTTTTGGGGGGGGGGGGGTGCGCTGGGTGTGGGTAGCGCCTCTCATTCAGTAAATATATGGGCTTTTGAATTGATTTTACTATTTACTAGTGTGGATTGGCTGTTTTGTCTTGGGCTCAGAGAAACAATTACTACTAGTACAGTGGAGACACTCTACAGCTACCCAGAAAAACAACTATTACTAGTACAGTGGAGACACTCTACCGCTTTTGGCTCTCCTAGGTCATTGAAACGTCTCCCTCTACTGAATGTCGTTATACTTTTGTTCACCGACATGCGGGCCATGCAGCGCGCGGGCCCAAATGCCATCCACCAACGTATCTATAATTTTTGATTGTTCCATGCTATTATATTACCCCTTTTGGATATTTATGGGCTTTATTTAACACATTTATATCATTTTTGGGACTAACCTACTAACCGGAGGCCCAACCCATATTGTTGTTTTATTGCCTGTTTTAGTATTTCGAAGAAAAGGAATATCAAACGGAATGAAACCTTCGGCATCATGATTTTTTGGAAGAATATCATCCTGGAGGCTTGGAGATCAAGTCAGAAGACCCTCGAGGAGCCCAGGAGATAGGGGGCGCCCCCCTACAGGGCGCGCCCCCCTGTCTCGTGGACCCCTCGAGCACCTCCCGACCGACTTCTTTCGCCTATATATGCCTACGTACCCTAAAACCATAGAATATTAAGATAGATCGCGAGTTCCGCCGCCGCAAGCCTCTGTAGCCGCCAAAAACCTCTCAGGAGCCCGTTTCGGAATCCATCACCGGTGGCCATCTTCATCATCCCAGCGCTCTCCATGACGAGGAGGGAGTAGTTCACCCTCGGGGCTGAGGGTATGTACCAGTAGCTATGTGTTTGATCTCTCTCTCTCGTGTTCTCTCTATGGCACGATCTTTATGTATCACGAGCTTTGCTATTATAGTTGGATCTTATGATGTTTCTCCCCCTCTATTCTCTTGTGATAAATTGAGTTTCCCCTTTGAAGTTATCTTATTGGATTGTGTCTTTGTTTGAGAACACTTGATGTATGTCTTGCCGTGTTTATCTGTCGCGACAATGGGATATCACGTGCCACTTGATGTATGTTTTGGTGACCAACTTGCGGGTTCCGCCCATGAACCTATGCACAAGGGTTGGCACACGTTCTTGACTCTCCGGTAGAAACTTTGGGGCACTCGTTGAAGTACTTTTATGTTGGTTGGATGAATCTGAGATTGTGTGATGCATATCGTATAATCATGCCCACGGATACTTGAGGTGACAATGGAGTATCTAGGTGACATTAGGGTTTTGGTTGATTTGTGTCTTAAGGTGTTATTCTAGTACGAACTCTTTTATAGATCGATCCGAAAGAATAACTTTGAGGTGGTTTCGTACCCTACCATAATCTCTACGTTTGTTCTCCGCTATTAGTGTCTCTGGAGTGACTCTTTGTTGCATGTTGAGGGATTGTTATATGATCTGTCTATGTTATTATTGTTGAGAGAACCTGCACTAGTGAAAGTATGAACCCTAGGCCTTGTTTCCTATCATTGCAATACCGTTTACGATCACTTTTATCATTAGTTACCTTGCTGTTTTTATTATTTCAGATTACAAATACCTATATCTACCATCCATATTGCACTTGTATCACCATCTCTTCGCTGAACTAGTGCACCTATACAATTTGCCATTGTATTAGGTGTGTTGGGGACACAAGAGACTCTTTGTTATTTGGCTGCAGGGTTGTTTGAGAGAGACCATCTTCATCCTATGCCTCCCATGGATTGATAAACCTTAGGTCATCCACTTGAGTGAAATTTGCTACTGTTCTACAAACCTGTGCACTTGCAGGCCCAACAACGTCTACAAGAAGAAGGTTGTGTAGTAGACATCAGAGAGCCACCCCGGTCGTAGCGCGGCAGTAACGAGCCATCGTATCACAAAACTCCACCTCCCCGCAGTCTAAGTTTGACGAATGAAGCAACCATTATTTCACTCTTCGCTGAATCCCCTTCTCCCTCACCGTCTTCAAGAAAGGCAACACTCGCATCTGCCACTGTTCTTCTCTCCCAACGAAGGGAAGGTAACCGGATCCGTGATGTTGGTCTATTTTTGTTCAGAGAAAAAAAAGAACTTTTGCAAAGCAGTAACCGATCCTCACTCTCTTTTTTGTTTCATTGTCATTGCGATTGTGTTTTCCTTTCAGTGGTCTCCTAGTATTCGTTAGTTTCATAATGGACCAAGGAGAACCAGGCAAAGATCTTCCGGTATTGGAGCAGACACGGGAGGCTGATCCCCACGAGACAGAGAGCTCCAAGAAGATGGAGGCAACCACCGAGCCGACCCCAGATACGCTCACGGCCACTACTGAGATGGTCAACGCCCCGTTTGAGGTTACAGTCCCCGTGGCACTGCAGGAGCAGTTTTCCCCCTTCGAGGATGTGTCCCCCCCCGCTGAGCTGCCCAAGGTGATTTCCTTCTTTGCCGATCTCGATTGTGGTTTTTCATCTAAGTATGTGGTGATTTTTTTAGAAAAGGAAGTATGTGGTGATTAATAATGCAAAATTTTATTAGCTTCGATGTCATGCTATACATAGTGGTTTAAATAACTTGTGTTTCTTATACTGAAAAGTAATTCAGAATTTGTTTCTATTTCAATTAGAGCCCTGATGCAGACAAGGATTGTGTGGTTGTACATGTCACTCGCTATGAGGCGGACGACCTGAATATACGCATCGGGAAAACAGAGTTCTTAGGCTGTTGGATCCTGGAAGCCATTTGCGGTTATACCAATGAAGAGTTGTATTCCAGCCTCACTATTGTCATGCGTATTGTCTAGGGTGTACTGAAGCACAAGAAGTTCAAAGCTACTCCTTCGTTTGTGAGGCATACTGTTCTTGTCAAGCTTACGCAGGAAGATGACGTGGCATGCCTCCAAAAACAAGTTTATCAGTGGCAAGGACACAAGGTTGTCTTCATGAAGGTTCATAGAATTGAGCTGCTGCGGGACGTCCTCGATGATGTTCATGGCAAGGTCCGTCTTGTGTCCAGCCCAAATTAGATCGAGGCATGAAATAGTTGCCCCAGCTAGTGTTTAATAGTAGTTTGGATTCTGTCTAATTATCCGAACCTTGCCTGTTATCGACCCCTCTGGGGCTAGTACTCTGTTTGAATCTGTCTATGGGAACTGCTGCTACTTTTATGTGCCCGTGAATCATGTGAGAACCATCGTAATTGTTGCCGAAACAGATGCGTCCTCACTAGTTTTTCATGAATATGGCTTGGTAAGACATAAGTTGTCACGGTTTATCATACGAGCAGTGTGTGCTTTGATGAAATAGAGCACTCGTTCGACAACCGTGCGCCGACGTATACATAAGTACTTGTAAACACTGTTGGTGCTACCCCACTTGTAAGCAGTTGTGCAAAACACGGCACATTGGCTCAGCTCGCTTCAACACTAGGCTAACGAGGGACGTCGAGCTATTGCGGTGGACGACGTCGTCGGGGAGGAGGCTCCGGCTGGGGAGCGGTGACGTGGCAGACGGAGGAGGGTGGGGTTTCGCGGCTGGAGCGGAGAGGTTATGGCGGCCTGGGATTTCGAATGGCGAAAAGGGGGCGATGGGAGGGGGTGAAGCATGACTTAGGGACGCGCTTGTTCAAAATGTAGGGTGTGTTACAAAAGTACCCCTTACCGATTTGAACTAGCGGCCCTTTCGCTCAGGGTTAGGAGGGGGATTTTGCGTGTCGGGATTTGGCAGCTGGTGGGAGTTTTCGCGCGCGTTGTAATTTCGGGATAGCAAGGCGCGGGTTGTGAAGGCGCCAGTTTTGGGAGAACGATATCTGAATTTTCGGGATATAACAAGACGCGGGTTGAATTTTAGGGACAAGCCTAACATGTAGTAATATTGTACTTGTACGTACCAAATCAATTCGCACTTCCCTCAACCAAAAAGAAAACAAAAAAAATAAAACTATTCACACCACACAAAGAGAGAGTCTTGCCCCGTTTTACTATACAAATGCTATTCAAAGCTACTCCCTCCTTCCATCTATATAGGGCCTAATACATTTTTCGATGCTAACTTTGACCAAATATTAGAGCAATGATATATGACATGCAACTTACACAAAGCACACCGTTAAATTCGTCTGTGAAAGGTTCTTTCAATGATATAATTTTCACATTGTGCATGTCATGTACTATTAATCTTGTCAATAGTCAAAGGCGGTCTTAAAAATCTCATTACGCCCTATATAGATGGAAGGAGGGAGTATGAATCCATGTTATGTCCGATTAAATTTTTTCGCTTGCTGTATAATGCATGTAACCTACTCATACCAACATTTTAGTGCATTCCAAATGTCTATACTACCGCTGCAATTCGAACTAAATTTGAATTCGTTTCTCTATTTCAATAAGAATCTACAATCATGATTGTTGCCAACTTCAACCATCATAGTTTCCTTGCTATCCGCCAGATATAAATTGGACGGCCTATAATGCAGGATGGCAGGCACACCATCATCAACAACTCCGTTTTTTATAAGAGTAGAGATAAAATATATTAAATGTAGTATAACATGTTCATAACCACACCATGTGTATCACCGTTATATATATTCACACATGCGTCGGTTTAAAACACTATGATAAATTCTTCAAATATTCGAATTCGCTTTTTATAATGAAGTATATATGATCTCTATTTGTCTTTTACACCCACACAACCCTCTTATCTTTGTAGCTAGCGCTAACTTTCTCTTGTGCATGCACACACCTGCATCCCTCTCACCCTCCCTCAGCATTCTCTAGCTCCATGCGCAAATTCGTCTTTTCACTTAGGTCATTCACCCACGGTGTGTGTAGGCCCCCAGCTCCTTCTTTACGGCACATATCGATCGATATGCCTCTCTAGCCAGGTGTGCCTAGCACAAACACAAGCTTCCCCTCTTCTCTTGTCACCATCCATGCCTCACTCCCACCACTCTTTTCATCGTTCTTGTACTCGCACACTGCTCCCCCTCGATATAGTATGCCTCTCGTACCACCTCCTACATGCATCCCTCTCTCTCTATCCTTCTCCTCATGCCTCATTCGCTTCTAACACACACATGCATGTATACCGATTGATCTCCCAACATATACCTAGATCGACTTTAACTACCCCCCATCGATTGGCGTACCTCACAAGTTATGTCTCTCCTTTCTCTAACAAAGGGCGATTGATCTTCCTATGTACTTACGTCTGCTTACCACAGCCACATTGAGGGAGTCCTGGACCAGGGGGTGTCCGGATGGCCGAACTATCATCTTTGGGTGGACTCCTAGACTATGAAGATACAAGATTGAAGACTCTGTCCCGTGTACGGATGGGACTTTCCTTGGCGTGGAAGGCAAGCTTGGCGATACGGATATGTAGATTTCCTACCATTGTAACCGACTCTGTGTAACCCAAACCCTATCCGGTGTCTATATAAACCGGAGGGTTTTAGTCCATAGGACGAACAACAATCATACCATAGGCTGGCTTCTAGGGTTTAGCCTCTCTGATCTCGTGGTAGATCTACTCTTGTACTACCCATATAATCAATATTAATCAAGCAGGAGTAGGGTATTACCTCCATCGAGAGGGCCCGAACCTGGGTAAAAACATCGTGTCCCTTGTCTCCTGTTACCATCCGCCTAGACGCACAGTTCGGGACCCCCTACCCGAGATCCGCCGGTTTTGACACCGACATTGGTGCTTTCATTGAGAGGTCCTCTGTGTCGTCACCTATAGGCCCGATGGCTCCTTCAATCATCAACAACGACGCAGTCCAGGGTGAGATTTTTCTCCCCGGACAGATCTTCGTATTCGGCGGCTTTGCACTGCGGGCCAATTCGCTAGGCCATCTAGAGCAGATCGAAAGCTACGCCCCTGGCCATCAGGTCAGATTTGGGAGTTTGAACTACACGGCTGACATCCGCGGAGACTTGATCTTCGACGGATTCGAGCCACAGCCAAGCACGCCGCACTGTCTCGATGGGTATGATCTAGCTCTGCCACCGAACAGTGTCCTGGAGGCCGCACCAGCGTCCGCTCCGACCCTTAGCTCGAAGCCGACTTCGCCGATCGACGAGGAGTGGCTGGACACCGCCTCGAGGGCTACGATCTCTACGGCGATTGAGCCGAACACCATCCCTGTCCTTTACAAAGCCCGTGACTCCGAGGTGCCGGACTCCTCTCCGGACTCCAAACCTCCCGCGCCCCTGCCAGTCGAATCCGATTGGGCACCGGTTAGGGAGTTCACTGCCGCGGACATCTTTCAGCACTCGCCCCTTGGCGACATCCTGAATTCACTAAAGTCTCTCTGTTTGTCAGGAGAGCCCTGGCCGGACTATGGTCAGGAAGGTTGGGATGCGGAAGACAAAGAAATTCGACGCCCACCCACCACCCACTTTGTAGCCACTGTCGAAAGTTTAAACGACGTCCTCAATTTCGACTCCGAAGACATCGACGGTATGGACGACGATGTAGGAGATAATCACGAACCAACACCTATAGGATACTGGATAGCCACCTCATCTCACGATGTATACATGGTGGATACTCCTAAAGGAAGTGAGACGAGGAACAACGGGACGCTATGAAGGATAAATCCCTCGAAAAGCAGTCTAAACGGCAACGTAAACGCCGCACCAAGTCCCGCCTCGACAAAAACGGCAGCCACACAGACCCAGCCATCAAGCAGGTCGAACCGGTGGACGACGAACACGCCACTGAACAACCGTCCGAATAGGACAACTTGGATAAACAACCCATCCCCGGCGAAGATAACAGTCCGGACAATCTCACACCGGACAAGTTGTTGGAGCAGAAGAACCTCCACAAAAGGCTCGTAGCCACTGCGCGTAGCCTGAAAAAGCAGAAGCGGAAGCTCAAAACAGCGGAAGATGCACTCAGAATGAGATGGAGCAAAGTACTCAAAACCGCAGACAAATACGGCGATAGTCGCCAAACAAAGAGCTACCCGAAGCGCAAACTACTGCCCGAATTCGATGAGGAGGCCTTAGAGCCCCCGCAATCAAAGAACAAAGAGGCTGCCCGGTCGGATAGACGACCACATGACAAGCATAGAGCGGCAAGCGGCGCCGCACACAATCCGGCACGCGATCCGCATAAGGATTCACATCAAAAGGATGGCCCAGTTAGGTCCATCTACGGGCCAAGAAAGCAAGCTCTTCTAAGCAATGCAACACGCCAAATATCCAGACATTATGGCACACCCAAATCTAGGGGTGCCGCACACCCCCTATGTTTCACCGATGAGGTGTTGGATCATGAATTTCCAGCAGGATTTAAACCCGTAAACATAGAGGCATACAACGGAACAACAGACCCGGGAGTCTGGATTGAGGATTACATCCTCCACATACACATGGCTAGAGGAGATGATCTCCACGCCATAAAATACTTACCCCTCAAGCTCAAAGGGCCAGCACGGCACTGGCTTAAAAGCCTCCCTGAAAATACCATTGGAAGTTGGGAGAGCTCGAGGATGCTTTTCGGGCAAATTTTCAAGGGACTTATGTCTGCTCTTCGGATGCAGACGATTTAAGTCACATAACTCAACAACCCGGAGAGTCAGCCCGCAAATTCTGGAACAGGTTCCTCACCAAAAAGAACCAAATAGTCGACTGTTCGGACGCCGAAGCCTTAGCAGCTTTTAAACACAACGTCCGAGACGAATGTCTCGCCAGACACCTTGGCCAGGAAAAGCCAAGAACAATGGCCGCACTAACAAGCCTCATGACCCGCTTTTGCGCGGGAGAGGATAGCTGGCTAGCAAGATTTAGTACCAGCGACCCAAGTACATCTGAAGTCAGGGATGGGAATGGGAAACCACGACATAGCAAGGACCAGCGCTGAATTAAGGGGAACAGTCCAAAGAGCGCGACAGTCAACGCCGGATTCAAAAGCTCACGGTAGAACAATAAAAATCTGCCCCTTAAGGATAACAGCCACGAGCTATCCAACTTAAACGAAATCTTGGACAAAATATGCCAAATCCACAGTACCCCCGGGAAGCCTGCAAACCATACCCACAGAGATTGTTGGGTCTTCAAGCAGTCCGGCCAACTCAATGCCGAACACAAGGGGCTCGACGCACCAAACGAGGACGATCACGAACCCCACAAGCAGAGCACCGGAAAACAAAAGAATTTCCCACAAAAAGTCAAAACAGTAAACTCACTTCAAGTGACAAAAGGGAAAATCAGAGCGGCGCCCTTAGGAATACGCGCCGCACGGCCTATCCCAGCGGAGTCCTGACATTGGTTGTCAAAACCAATCGTCTTTGATCATCAGGATTACTACGGAAGTATCCGGAACGCAGGATGGACCGCCCTGATATTAGATCCTATAATCGACGGACTCCAATTCACAAAAGTCCTAATGGACGGTGGTAGTGATTTAAACCTGCTATATCAGGACACAATCCGCAAAATGGGGATAGACCCAACCAAAATTCTCCACAACAACACCTCCTTCAAGGGGGTAATGCCAGGCCTACATGCCCATTGTACGGGCTCCCTACTGCTAGAAGTTGTGTTCGGCTTATCCGACAACTTCCGCCGCGAAAAGTTAACCTTCCATATTGCCCCATTCAAAAGTAGCTATCAAGCACTATTGGGACATGAAGCTTTCGCCCGCTTTAACGCAATACTGCGTTATGCATCTCTTACACTTAAAATGCCCGGTCCACGCGGCATCATCTCATTAAAGGGAAGTATCAAGTGTTGCTCAAGCACAGAAGAACGTGAGACTGCCTGGACAGTCACACACTAATCCGGCTCTGCTAAATCAAGCACCTGAATAGGTCATTCGGACCCCGGACACGGATAGACGAGTCCGGTGTAAACATATAAAGGCCTACTAGCCACACACCCCCGTACAAGGGGCTGCATGCATGTACAACAAGAGACAATAAGGCTCAATTTTATTTGCTTTTCGAATCGTACTCCATTTATTTAATATCAAGTACATTTTTCGCATGATCTTTCTTCAACCAAGTTCTTCTCTTTTACAGATGAACACCGTGCTACACCCGTCCAGGAAACGGCACAACGGAGACACAGGCGCAGACGTGCAGTAGGGACCCGGTGAAAGGATTCTTTTCAGATTAAGACCCTGCGTAAACCTTTTTTACTGTCTTTTGTTGATACACATGCCCCGGTTTCTTACTATAACCGAGGAGGAGGCTGGCGTTTTGGCATCGGCCGCGTCAGAATTTTTTGCGTGTACCTGGACACTAGGGGCTTAGGGCATTGTTCTGCCCATTTTCACAAAGACCGAATACCTTAGGGAGTGTTCGGCGTCTCGAGTTAGGCCTTATATGCATCAGCTCCGAATCATGTCTTTGATCAAATGTTGGGTTTGCCCGGCTCCTGTGTTTTGCTGCCTTACGTTCCGTTTTATCGGCTAACGCGGCACCAGGAGAACTACTGCGATTGTGCCCCGGTTCGGCCAGGTGAGCACCTCAGTAGAGAAAGCCGAAAACTGACTGTCATGATGTAGCGTGAGACTGGTCAACCACTCGATGACCCACATGAATGTTTAGAATTCCTCCGCATTAACGATGGACCGTTTCCCGGTCAGGCACATACGCGCCCCGAATTCGGGAGAGCGCGGTGCCCCCAGGGGCTATATAGTAGCCCCACCATCGAACTCCTATGGCTAAGTGAAAGTGATAAAGCATTATAGTCCAGTTGCCTAGTTTGCTACGCTATCACCTCCTTTACAGGACCAAGACGTTGGATTAAGTGTGAAAATGCGCCCTTTTTGCAAACACCCCCGCACTATGTGCGTGGGGGCTGAAGCCAAGGACTGCCATCTTTAAGGTTATATACACATATACATTAACGGTCGCACATGAGGTATTTTAATACTTGAACGCACAAGTATAAAAAGCCTTTATATTATATTGAAACATTGTTTCACAAATCATACATGTCATTAGAACATAATATCCTTCGAGCATTGCGTCTCTATTAAACGAGCGCCCTGCAGGACTTCCTCAAAATAGTGCTCGGCAGGTACTCGGCTTCTGCCCGAATCTCGGGATGCAGCGTCGGTGGCTTTCATATCCGCCCAGTATGTCTTGACACGGGCAAGAGCCATCCGCGCACCCTCTATGCATGCTGACCGCTTCATTGCACTAATATGCGGCACCGCACCAAGGAACCGCTGCACTAAGCCAAAATAACTCTTCGGCTCGGGCCTGTTCGGCCACAAATGAGTCACGACATTCTTCATGGCAAGTCCGGACAACCTATTCAGCTCAGCCCATTCGGCCAAACGATCGGCCAATGGAAGCGGACGCTCTGGACTATGGACCTGCGACCAAAAAAGCTCTTCCAGTACGTGATCCTTTTGGCCTCGGAAGTGTTCGGCCGCATCTGCGGCACTCGCCGCCAAGTCTAGATAAGCATCCTCCGCACCCCACAGCTGGCCCAACTAAGCATACTTAGGATCCGTGTATTTCCTCTGCAGCAGAAAAGGCTTTCCAGCCGCAATATCTTCGGCCTGACGTAGCTCCTCTTTCATAGCTCTCATCGCAGAGCGAGCATCCTTGGCCTTAGCAGCGGCCTTTTTCAGGTCCTCTTGTTCCGCTTGACCTTCTTTTTCAAGAAGCTCGCAACGGTTGGTAGCATTCTTCAACTTTACGGCCATCTCGGCCATTTCTTTCTTGCTTCGGCAGTGAGCAGCCTGTTCGGCTCTCAGCTCTTCGTCCGCTTTTAAGGCAGCCGCATCACTTTTTCGGGCTTGCACCTTGGCTCGGGCGAGTTTTGCCCGAAGGCTCTCCATGGCAGCGGCACCGTCTGCGTCAAGCATACATGTTGTAAGGCACAGAAATTAAGCTACCTTACCGGGTGTCTGCGGAGAAGCTGCATACCTTGTGACTCGTCAAGTCGCTTATTGACAAGCGCGATGTCAGCATCCGCCACGTCAAGTTGCCGCTTTAGTTCGGCAAATTCATCAGTCCGGCTTGCCACCGGGCGCTTTGCCACCTACATAGGAACGGCGACATGTTAGTACTGAGATTATGATCCTCGGCACGCTCTCAGTTTTGACAACATACCGAGTCTCAGGGGCTACTATCTATACAGGGCGCATTCTATATGCAAAACTGTCAGAAGGTACATCATTTTGCGTACCTCAAAACCCGTCAGTAAACTTATGACGGCTTCATACAATCTGCTTTCAGCGGATGAAATCCTTTCAATCACCGTACCCATTAGCACACGGTGATCTTCCGAGATAGACGCTCGCCCGAGCAGATCTTTCAGCTCCTCCGACCGTACACCAGTCGGTGCCGGACTCGTCCGATGGCCTTTTTCGAAGGCCGGACACAAAGGGCTTTGAGGGGACATATGACTGCCTTCGGGCCCCGCCGGATTTGGAGAAACCCTCTGCGACGACACTTCAGGGTCGTCCGCCTCGCATGACGGTACGGCAGGAGGAGGCGTTTCGCTTTCCATCATCTCCAGATCAAGATCCTCTGAAGACAAGCTCTGCTGAGAAGGGCTGAGATCCGAACTACAAAGAAAAATTTCGGTTATCTTCAGAAATAAAACAGGGATGTCTCTTATTTTAAGAAAACGTCCCCCTTTACTTACGGCTCGATGGAGGGCTGATCTCCTTGGGGAAATAGTGCGGCCGGGGCATCTCCTGCCGCAGGACCCTCTGGCGAGGACTTCTTCCCCCATTTCGAGGCTTTGGTCTCCGGATCTTCAGAAGCGATCCTCTTCTCCCCTTGGAGGGAGGGACTCTCGATCCCCCCTTTCTTGATAACCTCCTTCACGGAGGTAGTAGTTCCCTTGTTCCCCCCTTCGCCTTCTTCAAAAGGCACAACCTTTAGCATCTTGGTTAAAACAGGATCCGGCGTGGCCTCAGGGAGGGGGGCCGGACACCTGATCAGTTTTGCTTTTGCTATCCACTCCTGTTTAAATGATAGCTCTTTTAAGGGCAAGTTTATGATAAATATGCAGATAGCATGTCTGGGTACAGGACTACTTACTTGAGTATCCGGGCGATTGCAGCTCAGACCTGCGTCCTCGGTTGAGTCCGGACACATTGCTTGTGATCCAAAGAACAATTGGTACATCTCCACGGGCGTTGCACCCATAAAATGTTGGAGGGCTCGTGGTCCCTCCGTATTAAACTCCCACAGGCGGAGGGGGCGACATTTGCAGGGCAAGGTGCGACGGATCAGCATGACTTGCGCTACTATGACCAGATTGATCTCTCTCTCTAGGAGGTCTCGAATACGGCCCTGCAACAGAGGTACCTCCTTGGACGGTCCCCAGTCGAGCCCTTTATTGACCCATGACGCCAGCCGCGGTGGAGGACCTGAGCGAAAGGCAGGTGGCGCCACCCATTTGGTGCCCCTGGGAGCTGTGATATAAAACCACTCCCGTTGCCAGAAACCAAGCTCCTCTTGAAAAGAGCCCTCGGGCCATGGAGCGTCAGCATTCTTGCTTATAACAGCCCCTCTGCACCCTGCCTGATGCCCCTTGATCATCTTCGGCTCCACTTTGAAGGTCTTGAGCCACAATCCGAAGTGAGGGGTAACACGGAGGAAGGCTTCACATACGACAATGAACGATGAGATGTGGAGGATGGACTCCGGATCCAAGTCATGAAATTCCAGCCCATAATAAAACATGAGTCCCCTCACGAAGGGATCCGTCGGGAAACCTAAACCCCGAAGGAAGTGAGACACGAACACCATGCTCTCACTAGGCTTGGGAGTAGGAATAACCTACCCTTGGGCAGGCAGCCTGTGCGAAATTTCGCCGGTTAGATATCGGGCGTCTCTCAGCCTTAGCACGTCTTCTTCCGTAACGGAGGAAGGCATCCACCGGCCTTGCAGGTCGGAGCCGAACATCCTTGGAGGTCCGAAGCGCCTGTATCTAGAGCTTTGTGTGTTGGAACTCGAAGCGAGGAGCGGATTCGATTGAGATTGGAAAAAAGGAGCGGGCCTTGGTCTCGTTATAAAGAGGTTGGATAACAAGATCCCTCCCCGTGACCATTCAGGACTCACCTTCGATGGAGGAGGCGTGCCGACGGGCGCGGTTGGGTTACCCACATCCGTATTGATGAGAATCCCGGAATAAGGGGGACACGATCTCTACTTTGACAAGACGTGCCAAGGAAACCGCCTCGCTAAACGCGCTGAGGTGGTACAGTAAAAACAATTAGAACAAAGACTTGGCCGTGGCATGCTGGCACGCTGCGGAATACGTCAGCAGATTGATTTTGTGTAAATATTATTCTCTATACGGTGTTATGTGGAAATTATTTTGCAGAGCCGGACACTGTCCTTGTGTTCAAAATCTTCTATGAAGTATTCGGAGGAGGAACCCGCCTTGCAATGCCGAAGACAATATGCGCGCCGGACTCGTCGTCATTGAAGCCTGGTTCAGGGGCTACTGAGGGAGTCCTGGACTAGGGGGTGTCTGGATGGCCGAACTATCATCTTTGGCCGGACTCCTGGACTATGAAGATACAAGATTGAAGACTCCGTCCCGTGTCCGGATGGGACTTTCCTTGGCGTGGAAGGCAAGCTTGGCGATACAGATATGTAGATTTCCTACCATTGTAACCGACTCTGTGTAACCCTAACCCTATCCGGTGTCTATACAAACCGGAGGGTTTTAGTCCGTAGGACGAACAACAATCATACCATAGGCTAGCTTCTAGGGTTTAGCCTCTCTGATCTCGTGGTAGATCTACTCTTGTACTACCCATATCATCAATATTAATCAAGCAGGAGTAGGGCATTACCTCCATCGAGAGGGCCCGAACCTGGGTAAAAACATCGTGTCCCTTGTCTCCTGTTACCATCCGCCTAGACGCACAGTTCGGGACCCCCTACCCGAGATCCGCCGGTTTTGACACCGACACACATCGTCCCCCCTCATCATTCGTGCATGCCTCCTGACTCGTCTCTCACACGCACGTGCACAGACAACAAGCAGCCATCTCCTCTCTTATTGATATTGCGGGCGTGCCCTCCGTTTGTCTAGCAAGCCTATCCCACCATTTGTTAGAAGCAACTCCACTACCACCCCCTCCAACACTCTAGCTCTGTCTCTCTCCCAACCTTATTCCTCTCCTGCACATATGCATGGATGCCGATCGATCTCCCTTAATACATGAGGAAGATCGATCTCCTTAATAAATGAGGTAGGCCTCTCTCGTCCTCCACACATATACCAGCCATTGTACCTCTATAGTTAATTGGGCCTCCCTCTTCCCCCACCACACACCGATAGTCGAGCGCTGTAGGTAGGTATCCATGCCACAGAGACAAACTGCACATGTCTCCTCTCACGTTCCAGTAGGCCAGCCACTCTATATCTTTTTTTTGAGGAACTTGTGACAGTGGGGGCGCCCCCCACTGACTTTATATTAAAATCCCATCAAGACAGAATTACATGTATGAGTTTACATCTAGAGGGGAGGAAAGAATTACATGTTCTGGTCTGTACACCAGGAGTAACCATCAAGTACAAATTCTAAACAGAAAAGCAATCAAGTGGAAGCAACCAGCTGCTCAACAAATGGAACTAGGGCCTCTTTGACTCTGTGTCTCATCATGCCAAAGTCATTGTGGAATCTTTGCCGCCATCCATCCATCATGGGCGTAATCCCCCTAAAATGTTTGTTATTCCGTTCTTTCCAGATGCTCCACGCCGCGACAATAAAAACATCCATGAACATAGGCCCTGACCACAAATTTTTCGCTGCATGCACTAGTTGTAAGCTATTTCCAGTCGCGGGCTAGGAGATTCCCATCTTCGCCCAATAGAAAGTACTAAACTCGCAGTGGAAGAACAGATGCTCA
>NC_041381.1:1683071-1802926 GCF_002162155.2 Triticum dicoccoides
CATAGTTATTGTCCCTGAGCTTCATATTTTTTTCTTTTGAGAAGGCCCCTCGTGTTGAGTCTATCCGCTAGAAGTAACCAAGCGAAAACCCTCCACTTGTTAATGCATTTGGTCTTCCAGATCCAGTTAAAGGCCTTGTCGGCAGCATCATCACGGAAGCAATGCAGGTAGAATTTGCCAGAGTCAAAGCTCTCCGATCCCCAGATGCATCTCCATGAGTCATTTGTCTCAGTCAGCTCAAACAGGGCCACGCTGTTTTGGAGATCTTCAAGCTCACCTCTTGCCTGCACAGAGAGCGGCAGATGGAAGTTTTGGCCGAGCGTAGATGCGGTCAGAAGATTCCGCACAGACACGTCTTCATTCTTCGAGTAGGAAAACAACCGGGGGTGAGTGTCAGCCAACACATCCTGATGCCACACGTCCTTCCAAAACAGGGTTGTGCTCCCGTCCCCTACTTGGACAGTCGTGACCCCCCTGTATATCGGCGTAAGGTGGATGATGTCGCGCCACCAAAAAGATCCACACGGGTCATTCGCATGCGGGACCAGGCCATTGTAGTAAGCAGACCAAACCAACTTCACCCACGGAAGGTCCATGCGATTATAGAACTTGTGCAGTTGTTTGAGGAGCAGTCCCTAGTTGTGAATCTTCAGATCAATGATGCCAAGGCCGCCTTTGCACTTGGGACGGCAGATCAAGTCCCAAGCAGCCAGCGAGACCGCTTTCATGCCATCGTCTGTGTTCTTAACCCACAGGCAGTAACGCCTGAGTTTGTCAAGGTGCTCAAGGATCTTTGGAGGCAATCTGATGGAGCACATGGCATAAATCGCGAGGGACGTGATCACAGAATTGACTAGCGTAAGCTTGGAGCCAAGATCGAGGAGGGTAGCTGCCGTGGAGAGTTTGCGTTCTACCGAGGCCACTAGCGGCATGAGATCAGTCACCGTGGGTCGTGTGGTTCCCATGGCCAGCCCCAGGTACGTGAATGGCATGGAACCAACCGCGCAACCAAAGACTTGAGCCAAGCGAGAAGTCTCAGACGCATCGGTATTGACAGTGATCAGAGTGGATTTCATAAAATTGATATGCCGCCCCACTGACGCCGCGTAGTCCTGGAGAATGATCTTGATGGTTTCCGCCTGGGACTGATCCACGGACATCACTAGGATGGTGTCACCGGCGTATTGAATGACAGGATAATCATCATCAGGCACTGGGATCGAAAGCTGCAGGGCGCCTGTTCTGTATGCCTCGTTAATGGCGGCTTGCAATAGGTCGGCCGCAAGCACAAAAATGAGCAGGGACAATGGATCGCCTTGGCGCACTCCACGTAAACAGAAGAAAGGCTTGCCCGGGGTCCCATTGAGGAGTACCGAGGATTTGCCAGTCGAAAACAGGCTGTTCATCCATCCAAGCCACTTGTCGTCAAAGCCCATACATTTCATGATCTCCATCATCGGGGCATGTTCGATTGTGTCGAGGGCCTTGGCAAAGTCAAGTTTCAGAATGGCGATCGCACGCCCCGACGCTTGGCATTGGTGTATAAATTCAAAAGCCCACGCAACACAGTCCTGGATCGATCTCCCTCGCAAAAAACCATACTGGTTTCTGTGTATGATCTTAAGAATCACTTTCTGTAGGCGGTTTGCGAGGAGTTTTGTCAGCAGTTTCAGACAGCAGTTCAGGAGGGTTATTGGGCGATAATCATTGGAAGTTTCCGGGGACTGGGTTTTGGGAACAAGAGTGTTGTACCCAGTATTCAGACTTTCAAGGTCAAGGTTACCTGCATGAAAATCAAAACAAAGCCGGTAAAAATCCTCTTTAATGATATGCCAGCATGTCTTGATGAAGCTACCACTGAAGCCATCTGGGCCGGGGGCACGGTCAGATGGCAACTCATTGACCACTTGATCAATCTCCTTGCGAGTGAAAGGGGCCGACAGATGCTGGAGTCCGTCGACCCTTTTTATGATACGCTTCAGGTTAAACTTCATGCTGGTTTGATGAGAGCTGCCCAACCTGTCTTTAAAGGCTTGGAAGAGAACTGCCTCTTTACCCAGGTGGTCGTGGATGATCGTATCATCGGGCAGTCTCAGAGTGGCAATGTTGTTTCTACGGTACCGCTCCATAGCCACCCTATGGAAGAATTTTGTGTTGCCGTCGCCAAATTTGAATTGCCTAACAGTGCAGCATTTCCTCCAGTAAGCCTTTTTACACTCAAGCAGGTGAAGGAGGTGGTGTTTCAAAATTCTTCTGAAGTTGGCTTCAGGTAAGGTCAGCCTCCTTCTCTCTTCCAAACCATCTATCTCTAGAAGTGTTTTATTGCAGTTATCTATAAACACGGACAGTTTAGAAATTTTCCTGCTCCACTGTTTCAGATCATAACGCAAGGTTTTAAGTTTCTTGCACAGGACAGCGGCGGCATTCGGAGCATAGCAGTGTTTAGTCCAAGATCGTTGAACCACTTCAAAAAAGCCTGGTTGCTTGATCCAATAGTCCTCGAAGCGAAAAATTCTGGACTTTGGTATCCTGGATTGGATACTAACATAGCACGGAGTATGGTCTGAAGTGGGTTTACCCAGCGGCATGACCATAGTGTTCGGATAGCTGGCTGCCCAGTCGACGGAGGTGAAGTGCCAGTCAAGCTGTTCGAGGAGTGGATCTGATTGCATATTGCTCCAGGTAAACGAACGGCCCTTGATTGGGAGTTCGACGAGGGAGTGCCGCCGTATGAGTTCGTTAAAGAGCAGCATGTCGTTAGCATCCCCTCCTCCTCTATTGCGGTTATCCGGTGCACGGATAAAATTGAAATCACCGAGGAGAAGCCAATCATCACCCGCAGGGATATCCAGGTCAAAGAACCACGAAGTAAAGAGTGCTCTATTTGGATCATTACAAGGGCCATATATATTTACGAGCGTCCACGAGTCATCTGATTGCGTCGAGGTAAGTTTGACGCCTAATGCAAAAGTTTCAGAGAAAACAGCCACGCTAGTGAAGATCGAGCTCTTCCACGCAGTTAAGATCCCTCCAGAGTTACCCACAGAGGGTACAAATTCAAACATATCAAATTGTTTAGGACAGAAAAGTTTAACATAAGAGGCATCAAAAGAGGTACGTTTAGTTTCCTGAAAACTAACGACAGAACATCCACTAACATCAATTGCATTACGGATCGCGAGGTGTTTCTTCTCAGAATTGATTCCACGCACGTTCCAGCACAGGATGTTCCACTGCTTATTTGCCGACATCCCACCTAGTGTTGGTGTGGTTCATCCCGCCCTTCGCCCTCCAGGAGCTTTTTAGCGCTGAGATCATCAGGGGGAATCCCACACAGAGCCGTGCCCACATACTGCAGCTGATCGATGGGCGTTGGAGGAGGCAGCTGTTCATCAGACTTAGAGGGATTCATCAGCGTTGTGTTGCAGGGTTTGGTCGCTTTTGAGGAGCAAGCAATCGAGGGAGCACCCCTAGGTTTGACCTTAGATTGTCCCTTCTTAGTGTCAGTGATCATTGGCACTCTGAAGCCATCATACTTCGTAGATCTTGTGCTGCGACGAAGGGATGTAGTATCAACCGGCGCCGTTTCCTCAGAAACCATCTTCTGGAAGTACCCTTGGTGCTGCTCACTAACGGTGCCAACCTTGGTCGAGGCCAGAAGCATGGAGCTATCCGAGTCCCGCTGCATTGAGGGGATAGACTTATCTCCAGTGGTTGGTATCTGCACCGCAAAGATGTCCCAGATATCTGAGGGAATGATCACTGGCGTATCCAGGTGGAACAGAGCATCGAACTTAAAGATAGGTTGAGCACAAGCAGAGACTGCCTCGCGGAGAATGGCAACAGCGACAGCTTGGAAGAATTTTAGGGGGTTGATCGGCAGCAGACCCTGATTCAGTATTGCAGTAGAGACATCTGGCTCTTGAATGCAGCGAGTAAACCTCCCAAAAGAAATCATCCAGAGAAACTGCAGAAAAGATCTCCCTTCCTCAGCTGTAACCTCAACCATATAAGCATCTCCGGTTGCACGAACAAATTGAGCTCCCGAGGTCTGTCCACCATTGATGAGATCATCCGCGGCCTGTTCAATGTCAGAGTAAACCGACCATTCATCGCGGGGATCATCACTGATGTTACTCTCCCGTTCCACTCCGTCCATGAGGGAGGGGCCAGTATATTGGAACAACGTTCTAAAACTGAAGCCCCGGTAAGGTGGAGGTGCAACAGGCCAAACTCCCCAACCGTCCCCTTGCAATTGCTGCTGCAGCTGGGGGCCTGTTGTTCCCAAGCTGCATCAATCCGCTGTTGCATTGCCTGCTGATGATCAAAAGCCGATTGCTGTGCGGCAGAGAGGTAAGGCAATTCATACGGGTGCGGTGAGGCATTCATGGGTGGAGCATCATCCTCATTGCCATTCAGACCAGGGATCGTATCTCTGCCATTGAGAACATATACCAGCACCGACCATTAGCGGCCCATACCTGGCATAGTACCAATGCGCTTGACGACAAGGCTATGGGGCACCTGTGCAATGTTAATGATGATTACACGGACGAGCACCCGTTCCTTATTCTGGCCAGGCCTGTGCCAGAGATCTAACTTTCCAAAACAAGAAATAGCTTTGTTGATGTAGTGATCTGTCTGATAATCCATAGGGAAAGCTAAAAGAAGAACCCAGGCTACGTACTAAAAGGGACATTGACGCATATTTCCCCTTCATCATGAGGCACAAATGAAAAGGTCATATCATCATCCAGCGGATCTAGTTGGTGTGGACTTTCCAAGATAAACTGATCTCTCAAAGCGACATCCGCAAAAGCAACCATGCCCACCCCAATCGGATAAACAAAGGCATCAGGAACTTCAAGATGGAAATCTTCAGTCATGATTCGGACCACCTCATTCAGAACTAATTGTTTCTGATGATCAGGCACTGGGGGTGTGATGGTGACAATGGCGTACCTTTCGTGGCTGAGCGGCGGGTCATCAACCACAATCATGTTGCGCGCCAGCCGATTGTCCGGCCCTCTCTCAATCTGAGCTCCCATCGGCACGAACTGGAACGGGCGGACCGAGAAGTTTGCCATGGCTGTGGATGGTTTGGCGCCTCAAAGATCTGCTGTCAATGGTGGTGTTTTGCCGGGCGGGGGCTTGCCTTGCTGCTCGTTGGTCGGCTGTGGTGGCACAAAAGGTAGCTGCTGTTCGTTTGGGAGCGGAATCACCAAGCCAATAGTCGAGGAGGGGGGGATGGGCCCAATATCCGGTACTTTCCTTTTGGGACGCCAAGTCTGATTGATTTTTGGCACATGTGGATGATGTTGCCGTGCCCGATTCCCAGGACGGGGCCGAGGATCTGTGGTGGTGGTGGTAGCGTGCCGTTCCAACTTCTTTATGCGCCAAAATAAACAAAATACATTTTTGGCCGAGCAGCGATGCGGCTCCTGGCCCAAAACTTTGCATTTTGGGCACCTCAGGAGGCCCGGGCAGAAAACCTTTGTATGCGATTGACTATTGCAAATGATACAGGGCCGGTGAGAACGGCCCACAAGTTGCTTAATACAAAAACACGTTCCCTCAAAATTGTTGCACAAAACACAGAGCTTGGCATTGCAGTCAACGGACCTGTGGTCAGGTGCTCCACAATGGAAACAACGTCCCAGAATATCGTGAATGAACTCCGAAGATGGTAGGTCATTTAAGTCATAACATTTTTGGATAGTAGCCTCGTCATACTGTGCCTGACGTAAATCCAAGATATCCTCCAAAACTGAGATTGGTATGTTGCGCCAATTGTGCCCACGGTGTTCCTTTCCAAAATATTTTTTGGAAGGTCCATTATTGTTGCCCGAAGAACATGGAAGAACCAGACTGCCAAATTGAATAGTTCTGTTGTTCTGAATCTCTTCGTTGCAAGAAATATCAAGATCATCAGCTCTGTGAGAAGAAGCGTCTTCAAATGAGCTCATAAGATTAGCAGGAACGTGATTGGGGAGACCAAATTTCACCAATTCTCGGTGGGATGAATTTTCTTTAGCAGCACTGGTCTCAAGAAAAGCAAGATTAGAACGAACAGCCCTGGGACTTCTAGCCCATAACTCAGATATTCCATGCGGTGTGTTCCAACCAACAGATCCATCCTTAGGTGCAATCCACGGCTGTTTGAATAAGCCAAAGTGACAAACAAAATCCGGCCAGACTCTATCCCGTAGGGCATATATGAAATGTCCCACCTTATTTGAAGCCACAGAGAACCTAAAGTTTTGTTCTCCAATTTGTGTTACATTAAATCCAGAAGCAAGACCTCCAATGCAACATTGCAAAGCCAAACCAACCGAAGCACAAGAGAGAGGGAAGGAGGCAGAGGAGAAGGTGACCACCAAGAAAAATTCCTTGGAAGTGGATGGGAGAGAGAAATGAACCGTGGATTTGAATCTTCGACGAACCTGGTCCTCGACCTTAAGGCCGGGGTTGAAATCCCAATGGAGTAAACCGTCCATGATGTTAATCTAGAGATCATGGTCGCCGGGGATGGAGAAGGCTGCCGGAGATGGGGTGGTGGGGGAGGTGGGGTGGAGGCGGTGGGTGGCTCTCTCCATCACAAAAGAAAGATCGCCACTCTATATCTTTGACGTGGGCACACACAAATTCGATGGCACTCTTTATCGATCGCGTGCGCACACACACACATCATCCCTCTCTTCTATTATATGGACACCTCAAGCCGATGATACCTCCACTCTCTTCTCGTGGATCGCCCCCTCTATATATATGTTATATCCAGGACTCCTCTATTTCACACACACTGCATATGTTACATTTTTTGATTGACCCCACCCCCCAAAAAAACTCTCAAGAACCCACACACTCTATCTCTCTAGGTTTGTATCTCTCTCACACAACCCCACATAGGTGGTGTACGTATACAAGAAGAGAATAGGTGCGCCGTGCACGTACTCACGCTTCGTGCCCAGCCACACCCGCGCGGGTACACGGTGGAGCTCATTTCTTTACAAAATGGCAGCCCACGTGCTAATTTGAACGCTTATAGCAGTTGTTTACCTAGGGAGGTCGTGTACCACGTGTGCACGAAACAAAGTTCGACTTGACGCGTTGCTGCATTATTTTTAAATAAAGTTATAGCGCTCAATGGCATGTACACAGAACATAAAATGATTTTTATGGAGAAAAAGGTAGTCCGCTCACTATATACAATGGAGCATTCCTTCCTGGTTTGTCGCTCTTCAGAGTATCTCACACAAGGCTGCGGTGGCCTCTCTCTCTCACCGTTGGTCACTGATCTGGCCGCATCCCGTCTGCCGGGGGAAAGGGAGTGCGGTTGCTGAAGGAGTCCTGGATTAGGGGGTATCCGGACAGCCGGACTATATACATCGTCCGGACTATTGGAGCGTGAATGTCACATCCTAGCTAGTTCATGCATTGGAGTGTTGCATCATGTCTACCTTTCATCAGAAACTTGAATTGGGGAAGCCAGAACCCCCAGCATCCCCCTGAATCAACTAAGGTTTACTAAAAATATTTTCAATGAACTTGAAATGCCCTTCTAAAAAGTTCACCTTTTTGTCTTGGGTTAGAACCTCTAGCAAAATTGGTGCACAATTTTCTAGGTCAACAGAAGGTCATTGAATTAAATCATATGTAAATTGCATTTGGGCGTTTAAATTCTAGTAAATATTTTAAATGCTCAAATAAATCTGGAAATAAGTGTGGGCTGTTGGAGATATTCTAAACAGAGCCTATGATTATTTCCAGGATTTTTGTAAGTGTCTAACTATTTTTAATAAAGCCACAAACTTGCAGAAAAAATAGAAAAGAAAATCAAAGCAGAGAGCAGAGGCTTACCTGGCGCCAACTAGTAGGCTCACCTGCCGGCCCAGCCCAACCACCGCTCCAGCGAGCTGCTTGGCTCGGCCAGGCAGGCAGCCAGGTGCTCGACGCCGGCACCAGCGCGCGCCACGCAGCTGCCCGCCGCCCTGCTTCCTCCCCTCGCCGTTCTGCCGCCCTGGGTCAGTCACCCACTCCTCCCCTGAGCTCGCAGACATGCCCCTTCCTTCCTAGCTCCTCTCCCTCGCTCGCCCGCACCATGGCAGACGCTGCCGCGCCCGCGCCACCGTGATAATCGCGCCCGCCGTCGTCCTCGTACCGCGCCATCGTGTCTGTTCTCTCCGACGTCGTCGACTACGTCGAGCAGGCCGAGCCCCGAGCGCTCGCACGCTCTGCACCGCCTCCACCGACCCCGCCTTCGTCGACCACCGCCGGAGATCCCCTTCGTCGTCACCGTCGCAACAGGCCGTCCCCGACCTCGCCGTCAGCTTCATCACAACCACCATGAGCCTGGACACCTCTCTACCCTCTCCGTCCTCCCTCTCGAGCCCCGTAGAGACTGCATGTAGCTCACCCGCATGCGCCGCTGTGGAGCTCGTCGCCGACGATGCTCCGGCCACCCACTGGCCACACCACCGTGTCCAACGTGCTCACCGCATCTCCAGGAGCCCGACACACCACCCCACGTGCCTCGCCATGCCCCGTAGCCTCGGTTTCATCTTCACCCGACTCCGGCGACCACCAAGGTCGTCGCCGGCGACGTTTCCGGCAACCCCGAGCCCAACCACCGCCACCAAACGCTGCAGCTTGCTCCCAGCTATGCGTAGATGCCCTCAGCCGCTCATTTGGTCATCGGAACGCGCTAATGCTCTCTCACCGCCGTGTCTGGCCTCGCCGGCGGCTAAACGCTGGCGGGTTTAACCCGTTGACTTTGACTGGGCGGGCCCAGGTTGACTCTCCCTGAGCACAAGTGGGGCCCGCTCTGCTAATTAACCTAGGGTTAGCGCTAACTACTATTAGTTAGTTAAGATAATTGCTGACACGCGGGACACACTGGTCAGGTTGACATGGACGTCCCCTTTGACCACTGACGTCACCCTGACGCAATGCTAACACATTAGTCCAATTACTGGAATTATTCTTATACAGGAAATTCCAGAAAATAGCTCAAACTTCAAAAATTCATAGAAATTAATCTGTAACTCCAAATGCAAAGATTTATATATGAAAAATGATCAGAAAAATCCAATCTTTCCATCTGTACTAGCTTCATGCATGTCAGAAAACTTAAACCTTGCTGTTTAGGTGAAACAAGCTAATGCACTTATATCACTTATTATTTTGGGTGATCATTTGAATCCTTGGTTCAAATGGACTCAAACCTTTTTGTCCCAAGTTGCATTAGACCTATCACACACCATTTTGCCATGTCATTGCATGCATCATATTGTTGCATATTGCCATGGGGTGATTGGTTCCGATGTGTTCTTTGTGGTAGGTTCTGCCTCCGAGGATATTCACGAGTATCCAACTAAAGGGCAGTATCCCACTACCACCCCGTCAGGCAAGCAAAACCCCCTTTTTCTTTCCGATACAATCCCACTCTCTCGCTCCTACTCTCTTTTACTGCATTAGGACAACAACGATTCATCTGTTACTTGTTGCGGTAGTTGAACCCCTTTATCCTCTGCATGACCTGTCATTGCCATAGTAAATAGATGAAACCCACTAGCATGAGTAGGAGTTGTTTGAGCCCTGATGTGCCTACTCATTCGTGCTTGTTTTTCGTGCCTGCTATTGCTTAGAGTTGTGTCAGGTCTGATTCATCGGGGATGAATCGTAGGTGTGTGAACATGTCCTACTGTTGAGAGCTAAGTGTGTGAACACGATTTGGTAAAGGTAGCGGTGAGAGGCCATGTAGGAGTACATGGTGGGTTGTCTCATTGAAACCGTCCTCAGGAACTGAGTTCTGTGTTTGTGATCCATGAACAACTACTACCACGCATTGGGCCCGAAACCAATGGACCCTCTCGACTTATTAACTGCCCTTGCCCTCTGTCCAGGAGTTGCAACTAGTTTCTGGTGTTTGTAGGATATGTGTTGGAGGCCGTGCGTAGCGCTGACCCTAGGAGTGGGCTATGATGCGGTAGATACACCATGGCACGGTGTACCGGGCGCCCGTTTGGTGTCTCAAGATTCCTGCACACATCGTTTGGGGCTGTGAGCGAAACTCCGGCCGGATCTCCTCGCGGATGGAACCCGAATAGGCGATAAACCTGGACTAGAGACTTGTGTGGTTAGTCAGGTCGTGGCCGACTCCCTCGCCAGGCTTCCGCTTGAAGGTTGCCGAGATACACGACGTGTACATGGTGGTAAGTGGCGAGAGTGTGTGTGAAGAAGTACACCCCTGCAGGGTTATAAATGATCTATTCGAATAGCCGCGTCCACGGTAAAGGACTTCTGGGTTGCCTGTACAGTTCATAGACAAGTGAAAGTGGATACTCTAAAATGCGCAAGATAAGCGTGAGTGCTATGGATGGCGTTCTCGTAGGGAGACGGGAGCGGATCCATGGTGGTGTATTGATTGGTGAATATGTGGACTCATGTGCGCCACCCCAAAAGAGTTACTTGCAGTCGTAGTTCAGGATAGCCACCGAGTCAAAGCTGGCTTGCTACAGTCAAATTCCACCACCGCCTTTGTTGATACTGATGTATATGTAGTTAGTTCTGATGCAAGTCTTGTTGGGTACATTTGTACTCACGTTTGCTTAATTTATGTTTTGCAGAGAGACTTCAGTCTCGCTAATAGTTCCGCGTGGACTTCGACGTATAGCTTGATACCTCAGCTACGATCTTCTGCCCTCGGCAGGATCTGGTAGATAGTCAGGCTTCTCAGCCTTTTTCATTTGTAGATGTCTGTACTCAGACATGTTAAGCCTCCATGTGTGCTTTGATTTGTATGCTCTGAATGTTGGGTCATGAGACCCATGTTTGTAATATCTCGCTCCTCGGAGCCTAATGAATAAATACTTGAGTCATAGAGTTATGTTGTGATGCCATGTTGTATTTACACATATCGAGCATATTGTGTGTATGTTTGAAATGCTTGGTATGTGTGGGATCCGACAATCTAGTTGTTTATCCTTGGCAACCTCTCTTATGGGGAAATGTAGTCTAGCGCTTCCTTGAGCCATAGTAGTCCGCTACAGCCCGGTTCACCGGAGTCCTGCTAGCCCAGCACTACTGCTCAGGACCCTTGACTGGCCGGCATGTGTTTCACTTCATTCCTGTGTCTGTCCCTTCGGGGAAATGTCACACTGTGACATCCGGAGTCCTGCCTAGCCTGCTACAGCCCGGGTTCCCGGAGTCCTGTTATCCCAGTGCTACAGCCTGGATTCACACGCTGCTGACCGACATGCTCGAAGTTGATTCATGTATGCCTGTCCCCATGGGTTAGTGCCGCTTTGGGTTCACGACTAGCCATGTCGGCCCGGGTTCTCTGTCATATGGATGCTAGCGACACTATCATATACGTGAGCCAAAAGGCGCAAACGGTCCCGGGCCATGGTAAGGCGACACCCGTGGGAATACCGTGCGTGAGGCCGCAAAGTGATATGAGGTGTTACTTGCTAGATCGATGTGACTTGGAATCGGGGTCCTGACAGTGAAGATATAAGACTCAAGACTCCGTCCCGTGTCCGGATGAGACTCTCCTTTGCGTGGAAGACAAGCTTGGTGAGGGAGTCCTGGATTAGGGGGTATCTGGACAGCTGGACTATTGAAGCATGAAGATACAAGACTCAAGACTTCAGCCCGTGTCCGGATGGGACTCTCCTTTGCGTGGAAGACAAGCTTGGCGATCCAGATATTGAGTTTCCTTCCTTGTAACCGACTCCATGTAAACCCTAGCCCTCTCCGGTGTCTATATAAACCGGAGAGGTTGGTCCTTAGAAGGCCGATCACAATTACAATCATACCATCATAGGCTAGCTCTTAGGGTTTAGCCTCTATTATCTCGTGGTAGATCTACTCTTGTACTATCATATCTTCAATATTTATCAAGCAGGAAGTAGGGTTTACCTCCATCTATAGGGCCCGAACCTGGGTAAACATTGTGACCCTTGCTTCCTGTTACCATCAGCCTAGATGCACAGATCGGGACCCCCTACCCGAGATCCATCGGTTTTGACACCGACATTGGAGCTTTCATTGAGAGTTCCTCTGTGTCGTCGCTGCAGGGCTTGATGGCGCCTTCAATCGTCAACAACACGGTCCAGGGGGAGACTTTTCTCCCCGGACAAATCTTCGTGTTCGGCAGCTTCGCAGTGCGGGCCAATTCGCTTGGCCATCTGGAGCAGATCGACAGCTACGCCCCTGGCCACCAGGTCAGGTTCAGAAACTTCACCTACACGGCGGATATTCGTGGAGACTTGATCTTCGACGGATTTAGGCCTGCGCCAGGAGCACCGAACAGTTATGATGGGTACGGCTTAGACCTGCTGTCGGACGATGCTCGGGATATCGCCCGTGCAGTAGCCCCGGATCTAAATCCGGAGCAGGTTGTGTTGCCTAAGGACAGAGGGGTGGACCCCGCCCCGCAGGCCGCACACTCATCGGCGGTGGAGCCGAACACAGTTCCCGCCTTAGTGGAAACCTGTGACTTCGGACCCATGGACTCATATCCGGTTGTTGGTTCCAGTCCGCGCACTCTCGAGCCAACCGAGTCAGGTTGGGCTCCGATAACGGAGTGTACCCCTGCGGATATCTTCCAGCACTCGCCTTTTGGTGACATGCTGAACTCATTAAAGTTTCTCTCTTTGTCAGGAGGCTCTCGGCCGAACTATGTCCGGCTCGAGTGGGGAGCGGGCGACGAAGAAATTCGTTGCCCACCCACCACCCACTTCATTGCCACGGTTGATGATTTAACCGACGTGCTCGACTTCGACTCCGAAGGCATCGATGGTATGGACGAGATGCAGGAGAAGATTCAGAATCTCTGGGGCACGGGACTACAACCTCGTCACACGATATATACATGGTGGATACGCCCAAGTAGGACGACGGCGGCAATCCGGAAGATAAAACCCCCGGGTAAAAGCCAAAACAACGATGCAGACGCCGCTCAAAGTCCAGCAACAGTAAAAATAGAGACAAGAGCGCAAGAAGGATCGACATACCAGTAAACTCCAAAGGCAATAACAACCATGAGGACCCAGCGATGGAGCAGGACGAGCCAGGTCACGCCGAACCAAGTTCGGAGCAGATGCCCGATCACAATGATCCAGAGGGACGAGTTCATCAAACCACCCTAGGACAAGAACACAGTCCGGATGATGATGCATTCATCATTCCGGAAGAACGCATGGAACGAGATAACCTCCATAGAAAGCTTATGGCCACAGCGAGAAATCTAAAGAAGCAGAAGCAACGGCTCAAAGCCGCACAGGAAACGCTCAATCGCAGATGGAATAAAGTGCTAGACACTGAAGAAAGATATGGCGACGATCGCCATACAAAGAGCTATCCAAAACGCAAGATACTGCCAGAATTCGACGACGAGGCCGTTCCACCAAAGAATAATATGACCAGGAGACCAGACGCACCGCTTAACAACCGCAACACAACGGCTACTGACGCCGTGCACAATCTACGTGAGCATCTGGATAAGCAAGACGGTGCGGCTAGGTCCATCTACGGATCTAAAGGACACATCCCGGGAAGGGACTATGGTCACCAGAACGATCATACAAGCCAAATACCAGTTCGGAATAAACACCGGACACAACAACAGCCGACCGCATGCCACAGCGCGTCCAGATATAGAGGGGCTGCTCACCCCCCGTGCTTCACCGAAGAAGTACTAGACCATGAATTCCCACAAGGTTTCAAACCTGTGAACATAGAGGCATACGGCGGAACGACAGACCCAGGGGTCTGGATCGAGGATTTTATCCTGCATATTCACATGGCTCGTGGGGATGACCTCCACGCCATCAAATACCTTCCCCTAAAGTTGAAGGGACCAGCTCGACACTGGTTGAAAAGCCTCCCCAAAAATTCAATTGGGAGTTGGGAGGAACTCGAGGATGCTTTCAAGGCCAATTTAAGCCACATAATCCAACAGCCCGGAGAGTCCGCCCGCAAGCTTTGGAACAGATTCCTCACTAAAAAGAATCAAATTGTCGATTGTCCGGACGCCGAAGCCTTAGCGGCATTCAAACACAACATCCGAGACAAGTGACTCGCCAAACACCTCGGCCAAGAAAAGCCAAGGACAATGGCAGCCCTAACAAGCCTTATGACCCGCTTTTGCGCGGGTGAAGATAGCTGGCTAGCCCGTAAAGCCACCAGTGACCCCAGCACATCCGAAATAAGGGATGGCAACGGGAAGCCATGGCGTAATAAAAACAAACGCCAAAACAAGGAAGAGAGCTCGGATAACACAATGGTTAATGCCGGATTCAGGGGCTCTCGACCTGATCAGCAAAAGAAGCCATTTAAAGGCAGTAAAGAGGGACCGTCCGGTCTGAATAGAGTCCTAGACAGACTGTGCCAAATTCATGGAACCCCTGACAAACCTGCGAACCAGACGCACAGAGAGTGCTGGGTCTTCAAGCTGGCCGACAAATTAAATGCCGAACACAAGGGAAGGGAAACACCAAGTGAAGACGAGGATGAACCTCGCCAGCCGAACACTGGGGGACAAAAAATTCCCGCGAGAGGTTAAAACAGTGAACATGATCCACGTGACTTGCACATCCATGAGAAGGCACGAACACGCGCGATATAGAGCCCATCATACCCACACCTAACTACTAGATGTCTTATCCGATCACCTTCGATCACTTGGACGGCCGAACTAGCATTTGGCGCGGAGGATCAAAGGCCTTGGTGCTTGACCCAATAATCGACGGATACCATCTCACCCGCGTCCTCATGGATGGCGGCAGTAGTCTCAATTTAATATACGGGGACACTGTTCGCAGGATGGGGATAAACCCATCCAGAATTAGCCAAAGCAACACCACCTTTGAAGGGGTGATACCAGGCGTTAAAGCCTACGGCAGGGGCTCCATCGTACTGGAGGTAACATTTGGTTCCCCAGGCAATTCCAGAAGCGAAGAACTACTCTTCACCATCACACCCTTCCAAAGCGGCTATCATGCATTGCTTGGAAGAACGGCC
This sequence comes from Triticum dicoccoides, assembly GCF_002162155.2. NCBI lineage: Eukaryota > Viridiplantae > Streptophyta > Magnoliopsida > Poales > Poaceae > Triticum > Triticum dicoccoides. Next base: position 1,698,099 of record NC_041381.1, read on the forward strand.
TTCGCCCGCTTCAACGCATTACCGCATGATGGCTACCTTATACTCAAGATGCCTGGTCCATGTGGCATCATCACCGTTAACGGAATCACAGAGCACTCTTCACGCGCAGAGGAACATACGAAGGCCCTAGCGGCCGAACTATAAGCGGCCTCCAATATCAGAAAACATGACTAGTCATTAAGACCACAGACACGGTTAGACGAGTCTGGTAGCCCGGACAAAATTGAACCAGGGCACCGTATATGTAATCCCATAGCAGACACCGAGGCTATAGACATTTAATACAGCCCCACACTTGGCTCAACCATATTGGCAGGCCAACATCTTACACTTTTACTATGCATCGCATACTTACGTTGTACTCTCCTACGAGTTTTCTTTTTTCCACAGACAACGTTCGCGCGATACCCTTCCAGGATACGGCACAACGGAGACAAAGGTGCAGACGTGCATCAGGGCCCCGTTCAACATGTTTCTTTTTAGATTAAGCCCCTGTGTAAACCTTTTCTATTGCCTCTTGTCGTTTAACCATCCCATGGGTTCCATACCCACAGAGGATACTGCCGTTATTGGCATTTCGCCATGACAGATTAAAGTACGTACCTGGAAACACAAGGTTTATAATAAATGGGCATTCTTGAGCCCATATTCTGTTATAAAGTCCGAATACCTTTGGGAGTGTTCGGCGTCACGAGTTTGGCCTTATATGCATCAGCTCCGAATCCTGTCTTTGGTCAAATGTTGGGTTTTCCCGGCTCCTGGGTTTGCCGCCTTACGTTCCGTCATTATCGGCTAAGGCAGCCAAAGGAAAACTACTGCGATTGTGCCCTGGTTATTCCGGATGAGCACGTTAGTAGAGAAAGCCGAAAACTGACTGTCATGATACATCGAGAGACTGATCAACCACTCGAAGACTCACCAGAATCTTTAGGATTCCCTCGTATTAACGAAGGGCCATTTCCCGGTCATGTACATACGCGCCTGTATTCGGATGCACGCGAAGGTACCAGGGGCTACATAGTAGCCCCAACATTAGACTCCCATGGCTAAGCGAAAGTGTTACAACTATATAGTCCGGTTGCCAGTTCGACGTGCGATCACCTCCTTAATGGACCAAGACGTTGGATCAAGTGTGATTAAACATATTTTTCGCGAACACCCCCGCATTATATGCATGGGGGCTGAAGCCAACGACTGCTAACTTTCGGATTACATATACATATATATATATATATATATATATATATATATATATATATATATATATATATATATATATATATATATATACACATAAACACTATTCTGATCACAGGATCAGAATAGTATTCTGATCACAACATGAACTTCCCGAGTAACGCGCCTGACCTTCCACGAGTACTAGGTTGAACTTCCGCCAACATTGCCCAAATGGGGCTTGCGATATACCGTTGGAAAGCTATGGACACCAGTATCATGACCCAACTTAAATTTTTGGCAAAATGTAAGCGGTTTAAGAGCAGTTTTGAAAACCGTTTTTTCTTCAGACAAAAAACGTGAATCGTATTTTCGATCGCATTTCTAAACCGTTTATTGGAATGAGGCATATAATATGGCGTTGGAAAGCTGCTGCAAAGCCGCTACTTCCACATGTTGAAAGTTTTCTCTAATTCTATATAGTTAAAGAGTAATTTGAAAAAAACGTAAAATTTCGCAAACCGAATAGCCGAGTTTGTATTTTCAATGTCATTTCTTAACGGCTTGTCCAATTGAGGCATTTGATATGGCGTTGGAAAGCTTATGAAAATGCGCTACTCTTTCATTTTGAAAGTTTTTTCTAATTTTGAACGATTTAAAAGTAATTTAGAAAACGGTACAAGTCCTACCGAGTTCGTATTTTCAAGCTAACTTTTTAACCGCGCGTCCGAATGCAGCAAATGATATGTCGTTGGAAAGCTTGAACTAATGCGAAACGTTTTGGTATGTATTATTTCTCCCAATTCTTTACGGTTTTAAGTCAGTTTCGAAAATGGCCAAAAACGTATTTTCGCCATATTTTCTACAAACTTTATCGGAATGACGCAACTAATATACGTCTGAAAAGCTACGGAAAATGCGAAACTTTTTCTTGTTGACTGTTTTCTCTGATTCCTAGCCGTTTTCAAGTAATTTCAAAAACGGCGAGATCATTCGTTTTGCCTTTATCACGAAACAAATTCGCCAAAAATGCATCGCGTGAAGTACCTGAACTTCTCGGTATGAAACCTTGAACTTCATTCTGTTTTTCACGTGCTTTTTTTTTCCTCGTATATTTCTATCCACTACTTCTAGCTCTACATCCACTAACCGGAATTGAGCAAGTGATATACCGATGAAAAGCTATTGTAAACACGCAACTTTCCCGTGTTGATCATTTTTTCATACTCGCAATGATTTTAAAAGTTTTTCATATGAAATTCATTCAGCATAGTAGTTGAACTTCATGCTATTTTCATGTTGAACTTCTGTGACGTATTTTTGTTTGTACACGCGCCTGAACTTCCCTCTGTACGAATCCGACCTTCGGGCTATCTTTGCAACCGTGGCTTCCTCCGCGAATTATTCTGGTTAGTAGTGTTCTATATGATGTTAGTGTAATCTAGAAATGTTTTTTAGCAACTAAATACCAGTTTTAATAGAAATCTCGCTCGCTGGCGGATTTTGCTCTCGGCTCGTGATGAAATTGCGTTTTTTGCAATTTTACTGCCTGATTTGTTCGACCTGAACTTCCCCTAGTGCTAGGTTGAACTGTTGAAAGTTATGGACACCAGTATCATGACCCAACTTAAAATTTTGGCAAAATGTAAGTGGTTTAAGAGCAGTTTTGAAAACCGTTTTTTCTTCATACAAAAAACATGAATCGTATTTTCGATCGCATTTCTAAACCGTTTATCGGAATGAGGCAAATAATATGGTGTTTGAAAGCTGCTGTAAAACCACTCCTTCCACATGTTGAAAGTTTTTTCTAATTCCCTATGGTTAAAGAGTAATGTGGAAAATCATAAAATTTCGCAAACTGAACAACCAAGTTCATATTTTCATTGCCATTTCTAAACGCCTAATCCAATTGAGACAAATGATATCGCGTTGGAAAGCTTATGAAAATGCGCTTTATTCTCATGTTGAATGCTTTTTCTAATTTTGAATGGTTTAAGAGTAATTTAGGAAACGGTACAAGTTCTACCAAGTTTGTATTTTTGATATTTTTTTAATCATACCTCCGAACATAGCAAATGATATGGCATTGGAAAGCCTAAACAAATGCAAAACTTTTTGGTATATATTGTTTCTCCAAATTCATTACAGTTTTACGTTGATTTTGAAAATTGCTAAAAACGTATTTTTGCTATGATTTCTACAAACTTCATCGGAACGGGGCAAATAATATACTGTTGAAAAACTACGAAAAATGCGAAACTTTTTCATGTTGATGGTTTTCTCTGAATCCCAGCCATTTTCAAGTAATTTCAGAAACGGTGAGGGCACTCGTTCTGCCTTTATGGCGAAACTGATTCGTCGAAAATGCATTGCGTGAAGTACTTGAACTTCTGTGGCAGTTCTTCCTGAACTTCACTCTGTTTTTCACGTGCTTTTTTTTGCTCGGAGCTCTTCATTCACTGCTTGTATCTCTCCATCCACTCACCGGAATTGAGCAAGTGACATACCGATGGAAAGCTGCTGTAAACACACAAATTTCCCGTGTTGATCATTTTTTCATACCCACGACGGTTTTAATAGTTTTTTATCTAAAATTCATTCAGTGTAGTAGTTGAACTTCCTGCTCTTTCCAGTGAACTTCTGTGACGTATTTTCGTTTGTAATTTTCTCATCCATTTCGTCAGTGCTACACAAATGATATTCTTTTTGTATAAACCTCTCACACAATTTTTTTTAACTTTCTTCGACCGAGGACTTGAATTTACACAAATGATATTCTTGTCGTTTTAAAGTAATTAGAAAATGACGAGATCGTAATTTTTGCCTTCACCGTGAATGGAAATGCACTGCGTGATGTAGTTGAACTTCTCGGGCATGTCTATTTGAACTTCACTCTGTTTTTGACGTGCTATTTTGTGCACTGCGTGAAGTAGTTGAACTTCTGAGGCATGTCTGTTTGAACTTCACTCTTTTTCACTTTATTGTATTTTTCTTATAAGATACACACATCATGCAGTATGCGAACTTCTGGCTGTTATCACTTTGAACTTCTCTCTGGTTTGAGCGAATTATTTTAAAACACAAAAAGCAATATTTTGTATATTTCTTTTGGACATCTAAATAAACGGTGAACCTATCTCACAAGAATTTTTGAACTTTTCCTCGCCAAGCACTTGAACTTCTAGCAACCATTTTTTTTGTTTATGAGTTGTATTTAAAAGTGCAAAAAAGGGCATTGTGTTTTTTATTTTTTGAACAGGTAAATCCTAGGTTTTAATAAACTCCGAACTTCTTTGTTATTTCAACTTGAACTTCACATTTTTATATTTTGAGTAAAGAATTGTTTTTGATTTTTGAAAAAACATCAAATTTGACTACCTTCTCAATTCGAACTTCATCATTGATAATTTAACAAAAATGGATATCTGTGAAAATCCTAGATTTTTTAATAAACATCAACACTTTGTAAAGTTTTATTTGAAGTGGGAAAAAATGCCCAAAATGGCATTGTTTTTTGAGCTTCTAAATCCTAGGTTTTAATATACATTGAACTTCTGCGTTACTTAAGTTGAACTTCACATTTTTTTATTTTTTGAGTAAAGTTTTTGTTTTTGTTTTTTAAATAAACATAAATTTGTCCTTTTTTTTAGTTTTGACGTTCATGGTCGATTCTTTAATAATAGAGGATGTCTGAGTTTTTTTTAAAGAATTTAAAATCCTAGTTTTTTTAATAAACACCGGACCACTTCACTATTTTATTTTGAACTTCTGGTTTTTTAAAAACGGGGAAATTCATTTAAAACTATTTTTAGTTTTCCTTTTTTTGAAATTTGAACTTCTTCATTTTATTGTTTAGTAACAAGAAAACATCTAAGTCTTTTAATCTTCGAACTTCTCTTTTTTTACTTTGAACTTCTTAGAAAAAAATATGGTTTTAAATAAGCAAACAATTATCTAGGTGTTTAAATTTGAACTTCTAGGTTTTTTGACCTTCTCCATTATTTTCAAATCGAACTTCTAGGGTAACAAATTTGAATTTCGAGAATTAGAGAACATGTACTTTTGAGTACATCCTTTTTGAGAAATTCACCATTCTTACTCTGTGCGAACTTCATTTTTTTACATACGAACTTCTATGGGAATTTACATTTTTTGTCCACTTGAATTTTGTACATGAAACTTTCTATCATGTTACATATTTTTGAACTTTTTGATGTCGCATATTTGAAATTATTTATATACGCAAAAGGAAAATAAAATCACCCATTTTTATGCACATAGGAAGAGGAACGCACATGATTTTTTGTACTTCTTTGTTATTTTAGAATGGTTTTAATTAACTTTTATGATGTTTTTTTCTTTGAAACTGTAACCAAATTTGTTCTAAAATATCAAAATATTTTTGAGCTGGAAGAAATACTCACTTGTTTTCTTATACCATAGGAATTAACTTTTTGATGCATTTTTTTGGCTGTAAGAAATGCTCGCTTGTTTTAATTTGAACTTCCACATTTTCTATGTGTTGTATTTGAAGGAGGGAGGTGAAAACCGTGGTGAGATAATTGATCCTCTTGGTTTCAGAATAAACAATTTTGAACTTCTGTGTCTTTAAAAATGCCCAATATGAAGTTTTTTTTGAACTTGCAAAATCCTAGGTTTCATATATTTTTTGAACTTATGTGTTATTTTAATTTGAACTTCACCTTTTTTGTTTAAAGAATTGTTTTGATTTTAAAATAAACATCAAATTTGACTATATTTTTTTTCAATTTGAACTTCATGGTTGAATTACCTAAGCATTTTTTATCAGTAAGATGCATTCTTCCTAAAATACATTGATTGAACTCTCTATACAATAATCTTTGAACTTCTGGATTACTTTAACAAATACATACTCTTTTTATGTGTATGTAAACTCGATGGTTTACACAAACTTCCTTACATCAAATCACGCGAAAGAACATGCATGAACAGAAAAAGGGGCAGGAGTTACAAGGTCCATAACACACTTTTTTGGTATCTTTCTGAAGGTTCTGCACAATGAACATAACATGTTACAAAATCCAAGCTATGGAATGAAATAAACTAATATGAGTGAGAGGCTGCAGGAACACGCAAAAGCAAGAAATGGCTTCTCGTGCGCATGTTCTGTAACTAGCATCAAATATGGTGAGTATGTATCAACTGAAGTAGTACGTCTAGTGCGCATGTTCTATAACTACACACAAAAGAAAAAAATGAACTTTTGTTTGTCTGATCCACTTGGTTCGGTAAGAGCTAGCTAGTAGTAGAGGGATGTGGCTCTTTGGGCGTATCTGAAGTTCTGAACCCTCCCATCGCTGAGCCTGCAAGTTAGACAGAGAAAGCCATCGGTGCTGCGCAAGTACCAACGGGTCTGCAAACAAGCTGGACACACCTGCTGGGAGCCGGCAAAAGGCGAACAGATGAGAGAAATTGTATGAGCACACAATTAGTAATACAAGAACCTTCTGGGAAGTTATACATGGACTTCTCTGTACTGAATTTTTTCTCTCGTTCGCATGGACATTATTATTTTTGACCACAAGCTCAAGAGAATACAGGAACGCACAAAGCAAAATTTCATAGAAACGATCAGGAATAAGTAGAACACAAACTTTCAATATGCAAAACAAGACATGTCATCGAGATTTGAGAAGAAAAGTAGGAGCGGTTCCTCCAGTTGTAGGCAGCAGCAACTTGGAGAAGATTCAAGAACGAAGGTCACGCTTAGGCCTCAGACAGGTCACCGCTTAGGCCTCGGCAGATCGCTGAAGGCGCGAGGTGAGCGGCCATGGTGGCGGGATCCGGCAGTTGCAGCCTGGCCCTACATGCTGCTGCAAGGGTTGGTCTCCCATGGCGGCGGCGTGCAGGACGCGGGCTTTCTGGCGGCGCACATGAGGAGAGGCGGGATCCGACGCGAGCTTGTCACAGGGATCTGTGGTTGAAGCAGTGGAGGTGCCCGACGGGCGGCGCCTTAGTTGGCCGGGGCCCGGCAGCGGCGCAGGAGGTGGCAGGGGGCCGAATCCATGGTTGAAGCAGGGGAGGGCTCGGGCGGCGGTGCTATAGGTGGCCGGGGCTAGCCGGCGGCATGGGAGGTAGCCGTGGCCCGACAGCAGCGCGGGAGGTGGCCGGGGCCCAGCGCCGGCGCGAGGTAGGGAGGGAGGCGGCGGTGGCGCGATGTAGTTCCGGTGAGGTTTCAGATGGGATCGAGGGAGGTTAGGGGAGGGGTTGTGGCGAGCGGGTGGTGTGGTTTTTCTTTTCTTTTACCGATCAAGGGATTTCAGGAACGTCCGATCGCCCCTATATAGTGGGCTGTGATCCAAATGACTATTCTAATCCCAGGATTAGAATAGGGGACACAATCATATTTTCAGGCAAACAATATAAATATAGCCTCATAATCAAAATAAACATTGTTTTTACAATGATTTGATTCATCACTCGAACAAGACATTCTTTGAGCACTGCGCCTCTATTAGGCGGGCACCTTTTGTGACCTGCGCCAAGTAGTGCTCGGCCGGATATTGGCCCCCCGCCGGATCCTGGGTCACTATAATGGTGGTCTCCATATCCGTCCAATAGGCTTTAACGCGGGAAAGGGCCATTCGCGCACCCTCTATGCACGCCGACCTTCTCATGGCATCGATCCTAGGCACGGCCCCAAGGAATTGATGCACCAGACCAAACTAACTTTCCGGCTTAGGCCCCTTCGGCCAAAGATGGTCTATTACAGACCGCATTGCAAGCCCGGACAGCCTATGAAGCTCTGCTACAGCAGCCATCTTGTCACTTTATGGCAGCGAGCGAGTGGGAGCATTGAATTGCGACCAGAAAAGCTTCTCCACTTCCTTATCACCCTGATCCTCGAAGCGTCAGCTCTACTCTTCGCCAAATCCGCATACGCGTCCGCAGGACTCCAGCGTCCATCCAGGGGAGCATACTTCGGATCGAAAAACTTCGTCCGCAGCAAGTAGGAGCCCCCAGCTGCGATTTTACCGGCCTGTTGAAGCTCCTCCCGCGCACCCCTGAGCTTGGTCCGTATTTCCTTGGTGGCATTAATTGCCTTGTTCAGATCGGCCGAACTATCCTTATGCTCCTTTTTAAGGAGCTCATATCGGTCAGCGGCATATTTTAACTCCACAACCATTTCAGCCATCTTTTTCTCGCTTCGGCGATGTGTAGCCTGTTCGGCTCTCAATTCCTCGGCCGCCTTTAGGGCAGCCGCATTGCTAACCAGAGCTTGTTCCTTGGCCTGGGCAAGTTCCACCCTCAAGGCTTCCACGGCAGCAACACCATCTGCAGTCCAAACATATTACATTAATATCATGCCACCTTCATATTTTCCTATACAAAGGAAGGCAAAGCACATACCTTGTGATTTGTCCAGCCGCTCGTTCACCAGCGTGATATCGGCATCAATCGATCCAATCTGCCTCGTTTGTTCGGCAACTTCAACGGACTGGTCGGTGGCCGGACCCACAGGTACCTGCACGTATTTACAGCGCAATCATTGGTTTATGATCCCCCGTTTGACGCCTAGGGCGGGCAACCACAGTCTCAGGGGCTACTATCTATATGGAGCACACCTAGCGCACGCCTCACAACCAAAAAATAGTGTATTCTTCACTACATACCTCAAAGCCTCTGAGCAGGCTTGTAAATGCTTCATTCAAACCGCTTGTAGCGGATGAAATCTTCTTGAGCACCGCGTTCATTAATGAGCGGTGCTCCTCCGAGAGCGCATCTCACTCCAGTAAGCCTGTCAGTACGTCCGGCCGGACATTAAACTGTGCCGGACCCTTCCCATCGCCCCTCATGGGAGCCAAACGCTCTGGGCTCAAGGCGGCTGACGCATTGGCTTCCGGCTTCGGCAGATCCGGACCCCTCCGTGACGCCACCTCGGTGTCGCCCACTTCATGAGTCGGAGAGGTGGGTGGGGTCTCGCTCTCCATCATCTCCGAAGGAAGATCCCCCGAAGACGAATTCTATTGAGAAGAGCTGCTAGCCGGACTGCAAAAGACGAATCCTGGTTATTGATCTAGGAGAAACACAGTACCTTCGAATTAACGATTGACTTACAGCTCGGTGGAGGGCTGGCCCGTTGGCGGGCATGACGCGGTGAGGGTGCTCGTCGGGGCAGGCCCCCCTGGGGATACCTTTTTCCTTGGTTTGGGCATCTCCGTCTCCAAGTCTTCGGAGGCAGCCCTCTTCTTCCCGCGCGGGGAGGAGGCCTTAGCCTCCCCTTTCCCGACTATCCTCCTTAGGGGAGGTAACAATTCCCCTGGTTCGGATGCGTATAGCGTGTGGAGTTCGGTTTCTTTGTTCTTCCCCTTGTCTTTCCCTGAGGGCATTCTGCTGAGTACCCGGTCAAGCATCTTGGCCATGGTGGGACGAGGCAAGCCTTCGGGAAGTGGCGCCGGACACCTGATTCTCTCCGCCTTGCTGAGCCATTCCTGGCCACAGATGATTTTTAGAATAAACAATTATGACAAATACAAAACAAGGTGTCCGGTATCAAGGCTACTTACTTGGGTATCTAGGCGATTGCAGCTTAGGCCCACATCCTCGGTGGTGTCCGGACACTCTACTTTCGGTCTGAAGAATAATTTGCACATCCCTTCGAGCTTCAAGCCAAAGAAGTGCTTAACAGTCCGCAGACCCTCTGGATTGAACTCCCACATCCGGAGAGGCCTGCGTTGGCACGACAACATCCGTCGGATTAACATCACTTGAATTATGCTGACAAGATTACTGTCCCTCTCATGAAGCTCCCGGATGCGATTCTGCAGTAATGTTACATCGCCAGCGGGCCCCCAATTCCGTCTTACGTCAGTCCAAGACGCTAGTTGTGACGGAGGGCCCGAGCGGAACTCGGGGGCAGCTACCCACTTTGTGCCTCTGGGAGCTGTGGCATAAAACAACCTCCGCTGCCATACATCGGATACTTCTGGGAAAGAACCCTCTGGCCATGGGGTATCGGCGTTCCTGCTTATTATAGCACCTCCGCACTCCACATGTTGCCCCTCGATCATCTTCGGCTTCTCATTAAAGGTCTTGAGCCATAAGCCGAAGTGTGGAGTGACGTGGAGAAAGGCCTCACATACAATGATGAATGACGGGATATGGAGGATAGCGTCTGGAGCTAGATCCTGAAAATCCAACCTGTAATAGAACATGAGCCCCATCACAAAGGGATCGAGGGTGAGGCCCAAGCCACCGGGGAAGTGAGGAACAAACACGACGCTCTCATTGGGCTCTAGTGTAGGGATGACCTGCCCTGGAGCAGGAAGCCTGTGTTGGATGTCGGCAGTCAGGTGTCCGACCTCCCTAAGCCTCGCAATGTCCTCCTCTTGGATCGAGGAGGCCACCCACCGGCCTTGAGGGTTGGATCCGGACATATTGGAGGATCTGGGGTGTTTGGGCTTAGGTCTCGGGTGTTAGAACTTGAGGTGCGAGAAGGCACGAGGGAGGTGGAAAAGAGGCATAGGCCTCGACCCCTTTATAAAGGGGGTGAATATCAAGAGTCCTCAGCGTGACCGCTTGAGGCTTATCTAAAAACACACAGAGTTATACCAACGGTCGTCGTGGGGTCGCGCACGCCCATATTAATGGAAAATCCCATAATAAGAGGAACACGATCTCTGCTTTGGCAGGACGGGCCAATAAAACCACCTCGCAACGTGAGTCGAGGTGGGGCAAGAGACGCCGGTTCGCATTGGACCAGGCCATGATGCAAGGGCACGACGTACGAAGATTGCCAGCGGATCAGATTTATGCTATGTTCCCTACAATGGTATGTGAAGATCGTCTCGCGGATCTGGACACAGTCTAAGTGTTCGATAATTACTTTGGAGTATTCGGAGATGGAACCCGCCTTGCAATGCCGAAGACAAGACTGCGCGCCGGACTCATCTTCAATGCCGAGGAGCCACATACAGATTACCCCTCTATCTTGAGGATGAGTTATGTCCGAATCACCGAGCTCCCTGAGCCGGACACCAGCTCAAGGGAAGACATGACCCAGACCCCAGACTTTGAATCGGGTATTGGGCCGAAGAAATTGGGCAGCATTCCGGATCCCGAGCCGTCAAGCCCGGAAGCTTCCCTGCCCCAGGGCGTTAGATCGGATCAGAATCCAGATTCAGCTACACCCACCCACCCATACTTAAACCCTCTCTCCCATATCACACAAGAGCCCCAAGAGACAGTGCATCGCTACTGGGCCAGATTCCTCCTTGTGCTAAACAAAGTCAAGGACTGTCGTGAGGAGGATGCAGTCTCACTATTCTGCAAAAATTCCACGAACAAAGGAATCCTTAATGCTATAAGTCACCGTGACATAACACATTTCGCAGACTTGGCAACCATAGTACAGAAGTACTGTGCGATGGAAAGCGCCTGGAAAACCCAAACAGAATTTTGGGATAATCCGACTCTCACTAAAACCTTTGTCCGAGCTAAACGGATGAACTCTCGAAAGTCGGTCGATTCAACTCCCAAGAAACCAAAGCCCACCCCGGGGCGTGGAACCGTATTGGAAGAATGGCTCAACGGGCCATGTAAACTCCACAGCACGCCGGACACTACACCAACACATAGCCTTAGAGCATGTTGGATACTCCGGCAGGTAGACAAAAGTGGCGAGGATCTTCTTGTAAGCCATAATGCAGAACAACGTCCCACCAAAGAAAACAATACGGTACTAACAGTCTTCGATACTTTCGCCTCAAACAACAGGCGCAAGCGAGCTCATCGAAGCTCCGCTGAAATCTGCCATGTGGCAAAAATAAATCCGTGGAATGACACTGCTATAACTTTCAATGCCAGTGATGAACCTCAATTCCAGACTGTCCGGGCACCAACCGCTTTGGTCCTTAGCCCAATCGTAGACGGCTTTCGGCTCACTAAAGTACTCATGGATGGTGAAAGCGGATTAAACTTGATCTACGAAGAAACACTCAGCAAGATGGAAATTGATAAGAGCCACATTGAGAAAAGTGGCACAACCTTCAGGGGAATCATCCCTAGTCGGGAAGCACGGTGTGCGGGAAAATCACAGTCGATGTGGTATTCGGCACTCCGGAGAACTACAGGTCCGAAGAAATCACATTCCAAGTGGCTTCTTTTAGCAGCGGATACCACGCCCTTCTAGGGCGGGACACGTTTACAAGCTTTCAAGCTATACCCTATTGCGGGTACATGAAGCTTAAAATGCCCGGACCCAACAAAATCATCACTCTAGCCAGTGATCTGGACGTCGCACTTCGCGCCGAAAACAAAACCGCAGCACTAGCCCTGGAAGCTTTATCAGAAGCCCTAGCAGCCGAAGAACTAACGACGCTGCGTGCCGCCATGGATAGGGATGATGTGATACTTGACAAGCGACCCAAGTCCACCTCATTCAAACCCGCAGACGAAATAGTCAAATTCCAGGTCCATCCAACGGACCCCATGAAGACAGCTTCCATCGGGACACAGTTAAACCCCACAATGGACGCCGCACTGCGAGACTTCCTGCAAGAGAATTGGGATATTTTCACCTGGCACCCTTCGTACGTGCCGGGCATCCCACGCAGACTGGCCGAACACAGCCTCAATATACTAAAAGGATACAAGCATGTCAAGCAGACTCTAAGGCGCTTTTCAGAGCCCAAACGGCAAGCCATGGGGGGAGAGCTAGCCAAGCTACTCGAGGCCGGATTCATCAGAGATATCAAGCATCCGGACTGGCTGGCAAATCTGGTAATGGTACCAAAGAAGGACAAATCCTGACGCCTATGCATCGACTTCAAAGACCTCAATAAGGCTTGCCCCAAAGATCCCTTCCCCCTCCCTCGCATAGATGAAATCATCGACGCCACCGCAGGACACGACTCACTTTGTTTCCTCGATGCATACTCTGGATACCATCAAATAAAGATGGCAGAGTCCGACCAAGATGCTACAGCTTTCATAACGCCAAACGGTCCTTTCTGCTTCAACACTATGCCTTTCGGGCTTAAAAAGGCCGGCGCAACCTATCAGCGCATGATTCAAACATGCCGAGAAAAGCAAATAGGCAAGACAGTGGACGCGTATGTGGATGACGTGGTCATAAAAACAAGACACGTCAAGACCCTAATAGACGACTTGAGGCTTACATTCGACAACCTCCGAACATACGACATCAAGCTAAACCCGGAAAAATGTGTTTTCGGCGTACCCTCTGGGAAGCTACTCGGCTTCATTGTTTCCAATAGAGGAATTGAGGCGAATCCGGCAAAGATCAGAGCGTTGTCGCAGTTGGCTATTCCAACAGACCTCAAGCATATCCAGAAATTAGCTCGATGTGTGGCTACCTTAAGCCCCTTTATCTCCCGGTTAGGGGAAAAGGCATTACCCCTTTACCGCCTTCTTCGGTGCACAGAACACTTCGTGTGGACGGACGCAGCCGTGGCCGGACTGGACGAAATAAAAACCTTATTGGCCAGTAATCTAGTCCTAACAGCGCCAAATATTGGCGAACCCATGCTACTGTATATAGCTGCAACACATCAAGTTGTAAGCACAGTGCTCATCGTCGAACGAGAGGCTGACGGATACAAATTCCCGCTCCAGAAGCCGGTATATTACGTATCCACAGTCCTCACCCCATGCAAATCCCGATACCCACACTATCAAAAAATAGCATACGCGGTCTTCATGGCATCCCAAAAGCTACGACACTACTTTCAAGAGTGTTCGATTACGGTGGTCTCCGAAGTACCACTCAACGACATAATAAATAACCACGACGCTATGGGCCGGATTGCTAAATGGGCCATCGAACTCCTTCCGGTCGACATAACATACAAGCCACGGCGGGCCATCAAGTCGCAAGTACTGGCTGACTTTGTCGCCGAATGGACAGAAGCTAAACTCCCTAAAGAGTACGACATGTACTCTAACTGGATCATGCACTTCGACGGCTCTAAAATGCTGGCTGGATTGGGAGCAGGTGTAGTCCCGACGTCTCCCACCGGAGACACGGTCTAGTACGTACTCCAAATATTATACACAGACTCCAACAATGCAGCCGAATACGAGGCTTTGTTGCACGGTCTTCGGATGGCAGTCTCTATCGGTATTCAACGCACAGAAGTGCGCGGGGATTCAAACCTCGCAATATCACAAATAAACGGAGACTTTTATGCCAAGGATCCAAAAATGGTGGCCTACCGTAATGCCGTCCTCAAAATGTCAGCTCGGTTCGAGGGGCTCGAATTCCACCATGTGGCTCGAGAAAACAATCAAGCGGTGGATATTCTCGCCCGCATCGGTGCTAAACGCGACCCTGTTCCACCTAACATATTCCTAGAAAGGCTGTTCAAGCCATCCGTGGTATGGGAAGGCGAGTCCGGCAACACTAGCACGGATCCGAATACACCCCCAGATTCCGAACCTTCAGACATAATCGGAGGCTCCACCACCGAAATAACATCTTCGGCCCATGAAATCATGGCTGTAATCGCCTCATGGACCGAGCCTCTCTTGGCCTACCTAAATAGGCAGGAGCTCCCCAAAGACCAAAATGTAGCACGTTGCATCGTGCAGCGTTCTAAAGCTTACAAAGTCCATGAAGGGGAACTCTATAAGAAAAGCGCGACCGGAGTGCTCCAAAGGTGCATCTCTGAAGAGGAAGGGCGGCAACTCTTGGCTGAAATCCATGCCGGACTGGGCGGGCACCACGCCGCGGCTCGAGCACTAGTCAGCAAGGCCTTACGTACAGGCTTCTATTGGCCGACAGCCCGAGCAGAGGCACATGACCTTGTCAAACACTGCGTCGGTGCCAGCTCTTTGCCAATCAGAGTCATATGCCCCCTACCTCTCTCCAAACAATCCCCATAACTTTGCTCTTCGCGGTCTGGTGGATGGATATGGTCGGGCCTCTTAAAGGAGGTAGCCATAAGAAAAAATACTTATTGGTCATGGTGGACAAGTTCACCAAATGGATAGAAGCTAAACCAGTCAAAACGGCCGAATCCGGACCAGTGATAGACTTCATATCCGGGGTTGTACACCGGTACGGCGTCCCACACAACATCATCACTGATAACGGCTCAAATTTCACAGCCAATGAAGTGAAAACTTGGTGCGGCATAATGGGCATTAATCTGGACTACGCTTCCGTCTACCATCCCCAAACTAACGGCCAGGTCGAACGTGCAAACGATCTCATCATGAGCGGCATCAAACCCAAACTAGTGCGATCCTTGACAGAGTCGGACACGCACTGGGTCGAAGAGCTCGACTCCGTACTCTGCGGGCTGCAGACCACGCCGAATCGCACCACTAGATATACACCATTTTATGGTATACGGCGCAGAAGCAGTACTACCCTGTGACATAATACATGATTCGCCTCGCGTACGTATGTACGAAGAGAAGGAAGCCGAGTTAGATCGGCAAGATAACTTGGATGCCCTGGAGGTGGAGCGCGACATTGCAAAAGCCCGCTCCGCATTCTATCAGCAGCAGGCTCGACAGTACCAAAGCAGAGAAGTGCCGGCCAAAACTTATAATATTGGCGAACTCGTTCTACGCCTACCGGAGAAGAAGAAGGACATGCTCAAACCTAAGTGGGAAGGTCCCTTCGTCATTGACAAAGTTCTCACCGAAGGAGCATACCACTTATGTAATGCATCCGATAATAGGCTCGAGCCGAACCCATGGAACACGGCTAGGCTCCGAAGATTTTACGCCTTGCGCCGAACTCAATGTTCGTCTCCTTACCCCCTCCTTTTTAATTATGCTCCCTCCCTTTACCTTTCTCGACCTTTTTTCCTCTTCACACAAAGTATTTAATATAGGACGGAAGCCCGGATCACTCCAGCTGCACTATGTGTGTAAGCAATACCTGGGGGCTTCCTATACGGAAGCTAAACATAATTACTTTAAATGGCTTTTTGCCCATCACATATGCGTTCTTCTTCCATATGTGCCTTTTATTCACCATTATATGCATCAATATGACTTAAGATGTGGCCATGCTGGGTTGCCTGGCTCTTGTGTTTATGCCCTACATTCCTGTTAATTCGGCTAGGGCATAAGGGGAGCACCTCTATGATTGTTACTGCCGGTTCAGCCGGATGTGTACCTCAGACTGGGTGAAGCCGAAAGCTAGCGTTCTTAAGGGAATATTCGGACATGTGCATTGTCGCATGCGTACCCAGGGAAAGGAACCCCTAACGAAACTATTCTCCCTGGAAGATGTTTCTTACTACCCATGTGATATAACACAACTAGTTGGATACTTGTCTGTTCAAGCACTTATGACCCCTACGCCTGGTTTCCATGCATACCCCGGTTTTGTATAACTGAGCAGGTATTCGGATACACCCCGGACTATCGGATGCAGGGGCTGAAGCGAAAAGGTCCGCCATGAAAAATGATTTTAATCCTACTAGGGACTAGTTATGTCCATTGAATTACACAGTCACTTGGACTGACTATATTCCTCCTGTATACCATCCAACAGGCTATCTAGCTTACAATCCTATTGGGCATACTTTGCGGCTAACTCTACCTGGTCATACACCAAACTCACGGGAATTTCTTGCCCATCTGGCCCCGCCGGTCCGACTTCGGCCATATGGTTCGGGTCAAGCTTGGTGTCGGTGTCAAAACCAGCGGATCTCGGGTCGAGGGTGCCGAACTATGCATCTAGGCGGATGGTAACAGGAGACAAGGGACACGATGTTTTTATCCAGGTTCGGGCCCTCTCGATGGAGGTAAAACCCTACTCCTGCTTGATTAATATTGATGATATGGGTAGTACAAGAGTAGATCTACCACGAGATCAGAGAGGCTAAACCCTAGAAGCTAGCCTATGGTATGATTGTTGTTCGTCCTATGGACTAAAACCCTCCGGTTTATATAAGCACCGAAGAGGGTTAGGGTTACACAGAGTCGGTTACAATGGTAGGAGATCTACATATCCGTATCGCCAAGCTTGCCTCCCACACCAAGGAAAGTCCCATCCGGACACGGGATGAAGTCTTCAATCTTGTATCTTCTTAGTCCAGGAGTCCGGCCAACGATGATAGTTCGGCCATCCGGACACCCCCTAGTCCAGGACTCCCTCAGTAGCCCCTGAACCAGGCTTCAATGACGACGAGTCCGTTTATTTAATATCAAGTAAATTTTTCGCACGATCTTTCTTCAACTAAGTTCTTCTCTTTTACAGATGAACACCGTGCTACACCCGTCCAGGATACGGCACAACGGAGACACAGGCGCAGACATGCAGTAGGGACCCGTTGCAAGGATTCTTTTCAGATTAAGACCCTGCGTAAACCTTTTTTACTGTCTCTTGTTGATACACATGCCCCGGTTTCTTACTATAACCGAGGAGGAGGCTGGCGTTTTGGCATCGGCCGTGTCAGAATTTTTTGCGCGTACCTGGACACTAGGGGCTTAGGGCATTGTTCTGCCCATTTTCACAAAGACCGAATACCTTTGGGAGTGTTCGGCGTGTCGAGTTAGGCCTTATATGCATCAGCTCTGAATCATGTCTTTGGTCAAATGTTGGGTTTGCCCGGCTCTTGTGTTTTGCTGCCTTACGTTCCGTTTTATCGGCTAACGCGGCACCAGGAGAACTACTGCGATTGTGCCCCAGTTCGGCCAGATGAGCACCTCAGTAGAGAAAGCCGAAAACTGGCAGTCATGATGTAGTGCGAGACTGGTCAACCACTCGATGACCCACAGGAAAGTTTAGAATTCCTCCGCATTAACAAAGGACCGTTTCCTAGTCAGGCACATATGCGCCCCGAATTCGGGAGAGCGCGGTGCCCCCAGGGGCTATATAGTAGCCCCACCATCGAACTCCTATGGCTAAGTGAAAGTGATAAAGCATTATAGTCCGGTTGCCTAGTTTGCTACGCTATCACCTCCTTTACGCTATCACCTCCTTTACAGGACCAAGACGTTGGATTAAGTGTGAAAATGAGCCCTTTTTGCAAACACCCCCACACTATGTGCGTGGGGGCTGAAGCCAAGGACTGCCATCTCAGGTTATATAAACATATACATTAACGGCCGCACAGGAGGTATTTTAATACTTGAACGCACAAGTATAAAAAGCCTTTATATTATATGAAACATTGTTTCACAAAGCATACATGTCATTAGAACATAATATCCTTCGAGCATTGCATCTCTATTAAACGAGCGCCCTGCAGGACTTCCTCAAAATAGTGCTCGGCAGGTACTCGGCTTCTGTCCGAATCTCGGGATGCAACGTCGGTGGCTTTCATCTCCGCCCAGTATGTCTTGACACGGGCAAGAGCCATCCACGCACCCTCTATGCATGCTGACCGCTTCATTGCACTAATATGCGGCACCGCACCAAGGAACTGCTGCACTAAGCCAAAATAACTCTTCGGCTCGGGCCTGTTTGGCCACAAATGAGTCACGACATTCTTCATGGCAAGTCCGGACAACCTATTCAGCTCAGCCCATTTGGCCAAATGATCCGCCAATGGAAGCGGACGCTCTGGACTATGGAACTGCGACCAAAAAAGCTCTTCCAGTACGTGATCCTTTTGGCCTCGGAAGTGTTCGGCCGCATCTGCGGCACTCGCCGCCAAGTCCATATAAGCATCCTCCACACCCCACAGCTGGCCCAACTGAGCATACTTAGGATCCGTGTATTTCCTCCGCAGCAGAAAAGGCTTTCTAGCCGCAATATCTTCGGCCTGACGTAGCTCCTCTTTCATAGCTCTCATCACAGAGCGAGCATCCTTGGCCTTAGCAGCGGCCTTTTTCAGGTCCTCTTGTTCCGCTTGACCTTCTTTTTCAAGAAGCTCGCAACAGTCGGTAGCATTCTTCAACTTTACGGCCATCTCGGCCATTTCTTTCTTGCTTCGGCAGTGAGCAGCCTGTTCGGCTCTCAGCTCTTCGGTCGCTTTTAAGGCAGCCGCATCACTTTTTTAGGCTTGCTCCTTGGCTTGGGCGAGTTTCGCCCGAAGGCTCTCCATGGCAGCGGCACTGTCTGCGTCAAGCATACGTGTTGTAAGGCACAGACATTAAGCTACCTTACCGGGTGTCCGCAGAGAAGCTGCATACCTTGTGACTCGTCAAGTCACTTATTGACAAGCGCGATGTCAGCATCCGCCACGTCAAGTTGCCGCTTTAGTTCGGCAAATTCATCAGTCCGGCTTGCCACCGGACGCTTTGCCACCTACATAGGAACGGCGACATGTTAGTACTGAGATTATGATCCTCGGCACGCTGTCAGTTCTGACAACATACCGAGTCTCAGGGGCTACTATCTATACAGGGCGCATTCTATATGCAAAACTGTCAGAAGGTACATCATTTTGCGTACCTCAAAACCCGTTAGTAAACTTATGACGCCTTCATGCAATCTGCTTTCAACTGATGAAATCCTTTCAATCACCGTACCCATTAGCACACGGTGATCTTCCGAGATAGACGCTCGCCCGAGCAGATCTTTCAGCTCCTCCGACCGTACACTAGTCGGTGCCGGACTCGTCCGATGGCCTTTTTCGAAGGCCGGATGCAAAGGGCTTTGAGGGGACATATGACTGCCTTCGGGCCCCGCCGGATTTGGAGAAACCCTCCGCGACGACACTTCAGGGTCGTCCACCTCGCATGACGGTACGGCAGGAGGAGGCGTTTGGCTTTCCATCATCTCCGGATCAAGATCCCCTGAAGACGAGCTCTGCTGAGAAGGGCTGAGATCTGAACTACAAAGAAAAATTTCGGTTATCTTCAGAAATAAAACAGGGATGTCTCTTATTTTAAGAAAATGCCCCCCTTTACTTATGGCTCGCTGGAGGGTTGATCTCCTTGGGGAAATAGTGCGGCCGGGGAATCTCCCGCCGCAGGACCCTCTGGCGAGGACTTCTTCCCCCATTTTGAGGCTTTGGTCTCCGTATCTTCAGAAGCGGTCCTCGTCTCCCCTTGGAGGGAGGGACTCTCGATCCCCCCTTTCTTGATAACCTCCTTCATGGAGGTAGTAGTTCCCTTGTTCCCCCCTTCGCCTTCTTCAAAAGGCACAACCTTTAGCATCTTGGTTAAAACAGGATCCGGTGTGGCCTCACGGAGGGGGGCCAGACACCTGATCAGTTTTGCTTTTGCTATCCACTCCTGTTTAAAGGATAGCTCTTTTAAGGGCAAGTTTATGATAAATATGCAGATAGCATGTCTGGGTACAAGACTACTTACTTGAGTATCCGGGTGATTGCAGCTCAGACCTGCGTCCTCGGTTGAGTCCGGACACATTGCTTGTGATCCGAAGAACAGTTGGTACATCTCCACGGGCGTTGCGCCCATAAAATGTTGGATAGCTCGTGGTCCCTCCGGATTAAACTCCCACAGGCGGAGGGGGCGACATTTGCAGGGCAAGGTGCGACGGATCAGCATGACTTGCGCTACTATGACCAGATTGATCTCTCTCTCTAGGAGGTCTCGAATACGGCCTTGCAACAGAGGTACGTCCTTGGACGGTCCCCAGTCGAGCCCTTTATTGACCCATGACGCCAGCCGCGGTGGAGGACCCGAGCGAAAGGCAGGTGGCGCCACCCATTTGGTGCCCCTGGGACCTGTGATATAAAACCACTCCCGTTGCCACAAACCAAGCTCCTCTTGAAAAGAGCCCTCGGGCCATGGAGCGTCAGCATTCTTGCTTATAACAGCCCCTCCGCACTCTGCCTGATGCCCCTTGATCATCTTCGGCTCCACTTTGAAGGTCTTGAGCCACAATCCGAAGTGAGGGGTAACGCGGAGGAAGGCTTCACATACGACAATGAATGATGAGATGTGGAGGATGGACTCCGGATCCAAGTCATGAAATTCCAGCCCATAATAAAACATGAGTCCCCTCACGAAGGGATCTGTTGGGAAACCTAAACCCTGAAAGAAGTGAGACACGAACACCATGCTCTCACTAGGCTTGGGAGTAGGAATAACCTGCCCTTGGGCAGGCAGCCTGTGCGAAATTTCGCCGGTTAGATACCGGGCGTCTCTCAGCCTTAGCACGTCTTCTTCCGTAACGGAGGAAGGCATCCACCGGCCTTGCAGGCCGGAGCCGGACATCCACAGAGGTCCGAAGCGCCTGTATCTAGAGCTTTGGGTGTTGGAACTCGAAGCGAGGGGCGGATTCGATTGAGATTGGAAAAAAGGAGCGGGCCTTGATCTCGTTATAAAGAGGTTGGATACCAAGAGCCCTCCCCATGACCGTTCAGGACTCACCTTCGATGGAGGAGGCGTGCCGACGGGCGCGGTTGGGTTACCCACATCCGTATTGATGAGAATCCTGGAATAAGGGGGACACGATCTCTGCTTTGACAAGATGTGCCAAGGAAACCGCCTCGCTAAACACGCTGAGGTGGTACAGTAAAAATGATTCGAACAAAGACTTGGCCGTGGCGTGTTGGCACCCTGCGGAATACGTCAGCAGATTGATTTTGTGTAAATATTATTCTCTCTACGGTGTTATGTGGAAATTATTTTGCAGAGCCGGACACTGTCCTTGTGTTCAAAATCTTCTATGAAGTATTCGGAGGAGGAACCCGGCTTGCAATGCCGAAGACAATATGCGCGCCGGACTCGTCATCATTGAAGAGTGGTTCAGGGGCTACTGAGGGAGTCCTGGACTAGGGGGTGTCCGGATGGCCGAACTATCATCTTTGGCCGGACTCCTGGACTATGAAGATACAAGATTGAAGACTCCGTCCCGTGTCCGGATGGGACTTTCCTTGGCGTGGAAGGCAAGCTTGGCGATACGGATATGTAGATTTCCTACCATTGTAACGGACTCTGTGTAACCCTAACCCTATCTGGTGTCTATATAAACCGGAGGGTTTTAGTCCGTAGGACGAACAACAATCATACCATAGGCTAGCTTCTAGGGTTTAGCCTCTCTGATCTCGTGGTAGATCTACTCTTGTACTACCTATATCATCAATATTAATCAAGCAGGAGTAGGGTATTACCTCCATCGAGAGGGCCCGAACCTGGGTAAAAACATCGTGTCCCTTGTCTCCTGTTACCATCCGCCTAGACGCACAGTTCGGGACCCCCTACCCGAGATCTGCCGGTTTTGACACCGACACACATCATCCCCCCTCATCATTCGTGCATGCCTCCTGACCCGTCTCTCACATGCACGTGCACAGACAGCAAGCCGCCATCTCCTCTCTTATTGATATTGTGGGCGTGCCCTCCGTTTGTCTAGCAAGCCTATCCCACCATTTGTTAGAAGCAACTCCACTACCACCCCCTCCAACACTCTAGCTCTATCTCTCTCCCAACCTTATTCCTCTCCTGCATATATGAATGGATGCCGATCGATCTCCCTTAATACATGAGGAAGATCGATCTCCTTAATAAATGAGGTAGGCCTCTCTCGTCCTCCACACATATACCAGCCATTGTACCTCTATAGTTAATTGGGCCTCCCTCTTCCCCCACCACACACCGATAGTCGAGCGCTGTAGGTAGGTATCCATGCCACAGAGACAAACTGCACATGTCCCCTCTCACGTTCCAGTAGGCCAGCCACTCTATATCTTTGACGTGGGCACACACAAATTCGATGGCACTCTTTATCGATCGCGCGCGCGCACACACACACATCATCCTTCTCTTCGATTCTATGGACACCTCAAGCCGATGATACCTCCACCCTCTTCTCGTGGATCGCCCCCTCTATATATATGTTATATCCAGGACTCCTCTATTTCACACACATTGCATATGTTACATTTTTTGATTGACCCCCCCCCCCCAAAAAAAAACTCTCAAGAACCCACACACTCTATCTCTCTAGGTTTGTATCTCTCTCTCACACAACCCCACGTAGGTGGTGTACGTATACAAGAAGAGAATAGGTGTGCCGTGCATGTACTCACGCTTCGTGCCCAGCCACACCCGCGCGGGTACACGGTGGAGCTCATTTCTTTACGAAATGGCAGCCCATGTGCTAATTTGAACGCTTGTAGCGGTTGTTTACCTAGGGAGGTCGTGTACCACGCGTGCACGAAACAAAGTTCGACTTCACGCATTGTTGCGTTATTTTTAAATAAAGTTATAGCGCTCAATGGCATGTACACAGAATATAAAACGATTTTTATGGAGAAAAAGGTAGTCCGCTCACTATATACAATGGAGCCTTCCTGCCTGGTTTGTCGCTCTTTAGAGTATCTCACACAAGGCTGCGGTGGCCTCTCTCTCTCACCGTTGGTCACTGATCTGGCCGCATCCAGTCTGCCGGGGGAAAGGGAGTGCGGTTGCTGAGGGAGTCCTGGATTAGGGAGTATCCGGACAGCCGGACTATATACATCGTCCGGACTATTGGAGCGTGAATGTCACATCCTAGCTAGTTCATGCATTAGAGTGTTGCATCATGTCTACCTTTCATCAGAAACTTGAATTGGGGAAGCCAGAACCCCCAGCACCCCCCCTGAATCAACTAAGGTTTACTAAAAATATTTTCAATGAACCTGAAATGCCCTTCTAAAAAGTTCACCCTTTTGTCTTGGGTTAGAACCTGCAAAATTGGTGCACAATTTTCTAGGTCAACAGAAGGTCATTGAATTAAATCATATGTAAATTGCATTTGGTCGTTTAAATGCTAGTAAATATTTTAAATGCTCAAATAATTCTGGAAATAAGTGTGGGCTGTTGGAGATATTCTAAACAGAGCTATGATTATTTCTAGGATTTTTGTAAGTGTCTAACTATTTTTAATAAAGCCACAAACTTGTAGAAAAAAATAGAATAGAAAATCAAAGCAGAGAGCAGAGGCTTACCTGGCGCCAACTAGCAGGCCCACCTGCCGGCCCAGCCCAACCATCGCTCCAGCGAGCTGCTTGGCTCGGCCAGGCAGGCAGCCAGGTGCTCGACGCCGGCACCAGCGCGCGCCACGTAGCTGCCCGCCGCCCTGCTTCCTCCCCTCGCCATTCTGCCGCCCTGGGTCGGTCACCCACTCCTCCCCCGAGCTCGCAGACACGCCCCTTCCTTCCCAGCTCCTCTCCCTCGCTCGCCCGCACCATGGCCGACGCTGCCGCGCCCGCGCCACCGTGATAACCGCGCCCGCCGGCGTCCCCGTACTGCACCATCGTGTCTGTTCTCTCCGACGTCGTCGACTACGTCGAGCAGGCCGAGCCCCGAGCGCTCGCATGCTCTACACCACCTCCACCGACCCCGCCTTCGTCGAGCACCGCCGTTGATCCCCTTCGCCATCACCGTCGCAACAGGCCGTCCCCGACCTTGCCGTCAGCTCCATCGCAACCACCGTGAACCTGGACACCTCTCTACCCTCTCCGTCCTCCCTCTCGAGCCCCATAGAGACTGCATGTAGCTCACCCGCACGCGCCGCTGCGGAGCTCGTCGCCGACGATGCTCCGGCCACCCACTGGCCACACCACCGTGTCCAACGTGCTCACCGCATCCCCAGGAGCCCAACACACCACCCCACGTGCCTCGCCGTGCCCCGTAGCCTCGGGTTCATCTTCACCTGACTCCAGCGACCACCAAGGTCGTCGCCGGTGACGTTTCCGGCAACCCCGAGCCCAACCACCGCGACCAAACGCTGTGGCTTGCTCCCAGCTACACGTAGATGCCCTCAGCCGCTCATTTGGTCGTCGGACCGCGCTAATGCTCTCTCGCCGCTGCGTCTGGCCTCGCCGGCGGCTAAACGCCGGTGGATTTGACCCGTTGACTTTGCTGGGCGGGCCAAGGTTGACTCCCCCTGAGCACAAGTGGGGCCCGCTCTGCTAATTAACCTAGGGTTAGCGCTAACTACTATTAGTTAGTTAAGATAACTGCTGACACGTGGGACACACTGGTCAGGTTGACCTGGACGTCCCCTTTGACCACTGACGTCACCCTGACGCAATGCTGACGCATTAGTCCAATTACTGGAATTATTCTTATACAGGAAATCCCAGAAAATAGCTCAAACTTCAAAAATTTATAGAAATTAATCTGTAACTCCAAATGCAAAGATTTATATATGAAAAATGATCAGAAAAATCTAATCTTTCCATCTGTACTAGCTTCATGCATGTCAGAACACTTTAACCTTGCTGTTTAGGTGAAACAAGCTAATGCACTTATATCACTTATTATTTTGGGTGATCATTTGAATCCTTGGTTCAAATGGACTCAAACCTTTCTGTCCCAAGTTGCATTAGACCTATCACACACCATTTTGCCATGTCATTGCATGCATCATTTGTTGCATATTTCCATGGGGTGATTGGTTCGATGTGTTCTTTGTGGTAGGTTCTGCCTCCGAGGATATTCACGAGTATCCAACTGAAGGGCAGTATCCCACTACCACCCCGTCAGGCAAGCAAAACCCCCTCGTTCATTCTGATACAATCCCACTCTCTCGCTCCTGCTCTCTTTTACTGCATTAGGACAACAATGATTCATCTGTTACTTGTTGCGGTAGTTGAACCCCTTTATTTCTCTGCATGACCTGTCATTGCCACAGTAAATAGATGAAACCCACTAGCATGAGTAGGAGTTGTTTGAGCCCTGATGTGCCTACTCATTTGTGCTTGTTTGTCGTGCCTGCTATTGCTTAGAGTTGTGTCAGTTCTGATTCATCGGGGATGAATCGGAGGTGTGTGAACATGTCCTACTGTTGAGAGCTAAGTGTGTGAACACGATTTGGTAAAGGTAGCAGTGAGAGGCCATGTAGGAGTACATGGTGGGTTGTCTCATTGAAACCGTCCTGAGGAACTGAGTTCTGTGTTTGTGATCCATGAACAACTACTACCACGCATTGGGCCCGAAACCAATGGACCCTCTCGACTTATTAACTGCCCTTGCCCTCTGTCCAGGAGTTGCAACTAGTTTCTGGTGTTTGTAGGATATGTGTTGGAGGCCGTGCGTAGCGCTGACCCTAGGAGTGGGCTACGATGCGGTAGATACACCGTGGCATGGTGTACCGGGCGCCTGTTTGGTGTCTCGAGATTCCTGCACACATTGTTTGGGGCTGTGAGCGAAACTCCGGCCGGATCTCCTCGCGGATGGAACCCGAATAGGCGATAAACCTGGACTAGAGACTTGTGTGGTTAGTCAGGTCGTGGCCGACTCCCTCGCCAGGCTTCCGCTTGAAGGTTGCCGAGATACACGACGTGTACATGGTGGTAAGTGGCGAGAGTGTGTGTGAAGAAGTACACCCCTGCAGGGTTATAAATGATCTATTCAAATAGCCGCGTCCACGGTAAAGGACTTCTGGGTTGCCTGTACAGTTCATAGACAAGTGAAAGTGGATACTCTAAAATGCGCAAGATAAGCGTGAGTGCTATGGATGGCGTTCTCGTAGGGAGACGGGAGCGGATCCATGGTGGTGTATTGATTGGTGAATATGTGGACTCATGTGCGCCACCCCAAAAGAGTTACTTGCAGTCGTAGTTCAGGATAGCCACCGAGTCAAAGTTGGCTTGCTGCAGTCAAACTCCACCACCTCCTTTGTTGGTACCGATGCATACGTAGTTAGTTCTGATGTAAGTCTTGCTGGGTACATTTGTACTCACGTTTGCTTAATTTATGTTTTGCAGAGAGACTTCAGACTCGCTAATAGTTCCGCGTGGACTTCGACGTATAGCTTGATACCTCAGCTACGATCTTGTGCCCTCGGCAAGATCTGGTAGATAGTCAGGCTTCTCAGCCTTTTTCATTTGTAGATGTATGTACTCAGACATGTTAAGCTTCCATGTGTGCTTTGATTTGTATGCTCTGAATGTTGGGTCATGAGACCCATGTTTGTAATATCTTGCTCCTCGGAGCCTAACGAATAAATACTTGAGTCGTAGAGTTATGTTGTGATGCCATGTTGCATTTACACATATCAAGCATATTGTGTGTATGTTTGAAATGCTTGGTATGTGTGGGATCCGACAATCTAGTTGTTTATCCTTGGCAGCCTCTCTTATGGGGAAATGTAGTCTAGCGCTTCCTTGAGCCATAGTAGTCCGCTACAGCCCGGTTCACCGGAGTCCTGCCTGCCCAACACTACTGCTTAGGACGCTTGATTGGGCGGCATGTGTTTCACTTTGTTCCTGTGTCTGTCCCTTCGGGGAAATGTCACGCGGTGACATCCGGAGTCCTGCCTAGCCTGCTACAGCCCGGGTTCCCGGAGTCCTGTTATCCCAGTGCTACAGCCCGGATTCACACGCTGCTGACCGACATGCTCGAAGTTGATTCATGTATGCCTATCCCCATGGGTTAGTGCCGCTTTGGGTTCACGACTAGCCATGTCGGCCCGGGTTCTCTGTCATATGGATGCTAGAGACACTATCATATACGTGAGCCAAAAGGCGCAAACGGTCCCGGGCCATGGTAAGGCGACACCCGTGGGAATACCGTGCGTGAGGACGCAAAGTGATATGAGGTGTTACCGGCTAGATCGATGTGACTTGGAATCGGGGTCCTGATAGTGAAGATACAAGACTCAAGACTCCGTCCCATGTCCGGATGAGACTCTCCTTTGCGTGGAAGACAAGCTTGGTGAGGGAGTCCTGGATTAGGGGGTATCCGGACAGCCGGACTATATACATCGTCCGGACTATTAAAGCGTGAAGATACAAGACTCAGGATTTCGGCCCGTGTCCGGATGGGACTCTCCTTTGCGTGGAAGACAAGCTTGGCGATCCAGATATTGAGTTTCCTTCCTTGTAACCGACTCCATGTAAACCCTAGCCCTCTCCGGTGTCTATATAAACCGGAGAGGTTGGTCCTTAGAAGGCCGATCACAATTACAATCATACCATCATAGGCTAGCTCTTATGGTTTAGCCTCTACATCTCGTGGTAGATCTACTCTTGTACTACTCATATCTTGAATATTAATCAAGCAGGAAGTAGGGTTTTACCTCCATCGAGAGGGCCTGAACCTGGGTAAACATTGTGTCCCTTGCTTCCTGTTACCATCAGCCTAGACGCACAGATCGGGACCCCCTACCCGAGATCTGCCGGTTTTGACACCGACATTGGTGCTTTCGTTGGGAGTTCCTCTGTGCCGTCGCTGCAGGGCTTGATGGCGCCTTCAATTGTCAACAACACGGTCCAGGGGGAGACTTTTCTCCTCGGACAAATCTTCGTGTTCGGTGGCTTCGCACTGCGGGCCAATTCGCTTGGCCATCTGGAGCAGATCGACAGCTATGCCCCTGGCCACCAGGTCAGGTTCAGAAACTTCACCTACATGGCGGATATTCACGGAGACTTGATCTTCGACGGATTTGGGCCTGCGCCAGGAGCACCGAACAGTTACGATGGGTACGGCTTAGAACTCCTGTCGGACGATGCTCGGGATATCACCCATGCAGTAGCCCCGGATCTAAATCCGGAGCAGGTTGTGTTGCCTAAGGACGGAGGGGTGGTCCCCGCCCCGCAGGCCGCACACTCATCGGCGGTGGAGCCGAATACAGTTCCCGCCTTAGTGGAAACCTGTGACTTCGGACCCCGGACTCATATCCGGTTGTTGGTTCCAGTCCGCGCACTCTCGAGCCAACCGAGTCAGGTTGGGCTCCGATAACGGAGTGTACCCCTGTGGATATCTTCCAGCACTCGCCTTTTGGCGACATGCTGAACTCGTTAAAGTCTCTCTCTTTGTCAGGAGGCTCTCGGCCGAACTATGTCCGGCTCGAGTGGGGAGCGGACGACGAAGAAATTCGTTGCCCACCCACCACCCACTTCATTGCCATGGTTGATGATTTAACCTACGTGCTCGACTTCGACTCCGAAGGCATCGATGGTATGGACAACGATGCAGGAGAAGATTCAGAATCTCTGGGGCACGGGACTACAACCTCGTCACACAATATATACATGGTGGATATGCCCAAGGAGGACGACGGCGGCAATCCGGAAGATAAAATCCCCGGGCAAAAGCCAAAACGACGACGCAGACGCCGCTCAAAGTCCAGCAACAGTAAAAATAGCGACAAGAGCGCAAGAAGGATCGACATACCAGTAAACTCCGAAGGCAATAACGACCATGAGGACCCAGCGATGGAGCAGGACGAGCAAGGTCACGCCGAACCAAGTTCGGAGCAGATGCCCAATCACAATGATCCAGAGGGACGAGTTCATCAAACCGCCCTAGGACAAGAACACAGTCCGGACGATGATGCATTCATCATTCCGGAAGAACGCATGGAAACGAGATAACCTCCAAGAAAGCTTATGGCCACAGCCAGAATTCAACGACGAGGCCGTTCCACCAAAGAATAATACGACCAGGAGACCAGACGCACCGCTTCACAACTGCAACAGAACGGCTACTGACGCCGCGCATGATCTACGTGAGCATCTGGATAAGCAAGCCGGTGCGGCTAGGTCCATCTACGGATCTAAAGGACACACCCCGGCAAGGGACTATGGTCACCAGAACGATCATACAAGCCAAATACCAGTTCAGAATAAACACCGGACACAACAACAGCCGACCGCATGCCACAGCGCGTCCAGATACAGAGGGGCTGCTCACCCCCCGTGCTTCATCGAAGAAGTACTAGACCATGAATTCCCACAAGGTTTCAAACCTGTGAACATAGAGGCATATGACGGAATGACAAACCCAGGGGTCTGGATCGAGGATTTTATCCTGCATATTCACATGGCTCATGGGGATGACCTCCACGCCATCAAATACCTTCCCCTAAAGTTGAAGGGACCAGCTCGACACTGGTTGAAAAGCCTCCCTGAAAATTCAATTGGGAGTTGGGAGGAACTCGAGGATGCTTTCAGGGCCAATTTTCAAGGGACTTATGTCCAGCCTCCGGATGCGGACGACTTAAGCCACATAATCCAACAGCCCGGAGAGTCCGCCCGCAAGATTTGGAACAGATTCCTCACTAAGAAGAATCAAATTGTCGATTGTTTGGACGCCGAAGCCTTAGCGGCATACAAACACAGCATCCGCGACAAGTGGCTCGCCAGACACCTCGGCCAAGAAAAGCCAAGGACAATGGCAGCCCTAACAACCCTTATGACCCGCTTTTGCGTGGGTGAAGATAGCTGGCTAGCCCGTAAAGGCACCAGTGACCCCAGCACATCCGAAATAAGGGGTGGCAACGGGAAGCCACGGCGTAATAAAAAAATGTCAAAACAAGGAAGAGAGCCTGGATAACACAACGGTTAATGCCGGATTCAGGGGCTCTCGACCTGATCAACAAAAGAAGCCATTTAAAGGCAGTAAAGAGGGACCGTCCGGTCTGAATAGAGTCCTAGACAGACTGTGCCAAATTCATGGCACCCCTGACAAACCTGCGAACCACACGCACAGAGAGTGCTGGGTCTTCAAGCAGGCCGGCAAATTAAATGCCGAACACAAGGGAAGGGAAACACCAAGTGAAGATGAGGATGAACCTCACCAGCCGAACACTGGGGGACAGAAAAAATTCCCGCCAGAGGTTAAAACAGTGAACATGATCCACGTGATTCGCACATCCATGAGAAGGCACGAACGCGCGCATAGAGACGCGCGTGATATAGAGCCCATCATACCCACACCTAACTACTGGATGTCTTATCCGATCACCTTCGATCACTTGGACGGCCGAACTAGTATTCGGCACGGAGGATCAAAGGCCTTGGTGCTTGACCCAATAATCGACGGATACCGTCTCACCCGCGTCCTCATGGAAGGCGGCAGTAGTCTCAATTTAATATACGGGGACACTGTTCGCAGGACGGGGATAAAACCATCCAGAATTAGCCAAAGCAACACCGCCTTTGAAGGGGTGATACCAGGCATTGAAGCCTATGGCAGGGGCTCTGTCGTACTGGAGGTAACATTTGGCTCCCCAGGCAATTCCATAAGCGAAGAACTACTCTTCACCATCGCACCCTTCCAAAGCGGCTATCATGCATTGCTTGGAAGAACGGCCTTCGCCCGCTTCAACGCATTACCGCACGATGGCTACCTTATACTCAAGATGCCCGGTTCACATGGCGTCATCACCATTAACGGAATCACAGAGCGCTCTTCACATGCAGAGGAACACACGACGGCCCTAGCTGCCGAACTATAAGCGGCCTCCAATATCAGAAAACATGACTGGTCATTAAGACCACAGACACGGTTAGACGAGTCTGGTAGCCCGGACAAAATTGAACCAGGGCACCGTATATGTAATCCCATAGCAGACACCGGGGCTATAGACATTTAATACAGCCCCACACTTGGCTCAACCATATTGGCAGGCCAACATCTTACACTTTTACTATCCATCGCATACTTACGTTGTACTCTCCTACGAGTTTTCTTTTTTCCACAGACAATGTTCGCGCGATACTCTTCCAGGATACGGCACAACAGAGACAAAGGCGCAGACGTGCATTAGGGCCCCGTTCAACATGTTTCTTTTTAGATTAAGCCCCTGTGTAAACCTTTTCTATTGCCTCTTGTTGTTTAACCATCCCATGGGTTCCATACCCACAAAGTATACTGCCGTTATTGGCATTTCGCCATGACAGATTAAAGCACGTACCTGGAAACACAAGGTTTATAATAAATGGGCATTCTTGAGCCCATATTCTGTTATAAAGTCCGAATACCTTCGGGAGTGTTCGGCATCACGAGTTTGGCCTTATATGCATCAGCTCCGAATCATGTCTTTGGTCAAATGTTGGGTTTCCCGGCTCCTGGGTTTGCCGCCTTACGTTCCATCATTATCAGCTAAGGCAGCCAAAGGAGAACTACTGCGATTGTGCCCTGGTTATTCCGGATGAGCACCTCAGTAGAGAAAGCCAAAAACTGACTGTCATGATACATCAAGAGACTGATCAACCACTCGAAGACTCACCGGAATCTTTAGGATTCCTCCGTATTAACGAAGGGCCATTTCCCGGTCATGTACATACGCGCCTGTATTCGGATGCATGCGAAGGTACCAGGGGCTACATAGTAGCCCCAACGGTAGACTCCCATGGCTAAGCGAAAGTGTTACAACTATATAGTCCGGTTGCCTAGTTCGACGTGCGATCACCTCCTTAATGGACCAAGACGTTGGATCAAGTGTGATTAAACATATTTTTCGCGAACACCCCCGCATTATATGCATGGGGGCTGAAGCCAACGACTGCTAACTTTCGGATTATACACACACACACACACACACACACACACACACACAAACACTATTCTGATCATGGGATCAGAATATTAATATTCTGATGACAACATGAACTTCCCGAGTAACGCGCCTGACCTTCCATGAGTACTAGGGTGAACTTCCGTCAACATTGCCCAAATGGGGCTTGCGATATACCGTTGGAAAGCTATGGACACCAGTATCATGACCCAACTTAAATTTTTGGCAAAATGTAAGCGGTTTAAGAGCAGTTTTGAAAACCGTTTTTTCTTCAAACAAAAAACGTGAATCATATTTTCGATCGCATTTCTAAACAGTTTATCGGAATGAGGCATATAATATGGCGTTGGAAAGCTGCTGCAAAACCGCTACTTCCACATGTTGAAAGTTTTCTCTAATTCTATATGGTTAAAGAGTAATTTGAAAAAACGTAAAATTTCACAAACCAAAGAGCCGAGTTTGTATTTTCAACGTCATTACTAAACAGCTAGTCCAATTGAGGCATATGATATGGCATTGGAAAGCCTATGAAAATGCGCTACTCTTTCATTTTGAAAGTTTTTTCTAATTTTGAACGATTTAAAAGTAATTTAGAAAACGGTACAAGTCCTACCGAATGCAGCAAATGATATGTTGTTGGAAAGCTTGAATAAATGCGAAACTTTTTGGTATGTATTATTTCTCCCAATTCTTTACGGTTTTAAGTCAGTTTCGAAAATGGCCAAAAACGTATTTTCGCCATATTTTCTACAAACTTTATCGGAATGGCGCAAGTAATATACCTCTGAAAAGCTACGGAAAAAGCGAAACTTTTTCATGTTGACTGTTTTCTCTGATTCCTAGTTGTTTTCAAGTAATTTCAAAAATGGCGAGATCATTCGTTTTGCCTTTATCACGAAACAGATTCGCCAAAAATGCATCGCGTGAAGTACCTGAACTTGTCGGTATGAAACCTTGAACTTCACTCTGTTTTTCACGTGCTTTTTTTTCCTCGTATATTTCTATCCACTACTTCTAGCTCTACATCAACTCACCGGAATTGAGCAAGTGATATACTGATGGAAAGCTGTTGTAAACATGCAACTTTCCCGTGTTGATCATTTTTTCATACTTGCAACAATTTTAAAAGTTTTTCATATGAAATTCATTCAGCATAGTAGTTGAACTTCATGCTATTTTCACGTTGAACTTCTGTGACGTATTTTTGTTTGTACACGCGCCTGAACTTCCCTCTGTACGAATCCGACCTTCGGGCTATCTTTGCAACCGTGGCTTCCTCCACGAATTATTCTGGTTAGTAGTGTTCTATATGATGTTAGTGTAATCTAGAAATGTTTTTTAGCAACTAAATACCAGTTTTAAATAGAAATCTCGCTCGCTGGCGGATTTTGCTCTCGGGTCGTGATGAAATTGTGTTTTTTGCAATTTTACTGCCTGATTTGTTCGACCTGAACTTCCCCTAGTGCTAGGTTGAACTTCCGTCAACATTGCCCAAATGGGGCTTGCGATATACCGTTGAAAGCTATGGACACCAGTATCATGACCCAACTTAAAATTTTGGCAAAATGTAAGTGATTTAAGAGCAGTTTTGAAAACCGTTTTTTCTTCATACAAAAAACTTGAATCGTATTTTCGATTGCATTTCTAAACCGTTTATCGGAATGAGGCAAATAATATGGCATTGGAAAGCTGCTGTAAAACTGCTCCTTCCACATGTTGAAAGTTTTTTCTAATTCCCTATGGTTAAAGAGTAATGTGGAAAATCGTAAAATTTTGCAAGCTGAACAACCAAGTTCGTATTTTCGTTGCCATTTCTAAACGCCTAATCCAATTGAGACAAATGATATCGCGTTGGAAAGCTTATGAAAATGCGCTTTATTCTCATGTTGAAAGTTTTTTTCTAATTTTGAATGGTTTAAGAGTAATTTAGAAAACAGTACAAGTTCTACCAAGTTTGTATTTTTGATATTTTTTTGAATCATATGTCCAAACGTAGCAAATGATATGGCATTGGAAAGCCTGAACAAATGCGAAAATTTTTGGTATATATTGTTTCTCCAAATTCATTATAGTTTTACGTTCAATTTGAAAATTGCTAAAAACGTATTTTCGCTATGATTTCTACAAACTTCATCGGAACGGGGCAAATAATATACTGTTGAAAAACTACGAAAAATGCGAAACTCTTTCATGTTGATGGTTTTCTCTGAATCCCAGCCATTTTCAAGTAATTTCAGAAATGGCGAGGTCACTCGTTCTGCCTTTATGGCGAAACTAATTCGTCGAAAATGCATTGCGTGAAGTACTTGAACTTCTGTGGCAGTTCTGCCTGAACTTCACTCTATTTTTCACGTGCTTTTTTTTGCTTGGAGCTCTTCATTCACTGCTTGTAGCTCTCCATCCACTCACCAGAATTGAGCAAGTGACATACCGATGGAAAGTTGCTGTAAACACGCAAATTTCCCGTGTTGATCATTTTTTCATACCCGCGACGGTTTTAATAGTTTTTTATCTAAAATTCATTCAGTGTAGTAGTTGAACTTCCTGCTCTTTCCAGTTGAACTTCTGTGACGTATTTTTGTTTGTAATTTTCTCATCCATTTCGTCAGTGTTACACAAATGATATTCTTTTTGTATAAACCTCTCACACAATTTTTTTTAACTTTTTCCGACCAAGGACTTGAATTTACACAAATGATATTCTTGCCGTTTTAAAGTAATTAGAAAATGACGAGATCGTGATTTTTGCCTTCACCGCGAATGGAAATGCACTGCGTGATGTAGTTGAACTTCTCGGGCATGTCTGTTTGAACTTCACTCTGTTTTTGACGTGCTATTTTTTGCACTGCGTGAAGTTGTTGAACTTCTGAGGCATGTCTGTTTGAACTTCACTCTTTTTCACTTTATTGTATTTTTCTTATAAGATACACACATCATGCAGTACGCGAACTTCTGGTTGTTATCACTTTGAACTTCTCTCTAGTTTGAGCGAATTATTTTAAAACACAAAAACCAATATTTTGTATATTTATTTTGGACATCTAAATACATGGTGACCCTCTCTCACAAGAATTTTTGAACTTTTCCTCGCCGAGCACTTGAACTTCTAGCAACCATTTGTTTTCGTTTATGAGTTGTATTTAAAAGCGCAAAAAATGGCATTGTGTTTTTTATTTTTTGAACAGGTAAATCCTAGGTTTTAATAAACTCCGAACTTCTTTGTTATTTCAACTTGAACTTCACATTTTTCTATTTTGAGTAAAGAATTGTTTTTGATTTTTGAAAAAACATCAAATTTGACTACCTTATCAATTCGAACTTTATCATTGATAATTTAACAAAAATGGATATCTGTGAAAATCCTAGATTTATTTTAATAAACATCAACACTTTGTAAAGTTTTATTAGAACTGGGAAAAAATGCCCAAAATGGCATTGTTTTTTGAGCTTCTAAATCCTAGGTTTTAATATACATTGAACTTCTGCGTTATTTAACTTGAACTTCACATTTTTTATTTTTTGAGTAAAGTTTTTGTTTTTGTTTTTTAAATAAACATAAATTTGACTTTTTATTTTATTTTTGACCTTCATGGTCGATTCTTTAATAATAGAGGATGTTTGAGGTTTTTTTAAAGAATTTAAAATCCTAGTTTTTTAATAAACATCGGACCACTTCACTATTTTATTTTGAACTTCTGGTTTTTTTAAAACGGGGAAATTCATTTAAAACTATTTTTAGTTTTCCTTTTTTTTAAATTTGAACTTCTTCATTTTATTGTTTAGTAACAAGAAAACATCTAAGTCTTTTAATCTTCGAACTTCTCTTTTTTTACTTTGAACTTCTTAGAAAAAATATGGTTTTAAATAAGCAAACAATTTTCTAGGTTTTTAAATTAGAACTTCTAGGTTTTTTGACCTTCTCCATTATTTTCAAATCGAACTTCTAGGGCTTCCAAATTTGAACTTCGAGAATTAGAGAACATGTACTTTTGAGTACATCCTTTCTTACTCTATGCGAACTTCATTTTCTTACTCTATGCGAACTTCATTTTCTTACATACGATCTTCTATGGGAATTTACATTTTTTCTCCACTTGAATTTTGTACATGAAACTTTCTATCATGTTACATATTTTTGAACTTTTTGATGTCGGATATTTGAAATTATTTCTACGCAAAAGGAAAATAAAATAACCCATTTTTTATGCACATAGGAAGAGGAACGCACATGATTTTTTGTACTTCTTTGTTATTTTAGAATTTGTTCTGAAATATCAAAGTATTTTTGAGCTGGAAGAAATACTCACTTGTTTTCTTATACCATAGGAATTAACTTTTTGATGCATTTTTTGGCTGTAAGAAATGCTCGCTTGTTTTAATTTGAACTTCCACATTTTCTATGTGTTGAATTTGGAGGGAGCTGAAAACCGTGGTGAGATAATTGATCCTCTTGGTTTCAGAATAAACAATTTTGAACTTCTGTGGCTTTAAAAATGCCCAATATGAAGTTTTTTTTGAACTTGCAAATCCTAGGTTTCATATATTTTTTGAACTTATGTGTTATTTTAATTTGAACTTCACCTTTTTTGTTTAAAGAATTGTTTTGATTTTAAAATAAACATCAAATTTGATTATATTTTTTTCAATTTGAACTTCATGGTTGAATTACCTAAGCATTTTTTATTAGTAAGATACATTCTTCCTAAAATACATTGATTGAACTCTCTATACAATAATCTTTGAACTTCTGGATGAGTTTAACAAATACATACTCTTTTTATGTGTATGTAAACTCGACGGTTTACACAAACTTCCTTACATCAAATCACACGAAAGAACATGCATGAATAGAAAAAGGGGCAGGAGTTACAAGGTCCATAACACACTTTTTTGGTATCTTTCTGAAGGTTCTGCACAATGAACATAACATGTTACAAAATCCAAGCTATAGAATGAAATAAACTAATATGAGTGAGAGGCTGCAGGAACACGCAAAAGCAAAAAATGGCATCTCGTGCGCATGTTCTGTAACTAGCATGAAATATGGTGAGTATGTATCAACTGAAGTAGTACGTCTAGTGCGCATGTTCTATAACTACACACAAAAGAAAAAATGAACTTTTGTTTGTCTGATCCGCTTGGTTTGGTAAGAGCTAGCTAGTAGTAGAGGGATGTGGCTCTTTGGGCGTATCTGAAGTTCTGAACCCGCCCATCGCTGAGCCTGCAAGTTAGACAAAGAAAGCCATCCGTGCTGTGCAAGTACCAACGGGTCTGCAAACAAGCTGGACACACCTGCTGGGAGCCGGCGAAACGCGAACAGAGGAGAGAAATTGTATGAGCACATAATTAGTAATACAAGAACCTTCTGGGAAGTTATACATGGACTTCTCTGTACTGAATTTTTTCTCTCGTTCGCATGGACATTATTTTTTTCGACCACAAGCTCAAGAGAATATAGGAACGCACAAAGCAAAATTTCATAGAAACGATCAGGCATAAATAGAACACAAACTTTCAGTATTCAAAACAAGACATGTCATCGAGATTTGAGAAGAAAAGTAGGAGTAGTTCCTCCAGTTGTAGGCAGTAGCAACTTGGAGAAGATTCAAGCATGAAGGTCACGCTTAGGCCTCGGACAGGTCACCGCTTAGGCCTCAGCAGATCGCTGAAGGCACGAGGTGAGCGGCCAAGGTGGCGGGATCCGGTAGTTGCAGCCTGGCCCTACATGCTGTTGCAAGGGTTGGTCTCCCATGGCGGCGGCGTGCAGGACGCGGGCTTTCTGGCGGCGCACATGAGGAGAGGCGGGATCCGACACGGGCTTCTCGCAGGGATCTGTGGTTGAAGCAGTGGAGGTGCCCGACGGGCAGCGCCTTAGGTGGCCGGGGCCCGGCAGCGGCGCAGGAGGTGGCAGGGGGCCGGATCCATGGTTGAAGAACGGGAGGGCTCGGACGGCGGCGCTGTAGGTGGCCGGGGCTAGCCGGCGGCACGGGAGGTAGCCGTGGCCCGACAGCAGCGCGGGAGGTGGCCGGGGCCCGGCGCCGGCGCGAGTCAGGGAGGGAGGCGGCGGTGGCACGATGCAGTTCCGGTGAGGTGTCAGATGGGATCGAGGGAGGTTAGGGGAGGGTTTGTGGCGAGTGGGTGGTGTGATTTTACTTTTCTTTTACCGACCGAGGGATTTCAGGAATGTCCGATCGCACCTATATAGTGGGCTGTGATCCAAATAACTATTCTAATCCCAGGATTAGAATAGGGGACACAATCATATTTTCAGGCAACCAGTATAAATATAGCCTCATAATCAAAATAAACATTGTTTTTACAATGATTCGATTCATCACTCGAACAAGACATTCTTCGAGCACTGCGCCTCTATTAGGCAGGCACCTACTGTGACCTGCGCCAAGTAGTGCTCGTCCGGATATTGGCCCCCCGCCGGATCCTGGGTCGCTATAATGGTGGCCTCCATATCCGTCCAATAGGCTTTAACGCGGGAAAGGGCCATTCGCGCACCCTCTATGCACGTCGACCTTCTCATGGCGTCGATCCTAGGCACGACCCCAAGGAATTGATGCACCAAACCAAAGTAACGTTACGGCTTAGGCCCCTTCGACCAAAGATGGTCTATTACAGACTGCATTGCAAGCCCGGACAGCCTGTGAAGCTCCGCTACAACAGCCATCTTGTCACTTTATGGCAGCGGGCGAGTGGGAGCATTGAATTGCGACCAGAAAAGCTTCTCCACTTCCTTATCACCCTGATCCTCGAAGCGTCAGCTGTACTCTTCACCAAATCCGCATACGCATGCGCAGGACTCCAGCGCCCATCCAGGGGAGCATACTTCGGATCGAAAAACTTCGTCCGCAGCAAGTAGGAGCCCCCAGCTGCGATTTTACTGGCCTGTTGAAGCTCCTCCCGCGCACCCCTGAGCTCGGTCCGTATTTCCTTGGTGGCATTAAGTGCCTTGTTCAGATTGGCCGAACTATCCTTATGCTCCATTTTAAGGAGCTCATATCGGTCAGCGGCATTTTTTAACTCCACAACCATTTCGGCCATCTTTTTCTCTCTTCGGCGATGTAGCCTGTTCGGCTCTCAATTCCTCGGCCGCCTTTAGGGCAGCCGCATTGCTAACCCGAGCTTGTTCCTTAGCCTGGGCAAGTTCCGCCCTCAAGGCTTCCACGGCAGCAGCACCATCTGCAGTCCAAACATATTACATTAATATCATGCCACCTTCATATTTTCCTATACAAAGGAAGGCAAAGCACATACCTTGTGATTTGTCCAGCCGCTCGTTCACCAGCGTGATATCGGCATCAATCGATCCAATCTGCCTCGTTAGTTTGGCAACTTCAACGGACTGGTCGGCGGCCGGACCCATAGGTACCTGCACGTATTTACAGCGCAATCATTGGTTTATGATCCCCCGTTTGACGCCTAGGGCGGGCAACCACAGTCTCTGGGGCTACTATCTATATGGAGCACACCTAGTGCACGCCTCATAGCCAAAAAATAGTGTATTCTTCACTACATACCTCAAAGCTTTTGAGCAGGCTTGTAAATGCTTCATTCAAACCGCTTGTAGCGGATGAAATCTTCTTGAGCACCGCCCTCATTAACGAGCAGTGCTCCTCCGAGAGCGCATCTCCCTCCAGTAAGCCTGTCAGTGCGTCCGACCGGACATTGAACTGTGCCGGACCCTTCCCATCGCCCCTCGTGGGAGCCAAACGCTCCGGGCTCAAGGCAGCTGACGCATTGGCTTCCGGCTTCGGCAGATCCGGACTCCTGCGTGACGCCACCTCGGTGTCGCCCGCTTCATGAGTTGGAGAGGTGGGTGGGGTCTCGCTCTCCATCATCTCCGGAGGAAGATCCCCCGAAGACGAACTCTATTGAGAAGAGCTGCTAGCCGGACTGCAAAAGACGAATCCTGGTTATTGATCTAGGAGAAACACAGTACCTTCGAATTAACGATTGACTTACATCTCGGTGGAGGGCTGGCCCGTTGGCGGGCATGACGCGGTGAGGGTGCTCGTCGAGGCAGGCCCCCCTGGGGATACCTTTTTCCTTGGTTTGGGAATCTCCGTCTCCAAGTCTTCGGAGGCAGCCCTCTTCTTCCCGCGTGGGGAGGAGGCCTTAGCCTCCCCTTTCCCGACTATCCTCCTTAGGGGAGGTAACAATTCCCCCAGTTCGGATGCGTATAGCATGTGGAGTTCGGTTTCTTTGTTCTTCCGCTTGTCTTTCCCTGAGGGCATTCTGCTGAGTACCTGGTCAAGCATCTTGGCCGTGGTGGGACCAGGCGAGCCTTCGGGAAGTGCCGCTGGACACCTGATTCTCTCCGCCTTGCTGAGCCATTCCTGGCCACAGATGATTTTTAGAATAAACAATTATGACAAATACAAAACAAGGTGTCCGGTATCAAGGCTACTTACTTGGGTATCTAGGCGATTGCAGCTT
This sequence comes from Triticum dicoccoides, assembly GCF_002162155.2. Classification (NCBI taxonomy): domain Eukaryota; kingdom Viridiplantae; phylum Streptophyta; class Magnoliopsida; order Poales; family Poaceae; genus Triticum; species Triticum dicoccoides. The sequence goes on from NC_041381.1 coordinate 1,738,843, forward strand.
AGGCCCGCATCCTCGGTGGTGATCGGACACTCTACTTTCGGTCCGAAGAATAATTTGCACATCCCTTTGAGCTTCAAGCCGAAGAAGTGCTTAACAGTCCGCAGACCCTCTGGATTGAACTCCCACATCCGGAGAGGCCTGCGTTGGCACGACAACATCCGTTGGATTAACATCACTTGAATTATGCTGACAAGATTAACGTCCCTCTCAAGAAGCTCCCGGATGCGATTCTGCAGTACTGTTACATCGCCAGCAGGCCCCCAATTCCGTCCTACGTCAGTCCAAGACGCTAGTTGTGACGGAGGGCCCGAGCGGAACTCGGGGGCTGCTACCCACTTTGTGCCTCTGGGAGCTATGGCATAAAACAACCTCCGCTGCCATACATCGGATACTTCTGGGAAAGAACCCTCTGGCCATGGGGTATCGGCGTTCCTGCTCATTATAGCACCTCCGCACTCCACATGTCGCCCCTCGATCATCTTTGGCTTCACATAAGCCGAAGTGTGGAGTGACGTGGAGAAAGGCCTCGCATACAATGATGAATGACGGGATATGGAGGATAGCGTCTGGAGCTAGATCATGAAAATCCAACCTGTATTAGAACATGAGCCCCATCACAAAGGGATCGAGGGTGAGGCCCAAGCCGCGGAGGAAGTGAGGAACAAACACGACGCTCTCATTGGGCTCTGGTGTAGGGATGACCTGCCCTGGAGCAGGAAGCCTGTGTTGGATGTCGGCAGTCAGGTATCCGACCTCCCTAAGCCTCGCAATGTCCTCCACTTGGATCAAGGAGGCCACCCACCAGCCTTGAGGGTTGGATCCGGACATATTGGAGGATCTGGGGTGTTTGGGTTTAGGTCTCGGGTGTTAGAACTCGAGGTGCGAGAAGGCACGAGGGAGGTGGGAAAGAGGCATAGGCCTCGGCCCCTTTATAAAGGGGGTGAATATCAAGAGTCCTCAGCGTGACCGCTTGAGGCTTATCTAAAAACACACAGAGTTATACCAACGGTCGTCGTGGGGTCGCGCACGCCCATATTAATGGAAAATCCCGTAATAAGAGGAACACGATCTCTGCTTTGGCAGGACGTGCCAATAAAACCACCTCGCAACGCGAGTCGAGGTGGGGCAAGAGATGCCGGTTCGCGTTGGACCAGGCCACGATGCAAGGGCACGACGTACAAAGATTGCCAGCGGATCACATTTATGCTATGTTCCCTACAATGGTATGTGAAGATCGTCTCGCGGATCTGGACACAGTCTAAGTGTTCGATAATTACTTTGGTGTATTCGGAGATGGAACCCGCCTTGCAATGCCGAAGACAAGACTGCGTGCCGGACTCATCGTCATTGAAGCCTGGTTCAGGGGCTACTGAGGGACTCCTGGATTAGGGGGTATCCGGACAGCCGGACTATGTACATCGTCCGGACTATTGAAGCGTGAAGATACAAGACTCAAGACTTCGGCCCGTGTCCGGATGGGACTCTCCTTTGCGTGGAAGACAAGCTTGGCGATCCGGATATTGAGTTTCCTTCCTTGTAACTGACTCCATGTAAACCGTAGCCCTCTCCGATGTCTATATAAACCGGAGAGGTTGGTCCTTTGAAGGCCGATCAAAATTACAATCATACCATCATAGGCTAGCTCTTAGGGTTTAGCCTCTACGATCTCGTGGTAGATCTACTCTCGTACTACTCATATCTTCAATATTAATCAAGCAGGAAGTAGGGTTTTACCTCCATCGAGAGGGCCCAAACCTAGGTAAACATTGTGTCCCTTGCTTCCTGTTACCATCAGCCTAGACGCACAGATCGGGACCCCCTACCCGAGATCCGCCGGTTTTGACACCGACACTTGGCGATCCAGAAATTATATTTCCCTCCTTGTAACCGACTCCATGTAAACCCTAGCCCTCTCCGGTGTCTATATAAACTGGAGAGGTTGGTCCTTAGAGGGCCGATCACGATCACAATCATAATCATCATAGGCTAGCTTCTAGGGTTTAGCCTCTACGATCTCGTGGTAGATCTACTCTTGTACTACTCATATCATCAATATCAATCAAGCAGGAAGTTGGGTTTTACCTCCATCGAGAGGGCCCGAACCTGGGTAAACATTGTGTCCCTTGTCTCCTGTTACCATCAGCCTAAGACGAGCAGATCGGGACCCCCAACCTGAGATCTGCCGATTTTGACACCGACATTGGTGCTTTCATTGAGAGTTCCTCTGCGTCGTTGCTGAAAGGCTCGGTGGCCCGTCTCATTGTCAAGGACAACATCACCTCAGGGGCAGCGGTGGCTGTAGGCCAAACTCTCCGACTTGGCGGCTTCATTATGGCCGCCCCATCGGCTGTCATGCCGACGACGACCTCTCGGGTCGTCACACATAGCCTCCACATCAATTCGGAACTCGCAGAACAGATGGATCCGATCGAGCTCTCCTCCCTTAACGATTTCCTGGATTGCATCGCTGCCTTGGGAGTCGCCACAGACTATGATCGGATTGGGCTTAAACCTGACCAAAGGGACATTAAAGGCCCACCGACCACCCACGAGAGAGCGGTAGTGGAGGAGCCACATACCGATTACCCCTCTATCTTGAGGATGAGTTATGTCCGGATCACCGAGCTCCCTGAGCCGGACACCAGCTCAAGGGAAGACATGACCCAGACCCCAGACTTTGAATCGGGTATTGGGCCGAAGAAATTGGGCAGCATTCCGGATCCCGAGCCGTCAAGCCCGGAAGCTTCCCTGCCCTAGGGCGTTAGATCGGATCAGAATCCAGATTCAGCTACACCCACCCACCCATACTTAAACCCTCTCTCCCATATCACACAAGATCCCCAAGAGACAGTGCATCGCTACTGGGCCAGATTCCTCCTTGTGCTAAACAAAGTCAAGGACTGTCGTGAGGAGGATGCAGTCTCACTTTTCTGCAAAAATTGCAAGAACAAAGGAATCCTTAATGCTATAAGTCGCCGTGACATAACACATTTCACGGACTTGGCAACCATAGTACAGAAGTACTGTGCGATGGAAAGCGCCTGGAAAACCCAAACAGAATTTTGGGATAATCCGACTCTCACTAAAACCTTTGTCCGAGCTAAACGGATGAACTCTCGAAAGTCGGCCGATTCAACTCCCAAGAAACCAAAGCCCACCTCAGGGCGTGGAACCGTATTGGAAGAATGGCTCAACGGGCCATGTAAACTCCACAGCACGCCGGACACTACACCAACACATAGCCTTAGAGCATGTTGGATACTCCGGCAGGTAGAAAAAAGTGGCGAGGATCTTCTTGTAAGCCATAATGCAGAACAACGTCCCACCAAAGAAAACAATACGGTACTAACAGTCTTCGAGACTTTCGCCTCAAACAACAGGCGCAAGCGAGCTCATCGAAGCTCCGCTGAAATCTGCCATGTGGCAAAAATAAATCCGTGGAATGACACTGCTATAACTTTCAATGCCAGTGATGAACCTCAATTCCAGACCATCCGGGCACCAACCGCTTTGGTCCTTAGCCCAATCTTAGACAGCTTTCGGCTCACTAAAGTACTCATGGATGGCGAAAGCGGATTAAACTTGATCTATGAAGAAACACTCAGCAAGATGGAAATTGATAAGAGCCGCATTGAGAAAAGTGGCACAACCTTCAGGGGAATCATCCCTAGTCGGGAAGCACGGTGTGCGGGAAAATCACACTCGATGTGGTATTCGGCACTCCGGAGAACTACATGTCCGAAGAAATCACATTCCAAGTGGCTCCTTTTAGCAGCGGATACCACGCCCTTCTAGGGCGGGACACGTTTACAAGCTTTCAAGCTATACCCCATTGCGGGTACATGAAGCTTAAAATGCCCGGACCCAACAGAATCATCACTCTAGCCAGTGATCTGGACGTCGCACTTCGCGTCGAAAACAAAACCGCAGCACTAGCCCTGGAAGCTTTATCAGAAGCCCTAGCAGCCGAAGAACTAACGACGCTGCGTACCACCATGGACAGGGACGACGTGATACTTGACAAGCGACCCAAGTCCACCTCATTCAAACCCGCGGACAAAATAGTCAAATTCTAGGTCCATCCAACGGACCCCATGAAGACAGCTTCCATTGGGACACAGTTAAACCCCACAATGGACGCCGCACTACGAGACATCCTGCAAGAGAATTGGGATATTTTCGCCTGGCACCCTTTGTACATGCCAGGCATCCCACGCAGACTGGCCGAACACAGCCTCAATATACTAAAAGGATACAAGCCTGTCAAGCAGACTCTAAGGTGCTTTCAGAGCCCAAACGGCAAGCATTGGGGGAAGAGCTAGCCAAGCTACTCGAGGCCGAATTCATCAGAGATATCAAGCATCCGGACTCGGTGGCAAATCTGGTAATGGTACCAAAGAAGGACAAATCCTGGCGCCTATGCATCGACTTCAAAGACCTCAACAAGGCTTGCCCCAAAGATCCCTTCCCCCTCCCTCGCATCGATGAAATCATCGACGCCACCGCAGGACACGACTCACTTTGTTTCCTCGATGCATACTCTGGATACCATCAAATAAAGAAGGCAGAGTCCGACCAAGCTGCAACAGCTTTCATAACGCCAAACGGTCCTTTCTGCTTCAACACTATGCCTTTCGGGCTTAAAAATGCCGGCGCAACCTATCAGCGTATGATTCAGACATGCCTGGAAAAGCAAATCGGCAAGACAGTGGAGGCGTATGTGGATGACGTGGTCATAAAAACAAGACACGTCAAGACCCTAATAGACGACTTGAGGCTTACATTCGACAACCTCCGAACATACGACATCAAGCTAAACCCGGAAAAATGTGTTTTCGGTGTACCCTCTGGGAAGTTGCTCGGCTTCATTGTTTCCAATAGAGGAATTGAGGCGAATCCGGCAAAGATCAGAGCCCTGTTGCAGTAGGCTATTCCAACAGACCTCAAGCATATCCATAAATTAGCTGGATGTGTGGCTGCCTTAGGCCCCTTTATCTCCCGGTTAGGAGAAAAGGCATTACCCCTTTACCGCCTTCTTCGGTGCACAGAACACTTCGTGTGTACGGACGCAGCCGCAGCCGGACTGGACGAAATAAAAACCTTATTGGCTAGTAATCCAGTCCTAACAGCGCCAAATATTGGTGAACCCATGCTACTGTATATAGCTGCAACACATCAAGTTGTAAGCACAGTGCTCGTCGTCGAACGAGAAGCTGACGGATACAAATTCCCGCTCCAGAAGCCGGTATATTATGTATCCACAGTCCTCACCCCATGCAAATCCCGATACCCACACTATCAAAAAAATAGCATACGCGGTCTTCATGGCATCCCGGAAGCTACGACACTACTTTCAAGAGTGTTCGATTACGATGGTCTCCGAAGTACCACTCAACGACATAATAAATAACCGCGACGCTACGGGCCGGATTGCTAAATGGGCCATCGAACTCCTTCCGGTCGACATAACATACAAGCCACGGCGGGCCATCAAGTCGCAAGTACTGGCTGACTTTGTCGCTGAATGGACAGAAGCCGAACTCCCTAAAGAGTACGACACGTACTCTAACTGGATCATGCACTTCGACGGCTCTAAAATGCTGGCCGGATTGGGAGCAGGTGTAGTCCCGACGTCTCCCACCGGAGACACGGTCCAGTACGTACTCCAAATATTATACACAGACTCCAACAATGCAGCTGAATACGAGGCTCGGTTGCATGGTCTTCGGATGGCACTCTCTATCGGTATTCAACGCCTAGAAGTGCGCGGGGATTCAAACCTTGCAATATCACAAATAAACGGAGACTTTGATGCCAAGGATCCGAAAATGGCGGCCTACCGTAATGCCGTCCTCAAAATGTCAGCTCGGTTCGAGGGGCTCAAATTGCACCATGTGGCTCGAGAAAACAATCAAGCGGCGGATATTCTCGCCCGCATCGGCGCTAAACGCGACCCTGTTCCACCTAACATATTCCTGGAAAGGCTATTCAAGCCATCCGTGGTATGGGAAGGCGAGTCCGGCAACACTAGCACGGATCCGAATACACCCCCAGGTTCCAAACCTTTAGACATAATCGGAGGCTCCACCACCGAAATAACATCTTCGGCCCATGAAATCATGGCTGTAATCGCCTCATGGACCGAGCCTCTCTTGGCCTACCTAAATAGGCAGGAGCTACCCAAACACCAAAATAAAGCACATTGTATCGTGCAGCGTTCTAAAGCTTACAAAGTCCATGAAGGGGAACTCTATAAGAAAAGCGCGACCGGAGTGCTCCGAAGGTGCATCTCTGAAGAGGAAGGGCGGCAGCTCTTGGCTGAAATCCATGCCGGACTGGGAGGGCACCACGCCGTGGCTCGAGCACTAGTCAGCAAGGCCTTACGTACAGGCTTCTATTGGCCGACAGCCCGAGCAGAGGCACAGGACCATGTCAAACACTGCATCGGCGCCAGCTCTTTGCCAATCAGAGTCATATGCCCCCTACCTCTCTCCAAACAATCCCCATAACTTTGCCCTTCGCAGTCTGGTGGCTGGATATGGTCGGGCCTCTTAAAGGGGGTAGCCATAAGAAAAAATACTTATTGGTCATGGTGGACAAGTTCACCAAATGGATAGAAGCTAAACCAGTCAAAACGGCCGAATCCGGACCAGTGATAGACTTCATATCCGGGGTTGTACACCGGTACGGTGTCCCACACAGCATCATCACTGATAACGGCTCAAATTGCACAGCCAATGAAGTGAAAACTTGGTGCGGCAAAATGGGCATTAATCTCGACTACGCTTCCATCTACCATCCCCAAACAAATGGCCAGGTCGAACGTGCAAACGGTCTCATCATGAGCGGCATCAAACCCAGACTAGTGCGATCCTTGACAGAGTCGGACATGCACTGGGTTGAAGAGCTCGACTCCGTACTCTGCAGGCTGCAGACCACGCCGAATTGCACCACCAGATATACACCATTTTTATGGTATACGGCGCGGAAGCAGTACTACCCTGTGACATAATACATGATTCGCCTCGCGTACGTATGTACGAAGAGAAGGAAGCCGAGTTAGATCGGCAAGATAACTTGGATGCCCTGGAGGTGGAGCGCGACGTTGCAAAAGCCCGCTCCGCATTCTATCAGCAGCAGGCTCGACGGTACCAAAGCAGAGAAGTGTGGGCCAAAACTTATAATATTGGCGAACTCGTTCTACGCCTAACGGAGAAGAAGAAGGACATGCTCAAACCTAAGTGGGAAGGTCCCTTCGTCATTGACAAAGTTTTCACCGAAGGAGCGTACCGCTTACGTAATGCATCCGATAACAGGCTCGAGCCAAAAATGGAACGCGGCCAGGCTCCGAAGATTTTACGCCTAGCACCGAACTCAGTGTTCGTCTCCTTACCCCCTCCTTTTTAATTATGCTCCCTCCCTTTACCTTTCTCGACCTTTTTTCCTCTTCACACAAAGTATTTAATACAGTACGGACGCCCGGATCACTCCGGCCACACTATGTGTGTAAGCAATACCTGGGGGCTTCCTATATGGAAGCTAAACATAATTACTTTAAATGGCTTTTTGCCCATCACATATGCGTTCTTCTTCCATATGTGCCTTTTATTCACCATTATATGCATCGATATGACTTAAGATGTGGCCATGCTGGGTTGCCTGGCTCTTGTGTTTATGCCCCACGTTCCTGTTAATTCGGCTAGGGCATAAGGGGAGCATCTCTATGATTGTTACTGCCGGTTCAGCCGGATGTGTACCTTAGACTGGGTGAAGCCGAAAGCTAGCGTTCTTAAGGGAATATTCGGTCGGTGAACAAAAGATGTTTTTCGTTTATTACAACGCAAAATCCCCAGAAGTTTTGTATCATGCGTCTTTGCTCGCAGTCCGGACATGTGCATCGTCGCATGTGTACCTAGGGAAAGGAACCCCTAACAAAACTATTCTCCCTGGAAGATGTTTCTTACTACCCATGTAATATAACACAACTAGTTGGATACTTGTCTGTTCAAGCACTTATGACCCCTACGCCTGGTTTCCATGCATACCCCGGTTTTGTATAACTGAGCAGGTATTCGGATACACCCCGGACTGTCGGATCCAGGGGCTGAAGCGAAAAGGTCTGCCATGAAAAATGATTTTAATCCTGCTAGGGACTACTTATGTCCATTGAATTACACAGTCACTTGGACTGACTATATTCCTCCTCTATACCATCCAACAGGCTATATAGCTTACAATCCTGTTGGGAATACTTTGCGGCTAACGTTACCTGGTCATACACCAAACTCACAGGAATTTCTTGCCCATCTGGCCCCGCCGGTCCGACTTCGGCCATATGGTTCGGGTCAAGCTTGGTGTCGGTGTCAAAACCAGCGGATCTCGGGTAGGGGGTCCCGAACTGTGCGTCTAGGCGGATGGTAACAGGAGACAAGGGACACGATGTTTTTACCCAGGTTCGGGCCCTCTCGATGGAGGTAAAACCCTACTTCTGCTTGATTAATATTGATGATATGGGTAGTACAAGAGTAGATCTACCACGAGATCAGAGAGGCTAAACCCTAGAAGCTAGCCAATGGTATGATTGTTGTTCGTCCTATGGACTAAAACACTACGGTTTATATAAGCACCGAAGAGGGTTAGGGTTACACAGAGTCGGTTGCAATGGTAGGAGATCTACATATCCGTATCGCCAAGCTTGCCTTCCACGCCAAGGGAAGTCCCATCCGGACACGGGACGAAGTATTCAATCTTGTATCTTCACAGTCTTGGAGTCCGGCCGTGACGATAGTCCGGCTATCCGGACACCCCCTAGTCCGGGACTCCCTCAGTAGCCCCTGAACCAGGCTTAAATGACGACGAGTCCGGCGCGCATATTGTCTTCAGCATTGCAAGGCGGGTTCCTCCTCCGAATACATAGAAGGTTTTGAACATGAGGATAGTGTCCGGCTCTGCAAAACAAGTTCCACATAACACCGCAGAGAGAATAAATTTTGCACAGATCCGCTGACGTATTCCGTGGTGTGACATCACACCACGGCCAGGCCTTTATATGAATCGTTTTTACTGTTCCACCTCAGCATGTTTAGCGAGGCAGTTTCCTTGGCACGTCTTATCGAAGCATAGATCGTGCCCCCCTTATTCCGGGATTCTCATCAATACGGACGTGGGTAACCCATCCGCGCCATTGATTACGGCGCTTGGGGAATAAGCGAGTTTTACTAGGCTGGTGGGGGACGCATAGTTTCGTCCGTCCATATAAGGGGATAAGGATCCACCTTTTCACCTACGCCTTCTTCCTCCTTTGCTTTTCCATTTCCGCGCACTCGAGCTCCAGCGCCCAAGTCCGCACATCCCACCTCGACCTTTCTCCAACCATGTCAGGAGCGGGAGGCAGGTGGATGGCCTCCTCCGTCAAGGAAGGGCACATCACCAAGCTGCGGGAGGCCGGATACTTGTCCGGCAACATCGCATACAGGCTGCCCGAAGCGGGGCAGCTCATTCCAACCCCCGGGCCCCATGAGAGGGTGGTGTTTCTACCCCACTTCCTCCGCGGACTAGGTTTTCCTCTTCACCCTTTCGTCCGGGGGCTCATGTTCTACTACGGCCTAGACTTCCACGACCTGGCCCCGAATTTCATCCTCAACATTTCGGCGTTTATCGTCGTGTGTGAGGCCTTCCTCTGCATCCAGCCCCACTTCGGCTTATGGCTGAAGATCTTCAATGTGTCAGGACCCCGATTCCAAGTCACATCGATCTAGCCGGTAACACCGCATATCACTTTGCGGCCTCACGCACGGTATTCCCACAGGTGTCGCCTTACCATGGCCCGGGACCGTTTGCGCCTTTTGGCTCACGTATATGATAGTGTCGCTAGCATCCATATGACAGAGAACCCGGGCCGACATGGCTAGTCGTGAACCCAAAGCGGCACCAACCCATGGGGATAGGCATACATGAATCAACTTCGAGCATGTCGGTCAGCAGCGTGCGAATCCGGGCTGTAGCACTGGGCTAACAGGACTCCAGATGTCACCGCGTGACATTTCCCCGAAGGGACAGACACAGGAACGAAGTGAAACACATGCCGGCTAGTCAAGTGTCCTGAGCGGTAGTGCTGGGCTAGCAGGACTCCGGTGAACCGGGCTGTAGCAGACTACTATGGCTCACGGAACCACTAGACTACATTTCCCCATAAGAGAGGCTGCCAAGGATAAACAACTAGATTGTCGGATCCCACACATACCAAGCATTTCAATCATACACACAATATGCTCGATATGTGTAAATACATCATGGCATCACAAACATAACTCTACGACTCTAAGTATTCATTCAATAGGCTCCGAGGAGCGAGATATTACAAACATGGGTCTCATGACCCAACATTCAGAGCATACAAGTCAAAGCACAAGCGGAAGCTAACATGTCTGAGTACAGACATTTACAAATGAAAAAGGCTGAGCAGCCTGACTATCTACCAGATCCTGCCGAGGGCACAAGATCGTAGCTGAGGTATCAAGCTAAACGTCGACGTCCACGCGGAACTACTAGCGAGACTGACGTCTCTCTGCAAAACATAAAATAAGTAAACGTGAGTACAATTGTACTCAGCAAGATTTACATCAGAACTAACTACATATGCATCAGTATCAACAAAGGGGGTGGTGGAGTTTTTAACAGCAGCAAGGCAGCTTTGACTCGGTGGCTATCCTGAACTACGACTGCAAGTAACCCTTTTGAGGTGGCGCACACGAGTCCACATATTCACCAATCAAAAGGCCTTACCAACGGCAACCTTCCGGGCCTCCTGAATGTCTTTCAGAGCACCTCGGGCTTCTTCCTGAGAATCCTCTGCGGCTTGGAGAGCTTGGGCGAGTTCGCATTCTTTCCCTGCTAGACTCTGCTCCAAGGTCTCGCTTTTCTTCACGGCCTCCTGGAGCTCTTGCTCAGCTTCAATGACCCTGGCCTCGTGCTTCTCACGAAGAGCCCGTTCGGCGGCGGTCTTATTGTCGGCTTCAGCCATAGCCTTCTTCAGTGCCTCAATTTCGGCACTCGCTCCTAGAGCATACAATACAAATATTTTCATCAGCCACAACTTCTAATTCGTGCTCAACTTAGCAAAAGGTTTCGACATACCTTGCTTGTCCTCCAACTGCTTCTTCATGCGGCCAAGTTCCTCTTCGGCCCGTTCCAGACTCTGCTTTAGTCTGGACACCTCCGCATTATGAGTGGCGGTCGTCTCTGCAGACGCCTATTTTCTAACAAAGGGATACACGTCATTAACTGAGTCTCCTGCAAAGCGGAAAATTTGATCCCCTGTCCGGCTTTCTCTCTCTTTCGCCGGATAGTGCATCAGGGGCTACTACTCACACTATGACAATCTCCCAAAGGTTTCTAAAAAACATACCTCAAAGCCTTTTATAAGGCTAAGGCAGGATTCATTCAGTCCGCTCTCAGCGGACTGAATCTTTTCAATCACCGCACCCATGAGGGCACGATGTTCATTGACGATGGACGCGCTCCTTAGCGCTGTCGATAGGCCGCCCAGCAACTCTACTTGGAAAGAGGTTGCTGGTAGAGTAGGGAAGCCTCCTCCTGTCAAAGGTGGCTGCTCGCCCGATCCTGGAGCTCTAAAGGTCTCCAGGACCGTGTCCGACTGCGGTCCGAACCTAAGATCGCCCCCGCCGTCGACACGCATGGGAGCCGCTGCTCCCGTGTATCCGGCCCCAGAGATATGCCCTCCCTGGTCCGGGTCCCACTGAGACGACACCTCGGTGTCGCGCCCAGGCTTCGGGGAAGGGGCCTCTGGAGGTGTCTCGCTCTCCAGGGCATATGAGCTCAGCGAATCCTCCGATGAGGACTGTCCGACGTGGGACCTCGCCAGGCTGCACAAAGTATGGCGACAGTTAAACTACTACATCCTAATGACCGCGGGCACGTAGGTGTGTGCGGGTTTCGTATACTTACGACTTTACCAGGGGCTGGGCCCTGGGATCCCACTCCGGGCTGCTATCAGCAGTCGTGGTGGACGCCTCTGGGAGGGAACCTTTCCCCCTCTTTGGCGATTCGGCCTCCAGGGATGAGGAAGTCGTCCTTCTCTTCCCTTCCTCTGTGGGGGACTCGTCTTCTTCCTCCTCCTCTTCGTCTGCGCAGGAGGGATGGTTGCTGGAGTCTTCGGGTTTTGTGTCCGGAGCATCGCGACGACGGAGGCCACTCCGGGTCTTCTTGACCTTCTTGGAGGCCTCTTTCTTCAGCGCCTCGTAAGGCGCTGGGACCAGCATCTTTGTCAGAAGAGGTCTGGCCGGTTCCTCCGGCAGCGGGGCTAGACAGTGTATCCTCTCCGCCTTTTTCGTCCATTCCTGGGATTATTGTAGAGAGCATGATAAAAGTGTCTCCCTTGGGACATGCCAGCTAAAACATGGATGGACAGAGCACATCAATGACTTACCGGACTTACAGAGCGGGATAGTTGATACCTGCGGTCCTCGGCGGAGCCCGGCCACGGTTTGCCGGACTTGAAGAGCACCTTCCAGATGTCCTTGTGGGAGGAGCCATAGAGCTCCCGTAGGGTCTGGTGCTCGGCCGGGTCCTATTCCCACAAATTTGTAGGCTCGACGCTGGCAAGGGAGAACCAGGCGAACTAACATCACCTGGACTACGTTGACGAGTTTGACATCCTTGTCGACCATGCTCTGGACGCGCGTTTGGAGCACCGACAGCTCGTTGGATGAGGACCAGTTCAGGCCCTTCTCGGGCCAGGACGTGAGCCGCAGTGGGGCTCCGGATCTGAATTCAAGAGCAGCGGCCCACTTTTTACCGCGTGGTTCGGTGATATAAAACCACTGCTGCTGCCACTCCTTAACGGAATCATTGAAGGCACCCGTCAGCCATACGACCTTGGGCATCTTGCTCACCATGGCGCCACTGCATTTGGCGTGCTCGCCATTCACCACCTTGGGCTTCACGTTAAAGATCTTCAGCCATAAGCCAAAGTGGGGCGAAATACGGAGAAAAGCCTCACACACAACGATGAACGTCGAGATATTAAGGAAAGAATTGGGGGACAGATCATGAAAATCAATCCCGTAATAATACATGATGCTGTGAACAAATGCGTGAAGGAGAAACCCGAGCCCATGGATAATATGAGGGAGAAACACGACCCTCTCGTGGGGCTCCGGAGTAGGGATGATCTGTCCCGTTGGCGGAAGACGGTGGCCGATTTTCTAGGCCAGGTACCCGGCCTCTCGGAGCTTTTTGATATCCTTCTCCCGGACGGTAGAGGCCATCCATTTGCCTCCTGCTCCAGATCCGGACATCTTCGGAGGACCTCTCTTTGGTGGAGAAGAAGAGTCCTTGGGCACTAGGGCTCGAGCAAAGGGGAATGGACTAGCGGAAGGGAAAGGCGTGGGTAAAGGGGAAGAGACTTATCTCTTTATAGAGGCGGTAAAAGCTTTTTCGCCTCCCCACTTGCCTGGTGGAACCCGCTCGTTCCCCACTCGCCGCAATTAGCGGTGCGGTTGGGCTATCCGTGCCCGTATTGATAAAAGCCCCGCGATAAGGGGAGCACGATCGCTGCTTTGATGAGACCACCTCGCAATATGTGTGGTGTTTGGTAGTAGAGACGGTTCAAAAATGACTCGTCCATGGTGCTATGTCATGCTATCCAAAGATGTCAGCAGATTATGTTTTTGGAATATCGTTCTCTCCATGATGGTATGTGAAGATCATCTTGCGGATCCGAACACGATTCAAGTGTTCGGTAATTACTTTGGAGTATTCAGAGATGGATCCCGCCTTGCAATGCCGACTCATCGTCATTGAAGCCTGGTTCAGGGGCTACTGAGGGAGTCCTGGATTAGGGGGTATCCGGATAGCCGGACTATATACATTGGTCGGACTATTGGACCGTGAAGATACAAGACTTAAGACTTCGTCCCGTGTCCGGATGGGACTCTCCTTTGCGTGGAAGACAAGCTTGGCGATCTGGATAATAGATTTCCTTCTTTGTAACCGACTCTGTGTAAACCCTAGCCCCCTCCGGTGTCTACATAAACCGGAGGGTTTAGTCCTTAGAGACAGGATCATAATCATCATAGGCTAGCTTCTAGGGTTTAGCCTCTACGATCTCGTGGTAGATCAACTCTTGTAATACTCATATCATCAATATCAATCAAGCAGGAAGTAGGGTTTTACCTCCATCAAGAGGGCCTGAACCTGGGTAAAACATCGTGTCCCTTGCCTCCTGTTACCATTAGCCTTAGACGCACAGATCGGGACCCCCTACCCGAGATCCGCTGGTTTTGACACCGACAGGCATGGTCCGGCCAACGACACAGTACGCGGCGCACTGTGCTCGTCGTCTTCTCCCTCATCCCTGTGCTTGTCCGCGCCCGCCAATAGTTCCCGCGTGACCTTCATCGTCTTCCCCCTCTCTCGCTGGCGCCGTTCGTCGCCGGGTTCCGTGGAAAGGTGTCCTCCGGCGGAGCCTGAACCCTCCTCGCCACCCGCCTATAATGCCGCCACCCCCAGCCTCTTTGAGCACCCGCAGCTACTCCCACACCCTCCACAAACTTGTAGAAGCCGCAGCCCGGCCTGGCAGGCCGCGGGCTGCCGTCCTGAAGCTCGAGCTTGCCGATGATCCCCTTCGGATCGTCCCCGCAGCTCCAGCCCCTCCCAGGCCAGGGTAACCCTGCCAGGGCCTCCGCCACTCTTCAGTGAGGGCGTTCTGCCCTGTTGGAGCCCCTGGAGCCGCCCTGAGCCGCCGTCGTCTTCGTCTCCGGCGACTGCTGCCCTCTGCCTCCGCTGGAGAGGCTGTTTCCGACGCTGTCCGGTCACCTCTATCCACGCTACGGGTACGGGAAGGTGCACCATCTTCTTCTCCTTCGATCCCCCCTCTCGTTTGCCTCCAAGAACCCTCGTCGCCGGCGTGTGCTCCGGCGAAGCTCCGCCTCCCTCTGTTTCCGTCTCCCCCTCCTTCTGGCCTGACTAGCGGGGCCCGCTAGTCAGCCACTCAGTACACACGCGAAGCGGTATGAGTGGTGGCGCCCCGGCCGTTTACGCCTTCGATGTACCCCCCCCCCCAGTCTGTTTTCTTTTTAAATCAAATTCATTCAAATCGAGGAAACTTCAAACAACCATAACTTTTTATCTATAAGTCCAAATGCATTGATTCTTTTTGCATTGTGTTCTTTGTCCAAAAATCTAACAGCACCCAAAAGATGGGATTTTTCCTTGCTGTCTAGATTTTCTGGTAATTTTCAGTAGGTTTCTTGATGTTTTCTTTTTGTGGTTTTATTTATTTTTAGAAGAGCAAGCTTGTCTTGAGGATCACCAGGAGATTTGTGAACCTCATCAGCACTAAGGCAAGCCGCAGCAACATTTTCATAGTACCACTTCAATATTTTTGATTTCCTACTTGAAATTATGATTATTCATGCATTTAAATAATTATTATGATAACTATATTCTGTTAAATGCTTGCCATGATAGATATGCTTGATTTACAGAAAATTTGAAATGAATCTTGTTGATAATCTAACAAGAACTTAGATATGAGTAATGATAAATGATATGGTCATGGAGGTTAATAACTAGTTTAATTATTATTCTTGCATGATGAAAAATGATGAGATTGCTAGAAATGGTTCTGGTTTAAGTGAGGTTTGATCTTAACCAGAGAAGTATGTTGAGTTGGTGATGGCTCCGTGGGAGCGTAGTTGAATTAGTTATTTTCTTGGTTATTTGATGCATATGTTAGTGATGCATAGCATGGCATTATGACAACAGTTACTTTCACTTTAAGTTGAACCTGATAAATAACTCAACTTGAATATGTTGTTGACCGGGTCGTGGTGCCGCTGAAAGGAGTTTTTCCCAGTGCAACCACATTTGCCGGTATGGGACGGCCTTAATGCGTTTCATTGTCGTGCCTCTGGTCGGTGCCTCCATCTAGGGAAGGTTATGGGCGTGCTGTACCCTGGCCCGGTGAGCAGGCATAACGTTGTGTGCCAGTTGATGAGTTAAGTGTTTGGGTCCCAGAGTGGATCGTTGCCATGACGGTGGTTTGAGGTGTCTTGAGGTAGACATAGGGCCACCCAGGACTAGCCCGACGGGGATTGAGTCGGGGCGGTTGGGAGAGTGTCATGACAATGAAGTGGTTTCGTCGGAATGCCGTTGGTCTACCCGAATGGGAGGGCGAGGCCATGGGTTCCGTGGTGTGGGTCCAGTGCGCTACCTCTGCAGAGTGTATTTAATCTATCGATAGCCGAGTCCACGGTTACGGACACGCTCGAAAGTAGGGTACACCATGGGTCAACACTTAATAAATTTGCACACTGCGACTTGCACTAAGGTAATGGCAGTAAGGCCATCGTGTTGAGGTTGATACCAAGTGTTGGTCAGGGTTGTGATCGCCGTAAGGATCACGAGATTGTCGTTGAGTTCTTCATGTTTGTGGTCTGGAAATGATCACGTTCGGTAAGCCAGTCCATGGGACGAGTACCACTTGAGCATATTCACGGCATGTTGGATATATTATTGCATTGTATTTTATTGGTTAAGTATCATGATGTTGTTTGTCATTATGTTTATGCTTGTCATGAGCTTGCAAGTACATTCAATGTATTGACCTGGCGTGTCATGCCAGATTTCAGGAAAGTCTCGTTGGAAAGGAGAGTTGTCTGAGTCTAGATCGTGTCCACATCGGTGTCCCTGTGCTATGTGGAGTCCCGCTACGACGTTATTCCGCTGCCGTGTAGTTGTCATGATCGAGGCCCCTTTATGTTTACTAAATAATGTACATATTGTTCAGCCACACCGTGTGTGCCGCTTGGCCTCGCTAACTGTTGTAATATGAACTATGCTCCGCTAGCATGAATAAAGCGGTTGTTTTTCTATACCAAGTTGTTGTGTGTTGCCAGAAGACAAGGTCTCTGGGCTGGCAATGCAGGGTAAACCGGTCACTCTGAGCCGGGGTGCCACACCGACGTAGCTTCAAGCGACATCAGCCCACAAGCGAAACAGGCCAGTAACGGACCGTAAGTAAGCGAATTCTGGAAATGAGCCCAAGAATAAATGGGCCCTTAGAAGGTCGAAAGTTAACACAGGCTGGGAACGGCAAATGGAATAATGGGTCGTTAATGGGTCTAAAGCGATACACTGTTCTTTATGGGCCAGTTTCAGCCCAGGCCTTTAATTGGCCAGAGTTACAAAGGGCCTCATATGGGTCGAACGACGTCATGGGCCATACATGGGCCGGAAGTTACAACAGGCTGGAATCATATTGGACGACCCAAATGATGCTACTAGGCCTAATTCGGATAGGCCATAACGGGACGTGAGTTAGTGGGTTGTAAATGGTCTATATGTGAACAGGCCGTTAGCAGGCTTTCCGTGGGCTGACCCGCTGACACGTCTCCGTCGTATCTACTTTTCCAAACACTTTTCCCTTGTTTTGGACTCTAACTTGCATGATTTGAATGGAACTAACCCGGACTGACGCTGTTTTTAGCAGAACTGCCATGGTGTTATTTTTGTGCAAAAATAAAAGTTCTCGGAATGACCTGAAAATCCACGGAGCAACTTTTCAGAATTAATAAAAAATACTGGCGAAAGAATCAGCATCAGGGGGGCCACACCCTGTCCACGAGGGTGGGGGGCGCGTCCCCTCCCCTAGGGCGCGCCCCCTGCCTCATGGGCCCCCTGGACGTCCACCGACCTCAACTCCAACTCCATATATTGACTTTCACGGAGAAAAAAAAGAGAAAGTTTCATTGCGTTTTACGATAAGGAGCCGCTACCAAGCCCTAATCTCTCTCGGGAGGGCTGATCTGGAGTCCGTTCGGGGCTCCGGAGAGGGGGATTCGTCACCGTCGTCATCATCGACCATCCTCCATCACCAATTTCATGATGCTCACCACCGTGCGTGAGTAATTCCATCATAGGCTTGCTGGACGGTGATGGGTTGGGTGAGATTTACGATGTAATCTAGTTAGTTTGATTAGGGTTTGATCCCTAGTATCCACTATGTTCTGAGATTGATGTTGCTATGACTTTGCTATGCTTAATGCTTGTCACTAGGGCCCGAGTGCCATGATTTTAGATCTGAACCTATTATGTTTTCATGAATATATGTGAGTTCTTGATCCTATCTTGCAAGTCTATAGTCACCTATTATGTGTTATGATCCGACAACCCCGAAGTGACAATAATCGGGATACTTCTCGGTGATGACCGTAGTTTGAGGAGTTCATGTATTCACTATGTGTTAATGCTTTGGTCCGGCACTCTATTAAAAGAGGCCTTAATATCCCTTAGTTCCCACTAGGACCCCGCTGCCACGGGAGGGTAGGACAAAGGATGTCATGCAAGTTCTTTTCCATAAGCATGTATGACTATATTCGGAATACATGCCTACATTACATTGATGAACTGGAGCTGGTTCTGTGTCACCCTATGTTATAACTACTAGTTGACCCGTTGCGCCAAATGGCGCAGAGACCTGCTAAAGACATGTTGTCGATGAAAATAGTTTCATGCTGCAAGAACCTTCAACTAAAGCCATGGTCGCGATGAAAATAGTTTCTTTTACTAAGGAAAGACCATGTATATACAGCCGATTTAGTTGTCATCTGCTAAATCCATATGCGCCTTGAAAAACATGGTTTAATTTGCAGAGCCTCACGTGTTTCAAGTATGAATAAGAACTACCAACTCTTTTTATGCGATTCAAACACATTTCCAAATTTTTTATTTCTTAGTACATGTTGTCTAAAGTAACATTTACCCAGAGAGAGAGAGAAGCATACCCCTCTCTCATTATGATTATTATTATTATACATACTTTTATGCAATGCTCATTTAACCTATGAAGGACAAAAATATTCCATCTTCTCTGAATGATGAACTAAACCAAATAAGAAATATATGCAGTAAATTCATTCAAAATAGAAAAGGGATCTTACATCAAGTAAGGCATTACAACAAACATGGTGTTATCTTAGTAAAAGAAATTACATCATTAGAAGAGAAAAGGGAAGAAAACCAAACATGAGATTGAGATTAATACATCTAGGAGGAGGTCGTAGACATCACTTTGATCATTTTGCGGCCTTGGGAGCAAAGGATCCATGGTTTTTAAATGCCTTGTCAGGCTGCTGGAGTCAGCTGCTGGAGTAGATGACATGGAAACGTCGTCCCTACCATCTCGATGCCTTAGACCGAGGGAGCCGGATGTTCATCTCGGCCCTCCCCAGGCTTCCATCAATGGATTTTATAGTTAGGGTTAAAGACTGAGAGGCCCTATGCATGTTCAAATATGCGAGTAGCATATCCAATACAAATCAATAAAAAAAAAGAAGGCCACAAACATCACAAAAACAAAATTTTGACAAATTATCTCTATTGTAAAATTGAGGGAGTAACTCATTATTCGAGAGAACTTCAAATTGACAATTCAGTTACAATGATCAAAGACAACTGTAAATTGCTAACTTAATTACATCATTCTTCACATAAGCTTCTGACCGAGGAAATTTCTTGACTGGAAGGTCACATTTCAAGCCATTGCACTTATAAAACCCAGCCCCGTTTTCATTTAAATTGCAAATTAATCATCAATAATGTACAATAATTTATGACCCACAAACGATTTGGAGCCTAAGGATGAGAAAATATCAATGCACATAAATACACACGTAGTAAGATGCATTGCAATAGTCGTATTATTTGAATTCGTAAGCTGACCAGCAAACGCATAGTACACAAAAGAGACAAAGCTTTAACCATAATTGGTGCTTAACCTTCTTGCCCCTGCTAATGATTTTGGCCATGAATGCATCAGAGTAAGGGGAGGAAGAACGGGACGGCGCCTGCCGGAAGTTGCCGATGGGTGTTGACGGCCTGGCCAAGCCATTTCCCTCCATGATAGGTGGCAGTCGGCGGAGATAAGCTCGAGGAAATTAATATGGACCAGCAAACTGACAAAAGCAGAATATAACATAATTATATTACAGAGTGTACTAACATAATTATATTTCGGATTAAACTAATAGCACAGCAAATTTATAGGGTTAGAATGCAGTGCACATATATATCTTAGTGGCGCAAAAACTATTTAGCCAACTTCACTAACAATGTAGAAATTGGCTTCAGTGTACTAACATAGTTATTTTGGATATAAGCAATCAACCACGAATTTAACATCAGAGATATCTGACCATTTTAAGTAACAAAAAAGAGCCCAATAGCAAGATAGCACAACATGGAGCTGCATTGACCAGCCCCTTTTAAAGAATGGCTTTAGGATCAGAAGTTGTGTAGTTGATCAACTTGGAAATATAAAAGCATTTCCTTCAAATCAGTACTGCACCTCCGACAAATGCAATGTGATAAGAAAGCAATGAACATATACACTGCTCCACACTTAGTTTTGTATGTAAAAAGATAGCCATGCCAGATGATTTTTTTGGATCACAGAAACCCATCCTGAATACATCTGAATGATATAATCAATTTTCGAAATGTTGGCAGGCACAAGAAAAACACACGAGTAAAAATAATAATATATGATTGGTATCTGTATTTGATCCACCTGGGTACATGCACATCCTAAAAGCAACAAACAAGCTGCTATGCAACCTGATGTGCAGCTTATCACATGGTACACAGAACTTCACAAATTATCAGGACATCAATCAAGTATTAAAATGCATGAGCAAGCAGATAAACTTACCCCAGAACTTGTTTCCCAAAGTACTTACAACACGCTGACCACAATATAAAGCCGGTGACCTGTACTGATCTGCAGGACTACATCATTGTAATTTGTTCAAACCACCACCTAAATTCCACACACTGCCTCACTACATGCAGGTGAAAAGGCATAAATTAGAACACGACTGAACAAGTGATAACAGGATTGGTATACCTAGTTTGGAACTTGTATGCAGAGGTGGGGAAATGAGAAAGTTGGAGGTAGTGTTATTGTGGAAATCCACATAGACCTGAAAAGAAGTTATCCAACCAATTAGATAAAAGACCTTGTTTTGAGTATACGGGCACTTAAACCTTTCATTAACAATCGTTTTGTTGTTGGTCTGCACCATATGAACCCAAAGTAAGTTTTTCCCTTTTACTTTTGTTTTTTCATGCAAATGTGTAACAGAGAGAGGGTCTGAAAAGGATTGTTAAAGACTTCAACTCATTTTTTTTACCAAAACATGCATACAAGGCATAATAGTGATTCAGTATATTTGCTAGAAGATACTGCAATGTAAATTTATAAGAGAATGTAGTATAAACACAACTGAAAATTCTATAACATAGTTTAGAAGATACCATATTAACAACGAGTACAATATAAAAAAGAGCCACTGTAAGGCATAATGGTGATTTAGTGCTGGTTTTCAAATAAACGCAAACAATGCTACTACCACCACAAATTAAGGCTCGCAATATAAAACAGAGCTATTGCCCAAGTATTTATTTTGTGAGTGTCGAAGCATGATAAATGTGAGCGGAAATCCTGTCTTATGAATGAGCAGTTCGATTTTCTCACATGATATAGTACCTGATGCACCCGTGATTGGATTACTGCTTGTTGGGGGAAAGCAAGCACAGCGAAGCTTCAGAAATAACACTATAGGGATCACCATATTTTACAGATAAAATTTTCATTGTTAGCCTGTCCACAAAGTCGGCAGAAAAATATCATGCTTATATTACAAAGCAGCAAGCAAGACACCTAGGTTCAATCTCTCTATCATAAATGAAAAGCATATAACTACTACATTCCTTATAAATTAAAGATGTTTAGAAAGTCAATATATTAGCCATAAAAATCAAGGTGCTGGAGGAAACAAGAGGCAAAGAGAGAGGGCACCAAATTAGCTTTTTAGGCCACCCATGTCACACCTCCCCGCGATTAGCCTTCCTGTTGAGGCATCACGGAGTGGCGATGCCATCGCGGCAGAGCTCTTGGACAAGACAACCCTCGTTAGTTCTTACCATTCTTCTTTAAAGAACCAAGTATATCATCATGATGGCCCGTGAACCCCTATAAAACACAATGATAGCAGTTAATGGCATACATATATTTATAAGAAAACATATATATACTATGAATGCAGCAAACTTTGCTCATCTACGAAACAGAATATACTTCATCGTTTATATGGGTTAGCATATTATAGTACTGCACATGTAGCAAAAATACCAAGCAACCAAGAACCTCCTGGATCAACAACAGAAACAACCAAGATGCACTGACTTTTCAATACAAATGACTAAACATATATAACCGCAGATGCAAAAAAAACTTAACTCCCATGCATTGCAAAAGTGACCTCATTATGAATCTATTTTTAGATGAGTACCAAACAAATTTCTAGTGAAGTATCATCACAAATATGGTAATGGTAAGTGGAAAGGACAAAGACTACACAATTGTTATCTATGAAAAACTGGAGTAACTAAATTTCAAAGACCAATGGTGGTGCAAGTGGCATATTATGCCATTTTGAGTAAAAACCATGGAAGGTAAAATGCAGCACAAAGGAATGGAATTTATTCAATCACTCTGAGAAGACCTGGCTGGTAGTAATGAAAAGTGTGTATTGCCGGCCATAGACAATGAGATCATTCAGACCGCGAGCTTCCAGTCGACCACCATATGAACCAAACATAACAGCAAGCTTCCAGCCAGTGACCATATGAACCGAAGACCAGTGATCATCCAGCGGACGACCATATGAATTAAAGATATCAACTATATAAGCAATACACTTTTCAGTAAAGCCTGAGATTGTTGTAGTAAAGGGTGTAGCTAGAATCTGGATCGTAGATTCATGTGTACCTGCAGAAAATAGGAAAGGGGACATGAAATTATGCTGATAGAAATATAAATTTAATTGTGTGATTACTAATTCAAATTAAAAAGAAATTCATGAGGTGTCACTGGCAGCAGAACCTACACCTCACAAAGTAAAACCTACCACCAGCGGCAACGTAGCTAAGCAAAGTAATTCGGTAGTTCTAATGAAACTAAAGATCTTAAGCCTGGAGAGCCCTTCAAACTGAACCAAAACAACTGAATCATCGCTAACAAATTTTCCTTACATACATGCATACCTAACTAATGCACCTGTGCTAACAAAAGAACATAAGAAAATCGTTGCTTTATAATATAAAGCGGCGGGAAACCCTTTTTCCTAAGAACATAAGAGAACATCAATGAATAATTATTCAGAAGTCAACATGGCTGAGAACCCAGGGATCTAAATAAGATCGTGTGCAGATCCCATTTTTATGCCTAGGTAGGCAATTATACCAAGAAACAAAATGAGATGGGCATTGCCTCCAAAATCGTACCAGCAACTTTACCATGTTATACAGAGAACCTAAAAAAACATCAGGAAATAAGTACCCAAATATAATAACAAACAAATAAACCTACTCGAGAAATCGTTCCCCATGCTACCTATATGCCTTGCTTAAGAAAAAAATAACCTGCCTAAGAAATTGTTTCACACGGCACCTAAAATCTAAATCCAATGGGTTGTGGCCAAACTTATCTACACCACCAAGCCATTTTAAAATGTCAAACAAGCAGTTCCAACGGGCCATTTAGCTCACTAGCAAGTCCAACCTCTACATAACACCTAAGAGATTCAAGACAAAAGCTAGCTCAACGTTCCTCGCAGCTAATAGAAACACCATGAGAGAACTGTTCTGCAACAAAAATGAAAATAGCAACCATAGTGACAGTAGCAGGGTTCAGAAAACTGCTTTGTTTTTCTAGAACCAAACCAACATTGTTTTTAATTTCATGCAAAAGCTCTTCTTTTGTGTTTTTTACACAGATAAAACCTATCCAAATCTATGTTTTTCGGCCTTCAGTGCCATTATTAAGAACACCACAACTACAAAAGCTTCTGCCTTTGCACAACACTTTCCTCCCGACTTCACTAAATCATAGAAGAATATAATTTAATTGACAATAGTAACAGTCTCCAGCTATAGTAGCATGGCCGAATTCTCTTAAGTATATATTGCAAAAAGGGTTGTCGTAGTCTCCGGCTTGGCTGGTTTTACCTTGAACAAAATTGCGATTTAGAAAAGCAGCATGGGTTTTCTGAAGAAGCTCTTGTACCCAGTCAATAGTCCCATTGCCTGATTGGAGTGAGGGAGAAATGCAGGTAAGAAGAATGAACAAGCATCCTGAAGTGAGAGTAGTAAATAACCAAGAAATGAACCAATAAAAAACAGAAAGAACATTCACTATCAGATAGTATAACTTGGAAATGAAAACTATCTAGGCAGATTAGAGATAGAGCTCACCATGTTTTTTCCTCTTCCTCAAGATCCTTCCTCTTCTCTTCTTCCTTCGATCTGCACACATCTTGTTTAGAAAAACATAAAACAAGATATCCAAATTAGATTAAAGAACCAAGGGAAACAACAGGGGAACCTGCATGAGTTTTTCTTCTGCATCTTCCATGGATGACGAATATCACAAAGAATGTTGAGATCCATCTTGGCCTCACCTTCTGCCGAGGACGACAACGAAGAAGGCACCATGGACCACCGCTTCGCTAGCATCACCGCCTGCTGTGGCTGCTACTCCCCTCATCCCCGGCGGCGCCACCACTGGGTTACGGCCTCTATCACCCCGCGGCGCCGGCCACCGCCAACTCCAGATCGAAGAATTGGGAGGAAACGAGGAGATGAGAGGAGAGGTGGCGGCCAAGCTCACCTTGACATCTTCCAAGCTCCTCCCTTGCGCACCATCTTCAGCAGTCAGGATCTCATCCATGAAGATGCTGCTTTTCCCTATCGCCGGCCTCTCCTCCACCCCGTGAGGCGTCCGCTGCCCGGTCTTCGGCCTTGCTGAGCGGGTGGATGTGGATGCAGTAACTGTGGGGATCAATGGGAACGGGGGCTAGGGTTTGGGTGGCGGCTGGCACGGGACTGAGAGGAGGGAGGGGGCCGACGACACGGCGGAGGAGAGTAGGTGGCCGAGGTGAGCGGGGAGAAGAGGGGTGGCGACATGGGAGAGGGTGGAGGGAGAGGATGGAGGTCGGATGGAGCAGAGGCAGCGACCGCGGGATGGTAGGAAAGGGGGCTAGGGTTTGTGGCGGCTGAGGGAGAGAGATCGAGGAGGGAGGAAGGGTTGCGGCATGCGGGCGATTGTATTGGGCCGACGGGGGTTTCGAGGGCAGGACACCCACGCCCCCGCAAATGGCGCGACGCGCACGTGGCGTGCGGGGAGAGGATGCACCTGCACCTCGAAACGGCTCACCCAGCCAACAGGCACAGAACACGAGCCCATCAGTCATTGGGCATGAGAACTTACCACGCGGTCAAAACCACCAGCGAGAGCAACGAGCATCTAACGGCCCAAACGAAGTCAAAGACCAGATTGACCACGATCCAACGGCCAACGAAGGCTGAAATCGGGGGAGCCTCCTGGAGGTGAGTTGGCTAGCCTATTTTTTGTTTTAAATTACATGAGGAATTGCATCCGACATAATTATCCATCATTGATCCAATGCCTACGAGCTTTTCACATATTGTGTTTTGCTTATTTACTTTACCGTTGCTACTGTTATAATTACTACAAAACTGCTACTGTTACTTTTGCCACCGTTACCGTTACTTCCATACTACTTTGCTACTAAATACTTTGCTGCAGATACTAAGTTATCCAGGTGTGGTTGAATTGACAACTCAACTGCTAATACTTGAGAATATTCTTAGGCTCCCCTTGTGTCGAATCAATAAATTTAGGTTGAATACTCTACCCTCGAAAACTGTTGCGATCCCCTATACTTGTGGGTTATCAAGACTATTTTCTGGCGCCGTTGCCGGGGAGCATAACTCTATTCTTTGAGTCACTTGGGATTTATATCTGCTAATCACTATGAAGAACTTGAAAGACGAAAGAACTAAGATTTATCCCTCAATTAAGAGGGGAGGTAAGGAACTGTCATCTTGCTCTGCACTAGATTCTCCTTCTGTTATGAGTAAGCTTGCGACACCTAAACCTGCTTCTGCTATTAATTCTGATATGTCGCATGTTATTGATGATGCCACTTCTACTATGCATGATACTTATGATGAAACTACTTCTATGCTTGATACTACTGTGCCATTAGGTGAATTTCTTGATGAACAACTTGCTAGGGTTTGAGAGAATGAAATTATTGAAAATGAAATTATTGAAGATAGTGATGATGAAGGTTCTCCCCTAAGTATGAATTGCCTGTTGTTCCAGAGAGTTATGTTATGGATGAAGAAATTACTAGAGATATCCTTGCTTGCAATGGTAGATCTGATCTTAAAAAGTTATTAGCTAAACTGAAACAGAAATCTCTAAATGCTAGAATGAAATATAACCCTGCTTTTGCTACTTATCCTATCTTTGTTACTGATAAGGATTATGAATTCTCTGTCGATCCTGAGATAATTACTTTGGTTGAATCTGATCCTTTTTATGGCAATGAATCGGAAATTGTTGTGGCACATCTTACTAAGTTAAATGATATAGCCACCCTTTTCACTAATGATGAGAAATCATGCTACTATTATATTCTTAAGATATTTCCATTCTCATTAAAGGGTGATGCTAGAACTTGGTTTAATTCTCTTGATCCTGGTTGTGTGCGTAGTCCCCAGGATATGATTTATTACTTTTCTGCTAAATATCTCCCTGCTCATAAGAAACAAGCTGCCTTGAAAGAAATATATAATTTTGTGCAAACTGAAGAAGAGAGTCTCCCACAAGCTTGGGGGAGGCTTCTCCGGTTACTTAATGCTTTGCCTGATCATCCTCTTAAGAAAAATGAAATACTTGATATCTTTTATAATGGACTAACCGATGCTTCCAAGGACCACTTGGATAGTTGAATTGGTTTTCATGGAAAGAACAGTTGACCAAGCTGAATTGCTATTGAATAATATGTTGACTAATGAAAATAATAGGACTCTTTCCTGAGCCAACTCCTAAACAAACTCCGAAGAAGAGGGGGGTTCTATTTCTCAGTCCTGAAGATATGCAAAAGGCAAAGAAATCTATGAAAGAAAAAGGTATTAAAGCTGAAGATGTTAAGAATTTACCTCCTGCTGAAGAAATACATCTATGTATCTATCTATCTATCTATCTATCTATCTATCTATCTATCTATCTATCTATCTATCTATACCTTACCTATACTAATTACAGACTCCTAAGTAATTACCACGTTAATCAGTAATTAGGAGCCGTTCATCTGGTGGGACTGAATTATAACAGTGTAGATCTTCCTATTTTTTCTAGATTAATGAAGCAAATATAGAAAATGTAAAAAAAAAGAAATCGTTCATCTGGTGGGACCGAATTATGGTGGTTGAGATTATTATTACAGACTCCCAAGTAATTACCACGTTAATCAGTAATTAGGAGCCGTTCATCTGGTGGGACCGAATTATAACAGTGTAGATCTTCCTATTTTTTCTAGATTAATGAAGCAAATATAGAAAATGTAAAAAAAGAAAAGAAACCGTTCATCTAGTGGGACCAAATTATGGTGGTTGAGATTATTCGGAAATAAAAAAGTTAACAAGGAAAATTACTCTCCCACGTACAATGTTTAGAAGGATTCCTCACAAGGCAACCACGTGATTCCTTGCAAATTCTTATATGAGCCAATCTGGACTCTGGGACGCATATCTTTGAAGTAAAAATAATTTTAAAAATAAGTTAACAGCGAAGATTACTCCCACAGCGAAGAAAAGGCACGATGTAAAAAAATCAAAGAAAAGGCAATCACGTACGTTAAAGGGATTTCTCACAAAAAAAGGCAATCACATTAAAAAGGAATCCTGAAGAATCTTCTCCCCGTACGTTTTCTATTGTTCCGTCAAGCTGGACTCTTCGATGCATATCCGCTTACTCCCTGGCCGCTGCGATGGAACAAGTCGTAGAATAACGCAGCACCCTGGCCGCTGCCGCAACACAACGACAAGGTGATCTCCGAAGAAGAAACATAGGCGAGTTTGGGTTTAAGATCAACAGCACAATGAAGCATATATCAATATCGTTAATGAGGTTGATTCGCTTTCGTATCTCTCCTCCGCGCACCACCGAGAGCCATGCTGCGATGGAACTCTAGCTGGCGGGAATCACCATCCTGGCCGCAATAGGCTTCGTTGCCACCGGAGGCCCGATCGTTCCTGCCGTACGTCTTGGCAGAAACAGGTGACGCTACCGGATTCCTAATAGCTCCGGCGAGGCCGGGTCAGGAGCCGATGAAGCCACCAACACCCTTCCTTCACAAAAAATTGGGACCAGCCGTGCCACTGAACTTGGGTTAAGCAGGAATCGCCGTTCGGTCCGCAGCACGCGTTTGTCACACACAGCAAGATCGATGAAAGGCAGTCCGAGTGTGGGGCATACTGGCATGTACTGTACGTGCGTATGGTTTTGTCATCTCCAGGTTCTACTCAGATGTGAGTTTTGGGAGGTGCATGCTAGGTGCTCATGATGAGGTGGAGTTGCTTCCATCTCCTCCATGGCTCTTCAAACCGCCACCCCCTGTTTCTGAGGGCAGCTATCACCCGTGAGCCGTGTTCCATGCGTTAGGTTGAGAAGAGATCATATAGTCGATGTGAGATGCTTGCCGATGTGTTGCTATTTGACTGTACTCCTTGCATGTGTGTGTTGTTTGTCATAATACAAAACATCAAACAGCGCACAAAATAAGGATCGACCATCCAAGAGAGGATTAGTCACCCTTATTTTCTATCATATATGTGGATTGTAAGTAAACACTATTTTCCATCTAAATATCTAATTGTACAATGCAGGTCGTTTCACTTTGACGTTTATAGTTGTTCTCCTGAACTTTGAAAAATACTAATATTAATGTGAGAAATATCATGTCGCTTTGAATTTGATAGTGAATCTTGATTAAATTAGATTTTTTTATTTGCTGTTTGGATTTGGATTCCAACATCCAAGGGAAGCTAATATAGTGTTTTGTTGATGCAAAGGGTGCAGGTTGTACAGACTTGTTGTCCTCATTCATTGAGCGCCTTGGATGTTTGAATCATTTTGCTCATTACTGTATGTTGTAAGATGGAATATCAAAGAGCTGCCAACAACAAAATATGCGTTATCAAAGAGAGGATGTTGTCACTGTTGGTCGCCTTCGTATATGAAGGTTGTAAGTGTACTTTGTTTTCTATCTAATTTTCTAATTGTACGATACAGGTTGTTGCACTTTGAGGCTTGCTATATATATAATATTCAATTGTTGTCGTACTCAACCTTTTCAATTCGATGAACCTAGCTAATCTTTCAGTGCAAATATTTATGATGACCACGATCAATGATGACACCATGTATCTTACATGTGTTTTAGTCTAGAAGCTAATATTTCTGTGAGAAATATCCGATTGCTTTGAATCTGATAATCCATTTCCACGCACATAGATAAAAGATCTTGATGTTCAGATTTCCATTACGAGGGAAGGTAATATAGTTTGCGTTGGTGCAAAGGATAATAAATTGTACAGGCTTGCAATCCTGTTAGACTTCATGATTGCATACCCATTTTGTTCTTTACATCCTAAGATGGATTATCCAAAAGATGCCCAAAAAGATGGTTTATACAGCAGAGCATGTTCTCACAGTTATTCGCAAAAAGATGGTTGTAAGTGAATTCTTTATCCCATCTAATTTTTAATTGTACGATGTAAGATGTTGCCTTCAGATTTCTAATCACTCTTTCAAGAAACTATTTATATAAAATATATGACCTCTAGGACTCCATGGTAAGGCCACACATATCAAACAAATTGATTGTGCTGGAATTGCTTCATAACAAGTTATAATGATAAGTTGGCAGCCCTTACATAAAAAAAAGGTAATGCACGACAGGCATGGTGGAGATTAACCTACTTTCAAAAGAGACATGTAGTATGAGTTAAGACCGTGAGAAAACCATTGTTTAGGTCTAAAATAAAATAAGAAAGTGTGCATGAAAATCATACATACTTGCAAGCTTAAATTAGTTGGTTAAGATTAGGAAGAAAATTAATTGTGTGAATATGTCTCGATATCCATTGATATAAGAATATATAAGTTCTCCATTACCGACATTGGCAACTTAAAAGTGGTTTTTAATTAGCTGATATACAAACTGATCTGACAGGTCATATCAAAGCTTGGTGTTTGCATAATATACCATGGACGTACATGGGCTAGCTATTGTACATATTCCACATCAATATTAAATAATGTTGTGATTTTTTTAGGCACACTAGATTCCTACTCACCAAATTTTTGTCATCATGTTTGTTCAGAAGTTGCAGACTTCCGCATGATTACTGAGACTGGTAATATTTAATGTTTCTACTAAGTACCATATAATTAATTTTTTTATTAATCAGTACTAGATAATTAACTCTGTAGCAAGTAAAATGTTAAGTATTTGAGCCAACCCCAAAAAAATATGATTGATTAATAGTTAGTATCTTCAAAATATATGTAAAATAACTAAAATTGGGTAATTTATGTAATATAGATAATCAGTATGCGTTACTACTTTGGTACTATTTTCAGCAAACAAATATAACCATTTTTGAAGTATACATTACACGCGCGCGCGCACACACACAGAGAGAGAGAGACACACACACACACACACACACAAACACACGCTAGCCCGTGTGAATGCACGGGTTGACGACTAGTGGTCTTAATTTACCACCTATTGAAGAAACACATGGTCTTGATAACCCGACACAGGTAGTAAAGGTAAATTCTTTCTATAGATATGATAAAGTTCAAATCCCGTCTACTAAGTTTCCTAGCCAATGTTTGGATGAATTTAATGATTTTATGGCTAGACAAGAAAACTTCAATGCTTATGTTGGTAGAGAATTTAAGAGTAATTCTTACATGATTGGACGCTTGAAGCTAAATATTTATTACTTCTCTGCTAAATATTTCCCTGCTCATAAGAAACAAGCTGCCTTACGGGAAATATATAATTTTGTGCAAATCGAAGAAGAGAGTCTCCCACAAGCTTGGGGGAGGCTTCTCCGATTACTTAACGCTTTGCCTGATCATCCTCTTAAGAAAAATGAAATACTTAATATCTTTTATAATGGACTAATCGATGCTTCCAAGGGCCACTTGGATAGTTGTGCTGGTTGTGTTTTCTGGGAAAGAATAGTCGACCAAGCTGAATTACTATTGAATAATATGTTGACTAATGAAATAATTGGACTCCCCCTGAGCCAACTCCTGAGCCTATTCCTAAACCTATTCTGAAGAAGAGAGGTGTTCTATTTCTCAGTCCTGAAGATATGCAAGAGGCAAAGAAATGTATGAAAGAAAAAGGTATTAAAACTGAAGATGTTAAGAATTTACCTCCTATTGAAGAAATACATGGTCTTAATATACCGCCTGTCGAAGAAACACATGGTCTTGATAACCCGACACAGGTAGTAAAGGTAAATTCTCTCTATACATATGATAAAGTTCAAATCCCGTCTACTAAGTTTCCTAGCCAATGTTTTGATGAATTTCATGACTTAATGGCTAGACAAGAAAGTTTTAGTGCTTATGTTGGTAGAGAGTTAAAGAGCAATGCTTACATGATTGGACGCTTGAGTGATTATATGGCTACAGTTAAAGGTGAACTTAAACTCATTAGCAAATATGCTTCTATGATAACCACTCAAGCAGAACAAGTACTTAAAGCTTAAAGTGATTTGCTCGATGAATTAAATAATAAACATAATTTTGTTGTTAGAGTGGCTACTAGAACTAGTAAATTGACTCGGGAACCTTTATATCCTGAAGGCCACCCTAAGATAATTGAGCAAGATTCTCAGAGAAATAATTTAGATACACCTAGTCCTTCTAAAAAGAAGAAAAAGAAAAATGATAGGACTTTGCATGCTTCTAGTGAACCTGTTGTAGACACACCTGAGAATCTCAATGATATTTCCATTTCTGATGCTGGAACACAATCAGGTGATGAACATGAACCTAGTGATAATGTTAATGATAATGCTCATGTTGATGCTCAACCTAGCAATAATAATGATGTAGAGATTGAACCTGCTGTTGATCTTGATAACCCACAATCAAAGAATCAACGTTATGATAAGAGAGACTTTGTTGCTAGGAAGCACAATAAAGAAAGAGAACCATGGGTTTAGAAACCCATGCCTTTTCCTCCTAAGCCATCAAAGAAAAAGGATGATGAGGATTTGAGCGCTTCGCTGAAA
The DNA here is from genome assembly GCF_002162155.2 of Triticum dicoccoides. Taxonomy (NCBI): domain Eukaryota; kingdom Viridiplantae; phylum Streptophyta; class Magnoliopsida; order Poales; family Poaceae; genus Triticum; species Triticum dicoccoides. Next base: position 1,771,126 of record NC_041381.1, read on the forward strand.
TGATTAGACCTATCTTCTTACATATGCGCTTAACTGATATGCTTAAAGTAAACCCTTATGCTAAGTACATGAAAGATATTATTAAAAATAAAAGAAAGATACCTGAAGCTGAAATTTCCACCATGCTTGCTAATTACACTTTTAAGTGTGGAATACCTAAGAAACTTGGAGATCCAGGAGTACCAACTATACCATGCTCCATTAAAAGAAACTATGTTAAAACTGCTTTATGTGATCTTGGAGCCGGTGTCAGTGTTATGCCTCTCTCTTTATATCGTAGACTTGAATTGAATAAGTTGACACCTACTGAAATATCTTTGCAAATGGCTGATAAATCAACTGCTATACATGTCGGTATTTGTGAGGATGTGCCTGTTGTGGTTGCAAACGTCACTATCTTAACGGACTTTGTTATTCTTGATATTCCCGAGGACGATAGTATGTCGATTATCCTCGGTAGACCCTTTTTGAATACTGCAGGGGCTGTTATTGATTGCAACAAAGGCAATGTCACTTGTCATATTAATGGTAATGAGCATACGGTACACTTTCAGAGGAAACAACCTCAAGTTCATAGTATCAACTCTATTGGAAAAATTCCAACTATTATTATTGGAGGTTTTGAATTTCCTCTTCCTACAGTCAAGAAGAAATATGATATTCTTATTATTGGGGATGTGCATATCCCAGTTGAGGTAACCTAGTGTTATTCAAAATTTCTCCGGTTCCATGTTATTCGAAATGAGTTTGTTAACAAGACTTGATCAACCTTGTTAGTGGATTCCTTTTGATGATCATGAGATGGATGAAGTTAGAAGGCACAACCTTGTGTACCCTCTTTTTAATTTCTGTTATTTAGATTAAATAAATTAAAATTAGTATTTTCTGTCTGTTGTCTGAATCCATGCAATAAAAATACCCCGAAAATAAAAGTTCTCCAAATGCCCTGCAATTTTAATATGATTTTTCTGGAATATTTGAGAATATCTGGCACTGAGAACACAGTAGGGGGAGCTGGCACCTGGCCACAAGGGTCCAGGGCGCGCCCTCTGCCTCGTGGGCCCACGGTGGCCCCCTCCACTTATTCCTGCACCGACACACTTCTTCTTCCTCCCAAAAAAATCACAATCCAGCTCAAGCACGAGTTCTAACTCATTTTGCTACAATTTTCGATCTCCTTGCTCAAAGCTCCATTCACAAAACTGCTTTAGGAGATTGTTCCTTGGTATGTGACTCCCCCAATGGTCCAATTAGTTCTTGTTCTAGTGCTTTATTCATTGCAAATTTTTGCTGCCAAGGTGACCCTGTTCTTGAGCTTGCATGTCAAATTTATGAGGTCCCAAGTAATTCTAATGCATGATATAGGCTCTAGGCACTTGTGGGAGTAGTTGCTATCAATTTTATCTAGTTTGGTTCACTTTTATTTTGAGTTACTAAAAATTTCAGAAATTTCCATAAAAAGATGAAGAGATTGTTCTTGAGGGGCTCTTCTAGCCAAGGCTCTAAGGATAAACAAACTAAGGAGAATGAAAAGGCCAAGTATAATCTTCCTCGTGTGGCGGAAATACGGCCGTGTGAATGGCCTTGTGATGATTTCTTGAGAGCAGCCGGGATTTATGAAGACTTTTATTCTTTGGCTGATAATGCGGGCCTCACCGACTTCCTCCACGACCAGGCCGAACAGTATCTCTTACTCACCAATACTTTCGTGCAAAATTTCTACTTTTACCCTAAGAAATCACCTCCTTCAGTAGCGTTTCATTTATATGATGTGGCTAGGGAGATGTCACTATATGAATTTTACACAGTTTGCAAGATACCTTTCGGGGGCAGTTTAGAGGAACCACATCGTAAAGATGTGGATGGATTTATTGATACCATTACTGTAGGGGAAACAAGGAAGGTTTCCTATGCAAGAATTACTAGCATACATTTTCCTGTTTTCTGCTACTTTGCAATATTTGCTAGTCGATGCTTAATTGGTCGCGGAAAGTGTGGAAACCTTAGTGTTCCTGATATTATTATTTTATTCCATGCTTTATTTCGTGATAACTTTGTTAGTATGGGTGCTATTATTGCTAAACGATTAAGCCTGAACCGTATAAAGGGCCACATCTTTGGAGGTATCTATGCTGCACGCCTTGCCAAACATTTCAGGATACCCATTAGGCATTTTGAGAAAGAGGAAAAGCTGCTGCCCCCTACTTTTCTAGATTATAAGAGCATGGTAGCACATGGGTTTATTGTTAATAATGATGATAAGATACTTTTGTATAATTTGAGATTTAATAAGAAACATAGTGAGACTATTATCTTGCCTGCGCCCTCTTTGTTTGATTTAACTACAGGCCATTACCTCGTCTTGCCGACGGCCGTTTACGCGTACCGGGGCCAAACATCAGCGCTAGAGCCCGAGCCGGAACCGCCACTTGACCCTTATCGTCCATCATCTTATCAGTGGGATCTGGAGGAGATCGCCAGCCAGTGGCAATATGATGACACTCCTCAGTACACCGGAGAGAGTAGCCATGATCCATGGGCATAGACCAACTTAGGCCAAAAGCCTAAGCTTGGGGAAGTATGTATTTCTCACCGACATTACATTCATGTTCACACACTCATTCTAGTTGTCGGTGCTCATACTTTTTCATTGTACTATCCATGCTAGTTTAATTTCTTTTTCTAGTTTTCTTCTTGTGTGTTTGATAAACCTTAAGAAAAACCAAAAAAATTAGTTAGTTTAATTTCCATGCTTGTAGTAGTAATTAAAAGAAAACCCAAAAATATTTCTCGTTCTTCTTTTGCTTGTTGGGAGCTTTCCCGTGTAAATAGTTTTATTTCTTTTCTTTCCTTTGGGGGTCGAGAGGAGAAGACCATAATGAAAATGTTTAGTGGCTCCAATATGCATGATTGTTGATTTAACTAAGAGCCCATATTACCTTGTCTTCTCCCTTGAATTGAATGCTTGTAGATTCCAGCTTAGTCCAATGCATGTGCACTATTATTATTATTATCCACACCATTTGGTCGTGCAAGTGAAAGGCAATAATGACGATATATGATGGACTGATTGAGATGAGAGAAGCTGGTATGAACTCGACCTCTCTTGTTTTTGTAAATATTATTAGTTCGTCGTTCCTTATTCAGCCTATTATGAATAAACATGTTTGCAATGACAATGAGAGATTATAGTTGCTTATGACATGCTTAATTAACTAAGAGCTTATAATGGTTTACCTTGCGTGCCAACATGCTATTAAAATGGTTGTGATGTGGTATGATAGGGTGGTATCCTCCTTTGAATGATTCGAGTGACTTGACATGGCACATGTTCACGCATGTAGTTGAAACAAAATCAACATAGACTTCACGATATTTATGTTCATGGTGGATTATATCCTACTCATGCTTGCATTCAGTGTTGATAAATTTTAATGCATGTTCATGACTGTTGTCGCTCTCTCAGTTGGTCGCTTCCCAGTCTCTTGCTAGCCTTCACCTGTACTAAGCAGGAATACTGCTTGTGCATCCAAACTCCATAAACCCCAAAGTTATTCCATATGAGTCCACCATACCTTCCTATATGCGGTATCTACCTGCCGTTCCAAGTAAATTTGTATATGCCAAACTCCAAACCTTCAAATGAAATTTTGTTTTGTATGCTCCAGCAGCTCATGTATCAACTGGGGCTGTCTGTATCTTCCATGCTAGGTGGGTTATTCTCAAGGGGAGTGGACTCCGCTCCTCATTCACGAGAAAATGGCTGGTAACCGGGATTGTTGCTAGTTGGAGGCACCCGTTGTTTTGGGCAAGCCATGGATTGATGCTTGTTGGTGGTGGGGGAGTATAAGCTTTACCATTCTGTTTGGGAACCGCCTATAATGTGTGGAGCATGGAAGATATCGAGATCTCATAGTTGTTATGTTGAGAGTGAAAGTATACTGCTCCAAATGTTATTCATCTCTATTTCAAAATCGAGCTCTGGCACCTCTACAAATCCCTGCTTCCCTCTGTGAAGGGTCTATCTATTTACTTTTATGTTGAGTCATCACCCTCTTATTAAAAAGCACCCGCTGGAGAGCACCGCTGTCATTTGCATGCATTACTATTAGTTTATATTGGGTATGACTATGACTAGATCTCTTTTACCATGAATTACAATGTTTAGTCAGTCCTTGATCTTTAAAGGTGCTCTGCATTTATGTTTTGCAGTCTCAGAAAGGGCTAGCGAGATACCATCTTGTTATATCATATTATGACTGTTTTGAGAAAGTGGTGTCATCCGAGATTTATTACTATTGCTTGCTAGTTGATTATTCCATTGATATGAGTAAACATGAGACCTCGGTGTTATTGTGAATATGGTTAGTTCATAATCTTTGCTGAAAACTTTAATGTTGGCTTTACATATTTGCAACAACAGGAGCAAACAGAGTTTGTAAAAGTTTTCTTTATCACTTTTAGTTTGTCAACCGAATTGCTTGAGGACAAGCAAAGGTTTAAGCTTGGGGAGTTGATACGTCTCTGTCGTATCTACTTTTCCAAACACTTTTGCCCTTATTTTGGACTCTAACATGCATGATTTGAATGGAACTAACCCGGACTGACGATGTTTTCAGCAGAACTGCCATGGTGTTATTTTTGTGCAGAAATAAAAGTTCTCAGAATGACCTAAAAATCCACGGAGCAACATTTCAGAATTAGTAAAAAATACTGGCGAAAGAATCAGCGTCAGGGGGGCCACACCCTGTCCACGAGGGTGGGGGCGCGCCCCCTCCCCTAGGGCGCGCCCCCTGCCTCATGCCCCCCTGGACGTCCACCGACCTCAACTCCAACTCCATATATTGGCTTTCACGGAGAAAAAAATCAAAGAGAAAGTTTCATCGCGTTTTACGATGCGGAGCCGCCGCCAAGCCCTAATCTCTCTCGGGAGGGCTGATCTGGAGTCTGTTCGGGGCTCCGGAGAGGGGGATTCGTCGCCGTCGTCATCATCAACCATCCTCCATCACCAATTTCATGATGCTCACCGCCGTGCGTGAGTAATTCCATCATAGGCTTGCTGGACGGTGATGGGTTGGATGAGATTTACCATGTAATCAAGTTAGTTTTGTTAGGGTTTGATCCCTAGTATCCACTATGTTCTGAGATTGATGTTGCTATGACTTTGCTATGCTTAATGCTTGTCACTAGGGCCCGAGTGCCATGATTTCAGATCTGAACCTATTATGTTTTCATGAATATATGTGAGTTCTTGATCCTGTCTTGCAAGTCTATAGTTACCTATTATGTGTGATGATCCAACAACCCCGAAGTGACAATAATTGGGATACTTCTCGGTGATGACCGTAGTTTGAGGAGTTCATGTATTCACTATGTGTTAATGCTTTGATCCGGTACTCAATTAAAAGGAGGCCTTAATATCCCTTAGTTTCCCCTAGGACCCCACTGCCACGGGAGGGTAGGACAAAAGATGTCATGCAAGTTCTTTTCCATAAGCACGTATGACTATATTCGGAATACATTCCTACATTACATTGATGAACTGGAGCTAGTTCTGTGTCACCCTATGTTATAACTATTACATGAGGAATTGCATCCGACATAATTATCCATCACTGATCCAATGCCTACGAGCTTTTCACATATTGTGCTTTGCTTATTTACTTTACTGTTGCACTACAAAACTGCTACTGTTACCATTACTTCCATACTACTTTGCTACTAAATACTTTGCTGCAGTACTAAGTTATCCAGGTGTGGTTGAATTAACAACTCAACTGCTAATACTTGAGAATATTCTTTGACTCCCCTTGTGTCGAATCAATAAATTTGGGTTGAATACTCTACCCTCGAAAATTGTTGCAATCCCCTATACTTGTGGGTTATCACCCGCTACCTTTTGAACAAGTTAAACATGCTGGCCTTTTCACCGGAATTAACAACTCAACTGCTAATACTTGAGAATATTCTTTGACTCCCCTTGTGTCGAATCAATAAATTTGGGTTGAATACTCTACCCTCGAAAATTGTTGCAATCCCCTATACTTGTGGGTTATCACCCGCTACCTTTTGAACAAGTTAAACATGCTGGCCTTTTCACCGGAATGGGCCTCTGTTGGGCCGTGCCATGTGTCCACATATCATAGGCGCCTCCGGTCCAATGAGTGTATGACATCTGTCCCAACGGTGAGCTAACACGTGGTTCCTCTGGCCATTGAGAATTTTACACGTGGAAAATCGCCATTGGTCCGGGCTGTTAACGGGTTATCGGTTCCAAACCCGAACCTGATAGCTTCACGGCGACCCATTATGGTTGATGCCACGTGTCAGTTACCCTCGATGAAAGCACTTCCATGACGCGCCATTTATCGTCATGGAAGTGGACACTTCCGTTATGATAATTTTGGTATTGTCATGGAACACTTCTACGACAGCACAGGTATGACTATCTTGAGTCTGTCATAAAATCATCATGGATGTACATGCATGACAGAAAATGTGACCTACTGTCACAAACACATATCATCACAAAAGTGTATTTTTTTGTAGTGCCAACAATGGCATCATGAGCTAAGAGTAGAACACAAAGGAGTTTGTGGGCATTGATATTCAGATTGGTTCCTTCCTTGGTCTTTTCTTGATTCAGTGGTACTGTGGGATGAAGCGGTCCGGACCAACTTTACATGTCCACATACATGTGACCGGTTCCATCGACTTACATGCAACTTGTTGCATAATGATGGCTGGCGGGTGTCTGTCTCTCCCACCTTAGTTGAATCGGATTCGACAAAGGCGGTCATTCTAGAATGTTAAATAGCAAATTGCATATCACCATTGTGGCTTTGCGTAGGTAAGAATCATTCTTGCTAGATACCCATAGCAGCCACATAAAACATGCAACAACAATTAGAGGACGTCTAACTTGTTTTTGCAGAGTATGTTGTGATATGATATGGCCAAAGACATGATGAGATATATTTAATGTATGAGATGATCATGTTTTGTATAGTTTATCACGACTTGCATGGCGATGAATACGGCAGCCGGCATGAGCCATAGGGTTGTCTTAATTATTGTATGACTTGTGTGTCAATCATTAAGCGCTATGTAATGCTTTACTTTATCTCTAATCGGTAGCAACAGTTGTAGAAGCATGGTTCGCGTGACAACCTCGATGGCGACATGATGATGGAGATCATGGTGTCATGTCGGTGACAATGGAGATCATGCCGGTGCTTTGGAGATGGAGATCAAAAGCACAAGATAATGGCCATATCATGTCACTTAAGATTTGCATGTGATGTTAATCCTTTTATGAATCTTATTTTTATTAGGACGATGGTAGCATTATAAGGTGATCCCTCACTAAAATTTCAAGATAAAATTGTGTGATCCCCAAGTGTGCACCATTGCGAAAGTTTGCCGGTACTAAGCACCACGTGATGATCGGGTGTGATAGATTCTACATTCGCATACAACGGGTGCAAGCCAATTTTGCACATACGGAACACTTGGGTTAAACTTGACAAGCCTATCATTTACAGACATGGCCTCAAAACACAAGAGACTGAAAGGTCAAACACGAGTCATATAGTAGATATGATCAACATGGAGATGTTCACTATTGAGACCACCTCATCTCATGTGATGATCGGACTTGGGTTGGTGAATTTGGATCGTGGTAGACTCGAACAACTAGAGGGATGTTGATTTGAGTGGGAGTTCTTAGGTAATATGATTAACTGAACTCTTTATCATGAACAATAGTCTAAACTATCTTTGCAAATTATGTTGTAGATCAATGGCTCACGCAGTAGCTCCCTTGAATTTCAATGTGTTCCTAGAGAAATTTAAGCTTAAAGATGATGGAAGCAACTTTGTAGACTGGGCCCATAATATGAGGATTATCCTCACGGCTGCCCAAAAGTCGTATGTCCTTGATGTACTGCTTGGTGCGGCACCCCCTCCAGCGACTGTGGACATTGTGAATGCCTGGCAGTCGCGTGTTTATGACTACTCGATGGTTCAGTGCACTATGTTGTACGACTTAGAGCCGGGAGTTCAAAGGCATTTTGAACGTCATGGAGCATATAAGATGTTCCAGGAGTTGAAGTTTATCTTTGAGAAGAATGCCCGAATCGAGAGGTATGAGACCTACGATAAGTTCTACGCCTGCAAGATGGAGGAGAACAGGTCTGTCAGTAAGCACATACTTAGAATGTCTGGGTACTATGACCATCTGGCTGAGTTGGGAATTGAGCTCCCGCCAGAGGTCGTCACAAACAGAGTTCTTCAGTCGCTACCGCCTAGCTACAAGAGCTTTATGTTGAACTATAACATGTCAGGGATGAACAAGTTAGTCTCTGAGCTGTTCGCGATGCTAAAAGTTGCTGAGTCGGGCATCCAGAAGGAGCATCAAGGGTTGATGGTGAATAAAACCACTAGTTTTAAGAAAGGCAAGGGAAAGAAGGGAAACTTGAAGAAGGGTGGCCAAGCAGTTGCTCCTCCCATGAAAAACCCAAGGCTGGACCCAAGCCAGAGACTGGGTGCTTCTATTGCAAGGGAACTGGCCACTAGAAGCGGAACTGCCCCAAAGTATCTGGCCGACAAGAAGGGGGCCAACATCAACAAAGGTATATATGATATACATGCTATTGATGTGTACCTAACCAACTCTCGTTGTAGTGCCTGGATATTTGATACCGGTTCGGTTGCTCACATTTGCAACTCAAAGGAGGAACTATGGAATAGACGGAGGCTGGCGAAGGACAAAGTTACGACGCGTGTGGGAAATGGTTCCAAGGTTGATGTGATCGCCGTCGACACGCTCGCTCTTCGATTACCATCGGGATTAGTGATGAACCTGAATAATTGTTATTTAGTGCCTGCGTTGAGCATGAACATTATATCTGGATCTTGTTTAATGCGAGACGGTTAATCATTTAAATTAGAGAATAATGGTTGTTCCATTTATATGGGTAATATCTTTTATAGTCATGAACCCATTGTGGGGGGTTTATTCTTGTTGAATCTCGATAGTGATGATACACATGTTCATAACATTGATGCCAAAAGATGTACAGTTGATAATGATAGTATCACTTTCTTGCGACACCGCCGCTTAGGTCATATTGGTGTAAAGCACATGAAGAAACTCCATGCTGATGAACTTTTGGAGTCACTTGATTTTGAAACGCTTGACACATGCAAACCATGCCTCATGGGAAAGATGACTAAGACCCCGTTTTCCGGAACAATGGAACGGGCAAGTGACTTGTTGGAAATCATACATACTGATGTGTGCGGTCTGATGAGCGTTGACGCGCGCGGTGGATATCGTTACTTTCTCACCTTCACCTATGATTTGAGTAGATATGAGTATATTTACTTAATGAAGCACAAGTCTGAGATGTTTAAAAAGTTCAAGCAATTTCAGAGTCAAGTTGAGAATCATCGTAACAAGAAGATTAAATTGTTACTCGAATGCATGCACATTGTATGTATAGTTACCTCGATGCAATCTTCACCATTAACCGGAATTATTTCCGATTCAATTAGGGTTTTGTAAATACAATTAATAGTGGCACCGTCAGTTGGACTTGTTCCACAAAGGACTCTTTGGGACGGATTCAATAAGGTTTTGTAAATATCCTTGTAGTGGGGGGTTGTGGGTGGTAGCCCCTGCCACAATATGTGTGGCTCGCGAAGGTGTGCCATGCAGTGGTCATCAGTGTGAAATGGACATCTAATCAACGGTGAGGTACAAGGTAGACAGTTTCCCTTTACAGATCATCATCCAAAAGTATGGTATGAGCGATGATTTTTCATTGTACTTGTGAGGCCTTATTGTTGCTTGAGTCACAAAGCCAATGGTTTAGTCATCGTCCATCTCACCTTGATATGTTTCCAACGTATCTATAATTTTTTATTGTTTCATACTATTATATTATTAATCTTGGACACTTTATATGCATTTTTATGCTATTTTATATAATTTTTGGGAACTTACTTATTCACCCGCTGCCTAGTGCAAGTGTTTGTTTTCTGCTTGTTTTTGGTTTTCCAAAAAATCAGTACCATACGGAGTCAAAATGCTATGAAAGTTTTTGACGACTTTTTTCTGTACAAAGAGACCATAGAATGTTCGGGAGGAGACCAAACGGCAAACATGGTGACGAAAGGGCAATAGGGCACGACATGTTACCTTGTGGGCCCCAAGTGGCTCCATCTGTACTAATTCCACTTCCATAAATTCTCAAATATTGGGAAACCCCTAGAGAGCCACCCTAAACACTTTTTCCGCTGCTGCAAACTTCTGTTCTTCCGCGTTCGAATCTGTAGGCCTTTTTCGGTATTATGCCGGAGGTGGAATCGATCACAGAGGACTTCTACATCATCCTTGATGCACTTTGGATGATGCATGAGTAGTCCACCACAGACCTACGGGTCCATATCTATTAGCTAGATGGCTTCTTCTCTATCTTTTTCAATACAATGTTCTCCTTGATCTTCTTGTCGTTCTATCTGATGTAATCTTCTTTTGTGGTATGTCTGTTGGGATCCGATGAATTGTTGGTTTATGATCACATTATTCATTGAAAGTAATTGAGTCTTTTGTGAACGTTATTATGCATGATTGTTATAGCTTTGTATTACTCTCCGATCTATATGGTTGGTTTGGTCAACTAGATTAATTTATCTTCAGTGGGAGAGGTGCTTTGTAATGGATTCAATCTTGTAGTGTCCTCACACAGTCATTGAAGGGGTAGCGAGGCACGTATTATATTGTTGCTATTAAGGATAAAACAATGAGATTTAATCATATTTCTTGAGTTTACTTTGTTTATATCATGTCATCTTGCTTAAGGCGTTACTCTGTTTGTCATGAACTTAATACCATAGATGCATGCTGGATAACAGTTGATTGGTGGAGTAATAGTAGTAGAAGCAGGTAGGAGTTGGTCTACTTGTGACTGACGTGATGCCTATATACATGATCATTGCTATCAATACGTCATAATTATGTACTTTTCTATCAATTGCCCAACAGTAATTTATAAATCTACCGTATGCTATTGTTTTGAGTGTGCAAACTACTCGGCTAAGACAACTTATTATGATTGCTGAGCAATGCCACATTAATAATGATAATATTACACTCGGAGTAGATTTAAAATAGTTGCACATTTTTAGTTTGAGATGCCTTATTATGGTTGTTGAGCAATGCCATATTAATAATGACTATGGTTCGAATCATACGCACATTGCGGTTCGGAACCAATGACGCTCAGCCGCATGGTTGACACCTCGCCAAACATTATAAATAATGTAGCTTTTTGCACTATTCCATAGATTAAACAAAATGTCTAATATTCTCACTATCCACCTATTATAATCTAGAAGCATGTGGTAAACCAAATCCAAAAATAATGACAGGACAAATAAGCGAGATAACGGAGCAATTAGTCATGTGATACATCTTGGAATATTTAGTTTCAAACATGTTTTGGAATCTAACAACATTCTTGAAATTATAGGAGAAAATTGTATTCCCCGTTGGGTTAGTGATCAAAAAAATAATGATAAACCATGGATTAGAACCGTAACAGTCTATCGATCTGACATGCTTGGGTTGGGTGAATAAGTGCTACTGGCAAGAAGATTAGGACAAACATGCTGGTGTGGAGCGAGAGGCCAAAAGGTCGACCAGCTCATGAGTCACTCCTCGCAATCACGGACTTGAAGCGACTGGGCAGCCGAGAGCTTGCCATGGACCTAAACTGCTGATGCCGAGAGCCTGGCGTGGACGATGGACTTTCTTTTCCCTATTCCTAGACTACATTTTTTCTTCTGGGCTTGGCCCGATGGCTATACAGCAGACAACAGAGATATATGTGAACTCGGACGGGCGCAGCTATACCTCGCTTCCAGCAAGACTAAGGGAAGTCTTGCCTGAAGCAATGCCCGAGGTGGCCTGCCCTGGCGCGAGGGAAGCCACAACTCGGTTCCTTTTTTTAATATTTTTCTGTTTTTGGTATTAAAATTATTTTTACGTTTTGTTTATACGTCCAAATGTTTAAATAAATAAATTACAAAAAACACAGTACATAAAACATTTGAGAAATGTTAATATACCATTTGTAAAATGTTAAGTATGCATAGAACAAATGTTTCTCACATATGTGAAAAATGTATAAAAATAACAATGTGCATCAAAATAATTGATCATGTATTTAAAAATGGTTGTCACATTTTCTTTTACAAAATATTAATCATCTATTTAAAAAATGTTCAATGTGTATAAAAATGTAGAACGTGTACTTCAAAAATTGAACTCAAAAACATATATTTAAAATATTATTGATCACATATAAAATTTTGTTAACCATATAATATTTAAAAAATGTTAACCGTGCATACAGAAATGTTCCTGATATATAACAAAATGTATAAACATATTAAATTTGTACCGAAAATATTCCTTATGTACATGAAATATGTTGAACTTTTATTACATATTTTGAACCTAAAAATAGAAATTTTTAAAAATGTTGATCATCTTATATTTACTAATTGGAGGCCCCAATCGAGGCTCCATGTTAATCCTTGAAAACTAACAACTTTGTCCATTCGATCTGTGTATTAACAGTTTATAGCCGTCAGATGAGATATACAGAGAGTCCTCATGAGTTGTCCCACGTATCTCCATATTAACAGTTTATAGCCGTCAGATGAGATATACAGAGAGTCCTCATGAGTTGTCCCACGTGCACTTCCTTTTAGCAAACTCTTTCACGTTATGAACAGTCAAAAAAGAAAACTCTTTTGCTTCATAGGAAAATGTCTTTCACCGATGCAGAAAATACCTTCCTAATAAATCTCTACGTGAACCTGGATGACTACTTCCTCCACCGATCCTTCCCCACCAGGAAACCAATGCGTCATCCATCTTTTGCTAGCGCTGCTCCTTCTCCTCCATGCTCCGGTGTTCCTGGCCCTATCCCTTCTACAGTCTTCTCGCACAATCCTCTAAACCTGATCCAACCAGCGTCTCCCGACTGCCTTCCTGTGCAACCTTTGAATCCCACTACCCCAAACATTGTGCAGTCAATCTTGCATGAAGAGGTCTTTCCAGTATATGCTTCCATGCCCAGAATGAAGAATGATGCAGTGGAGAAAAGGGGGTGCACAAAAGGTTGTTTGTTTCAGATCGGCTTGCCACCATTGTTGGTGAAGCAGCAAAGTTGAGGAACTATGCAGGCTGATTCCATGTATGCAAGGAACAAGGAAGGTGCAGGTTTTCGTTTTTCAAGATTTTTATGTTGTCTGTCCATAATTTGAGACTTGGTCTCTTATCATACAAGTACAGCCTAGGGTTTTTGTTTTGTGGAATTTTGGTGATGTGCGTCCTTTGATTTCAGACCTATCTAAAACCTATTACAAGGATGTTTAAGATTTGTAGGTTGATGTGCCATCTTATTCAGGGATTCAGTACAACAAATATTTAGACGTAAACTTGCGCATGAAGTTGAGCACCTCCTCTAATTCTGTTGGGAAGTAGACATGTCATTTTTTTAACATAACATGCTTTGTCCAGACTACTTCTCTTTATTTCTTTACAAGCGTACATGTTTGCTTTCATGAATCTGATCTTTCAGTTATGCTTACCCATCAAGCTAATAGTATTTGTCAATCATAGAAGAACAAACTATAATTTTTTCTAATGGAACTTTTTGATAGTACTATTTGCAGACATGGAGCGTATATGTATTCAGCAGGTCAAGAAGGTGTCACCCTATCAATATTTATTAGAAGCAACAGCAGATATTGAAAAATGATTCTCAAGTTAACCTCTTCATAAAGACTAGCGGCGAATTCCTGCTCACCTCATCGACGCCCCTGCAGTTCATCGGCGGTCGCTCCAATGCCCACATAGCAGGAAAAACTAGCTATGAATATATAAATTGTCTACTTCAGCCAATTTTTACTCATAAATTTTGTCTAGAATACACTTTCCTAATTGTTCATGTTACATCCATAACTTTAAGTCTTGAGTTCGTCCATCAATTCTATGACAGAAGAATGGCGTCAATGCATGTTGTGGGCAATCAAGAACAAGTGGTATACCTAATGTTAACTCAGCTACTTAATTGTTTGTTTCACTTTTGCCATGTTTATGGTTTTATAATCAAGTCGGTAAAATAAATAGACCAATGTTCTATCTTATTTCTTGCAGATGCATTAGTTATGTCATACAGTCCATGAAGACTTCTCTAAAAAAAATCAATTAGCTGGTAGGCAAGTATTTGGTGAGTTAATAGGAACCTTTTAGCTTGCATGTATATGTTGAGTTATACTTTCATATGCACTATGGACAAGAACTAACAAAAAAATATGTATCTTTTTTCTTACAGGAGTGAAAATTTCACAGTTAATTTGGTATTATGGAAAAAAAACAGTTATCTGCTAGCTGAATCAAAGAACATGCCAGAATATGATCATTTAACTGACGGAGAATCAAATGAAAACTCATCTCTCTATCAAATATCATTTGTGCAGGTCTGGCATGGAACAGATGCATGTTGCGTATCTAAAATAGAAAATGGTGTTTCATTCAGCACCAATCATAATATCAATAATGTTTGAGGCATCTGGAATTTGTGGTTCCTTTTGCTTTGCTCTTCTACCAAATAATTTACTCCAACAGATTGGTTCTAACACCCTGTATGACCCTCCACAAGACATGAAGTTGTCCACTTCAGCACATCACTCGGTGGAACTTATATGGGAAACCATCGACTTCATAAAGAGCAAGTCTTTTTACCTGCCATTTGTGAAAAGAAATAATGGACAATCGCAAGATTTTCGTCGTGTGCATGTGCATATTTTTTCCTGTAAATACATCTTTTTTTGTGAATCCGTAAATACATCTCTTATCCTGCATACAGTCATTGACATATTAGATGGTCACCCTATATAGAGATGTACAACTCTAGATTCCGTGGAACTTCTATCCGTGGTTTATAAAAAGGTTTCTACAGCTCTTAGTCCATGTTTAATTAAATCATTATAAAACTTACTGAATATATGTTCCTCCATGCGACATACCTAATTACTTATTTTCTCATAAACAATAAATTAATTCCATGTATTGTGCTGCTTCCAATAGTTATTTGATCCTAGGAAACAACCAAGGGTCGAGGCAATATATTACCACGTGCATAGTGACCTTGCTGTTTGAAAAATCAGACATGAGGATCTCTTTTACCTGTTTTTTCCTAAACCCTCCGAGATGCTTAATATCTTTATGAACGACCAAGAACAATAATCTTTATGCTCTATCAACAGGTATCTATCATTTCGTTCTTCTTCCAAGACAAATATCTACATGCATGTCAAGTCTATATAAATTTGAAGATTATGTTTAGTTAAATGTATCCTTTGCTAGAGAGAATGAGAACTGAAAACTACCATGAAGCAGATTGTATGGGTAAACCAATAGGTAATGATGTATTTGCATCTGTGTAGAGTAGGATCATAACCCTCATGTTGAGAAGCCAATGAAGACTGCTAGGCATGTCCTTCCTTTCCTCAGTAGCAGTAAAGAAGATAAGGCAGACATAGCTTCTACTGTATCATCCAAACTTAGTATACACACATGAATATAGTTAAAAATCATAATCACATATTGTGCTCATGCCCAATGTGTTGCAGGACCCGATTAACATCTCATGTTTGTTGGTCATTCTAATATATTTGACCTGGATGAAGCTTCATTATACATTTGCCATTTTATTCATATCACACTTTAAGTTTTGGTCCAAGAGTCATCTGAGCCTTGAGAATGGTAATGCTCATATGTCCCGAGTACCCAATGTCTAAATTCATGTAGAAGAATTCATAATATTGCAGCTTCACACGAACTGGATAACTTGGAAATAGAAAAAGTATGGACGTCACGTCATATGTTATGTTCTCGACACACAAGAACATAAGTATTAGCATTTGATGTTTCAGATGAGACAATTCGCAGTATATTGAGAGAGAGGGAGGGAGGCAATCTAGCGTGTTGCAATGTATAGTTCCTAAGTTTATTGTGATTTGCTTCACACATTTTGCTTATTTTTAAACAAATTTACGTAGTTCATTTGGAATCCATGCTTTACTTCTTTCTGTTGGCTTACTGGTCATATTGAGAAAATTAATGGAAATACTTAAGAATAAAGGAATAATACAAAAATCAAAGTAGTCAAGCAGGCTCTGACCAAAGTACTATTTCCCAAATTATATAAGTGGTTTAAAATATCTTACGAATTTTCAGAAATAAAAAACTAGCCTGTGTAGCAGTACGGGTTGAGGACTAGTGTATAAAAAATGTTAATCATATATTTTCAAATTTGCTACACATATATTGTAGAAAATGTTCCTTATATATATACAACGAAAATGTACAATTTGTATCAAAAAAGTACTCATCAAATATAAATTGTAAAAGTGTTAATCTAGTATTTTTTAAAAGGTTAAACAAGTATAAAATATATTCCTAATGTATATGTAAAATGTACAAGTGTGCATGACAATGTAGACATGTGATAAAAAAATGACTAAAAGTAGTGAAAATCAAAGAAATGGAAGAAACAAACAAAAGAAGTACCTCAAAACAAAAACTCTAAATAAAACCGTGATAACCCATGAGGAAACAAAGGAAACTAAACTAACCTAAATAAAACTGATGCAAACTAAGAAAGAAATACAAAGTCCAAAGAAAATATTATAGAAAAGAAAAAAACACATAGAAACGGAGAAATGAACAAGAAATCAAAGGAAAATAAAGAAAAGAAATAACCAGTAAAAATAGAATAAAGTGATGAAAGAAACTAAGAGAAAATGGGAAACCAAAAAAATCCCACACAGCGAGCGGATGAGCCAATCAACACACAGAAATTAGCATGCCCATTAATTTTGATAGCACGGTAAACCTTCAGCTAGACAGAAGCTAGTCTTGTTGTAAGCAAGATATATCTCCCGCGACCTTGGCACCCCTCAGGCCGAGCGCTCCTATGTGGGGCCTTAAGCACCACTGGGAGGAACAGGCCCTCACGTGCCCTCGCTCGGTGGCCGACTAGTTCCCGTCAATCGTTTACTTTTAAGAAGAATACCGAATTTTTTATATACACAAAAAGGTCACAAAACATTAGAATGTTCACTGAAAAAATATTAATCAAATTAAAAAAGTGCATTGAATTTGATAAAAGTTCAGCGAATTTGGAAAAAGTTCATTGATTTTTTAAAAAAAGATCATCCAACTTGAAAAAAAATGATTAATTTACAGTTCACACATTTATGAAAGGAAAAAAGAAACATACAAGAAATAAAAAAAGAAAAGGTAGAAACCCAGATGAACAGTGCAGAAAAAATTGAACAAAGAACTTACTGTATAGGGGGTGCCTACGCTCTGTACCGAATGACCCTTCAGTGGGGGTGCTCCTATACGGCCCTGTAGGTTCCTGTGGGCTAGTCACCGACCGACTAAATAACTGAAACACGAAAAAAAGGAAACTAATACTAATCGAAAATATGTTTCCGTTGGGATTCAAACAAAGCACCTCTACATTCATAGCTTAACAAAATAACCACCACACCATCCTAAATCTTCCGTATATTCCAAGAAAACCATGCTAGTTAATGTTTTCTTTACTAAAATGTTAACGAATAACCAATATAAATTACTAAAAATATTAAATTTGAAAACAAGATCATCGATGTTTAGAATAAGTTCATAAAATTTATAAAGTTCATCAATTTTTAAAAATATTCCATTGATTTGGAAAAAAAATATTGATTTCAAAAAAAGTTCATCGATTTTGAAAGGAAGTTCATCAATTTTTAAAAAGAGTTAATAATTTTTTTAAATAATTCATTGAGTTAAAAAAACATTAACTTTCAAAAAAGTTCATCAATTTTGAAAGAAAGTTCATCAATTTTGAAAAAGAGTTCATCGATTTTGAAAAGAGTTCATGGATTTTTGGAAAGGTTCATCAGTTTCAGAAAATAGTTCACTGATTTTGAAAACAGTACATCAATTTAAAAAAAATCAATTTTGAAAGAGTTCATTGATTTTGAAAAAAAGTTCATTCAAATTAGCAAAAGAAAAAAATAAAAAGGAAAAACCTATCAAAACCGTTTTCAAAAAAAAAACAAAAAAGAAAAAGAGAAAAAAATCGAGAAAAGAAAAAGGAGAACAGAACTGTTCTGAATAAAAAAGAAATACGAAAAAAGAAAAAGGGAAAAAGAAATAGAAAAAATGAAAAGACGTAAGACCTAAATAAAGAAGAACTAGTAGATGGCCAACTAACGCGAGACTGTGGGGTGGTCATGACCTATCGTTTTCTCACATTCATTAGATTAGAGATACCATGTATGGCTGGGCCAACCCATGATCCACTTTGCATCCCAAACTTTGTAATTTTTGAGTAATAATACTTGGCTTACCTAAAAAAGCAAAGAATACGGCTGCTATGGCAGTGTTATTTGCGTAACTGAATTATCCCAACAGATGGACATCCGCATATATGAGATAAAATGTAATTAATCCACCATTTTGAGAGGTTTTCTTAAGCTAGTAGTAAGGTCTAAAACTCGGCCGGCCGATGGGTCAGCCGTGTTTTATTTTTATTTTTGTAAATGAAGTTATTTTCTTGACCGAACTACTGTATTAACTAACATCGAGCTTAGCAACGCGGCCCATCAGGCTACTTGAGCGATGCAACGTATTCCCTTCATTCCCAAATATAAGTTAGATTACAACAAGTGATTACATACGGAGCAAAATGAATGGATTTACGTTCTAAAATATGTCTACGTACATCTATATGTTGTAATCCATTTCAAATGTCAAAAAAAACTTATATTTAGAAACAAAGGAAGTACTAGGAAGCAGTGAGAACAAAGCGCCATATTCAATAGCCTGTATTCGGAAACTGCGACCCGTGGCAGTATTTTATTTATGAGAAATTAACAATGAGAGCACCATCCCCCATATGTTCTCCCCGCTAGCTCGCGTGGATATTGTCCCTTCCGTTGTCTCGCATGTTTCACTCACACACACTCTCTCTCTGGTGGCATGAAGATTCAATACTGTACACACAACTTTTTTTGATGCTAAAGGCAAAAGGCACATTGATACTATCGACCAACCTCCGTCCACTAGCTGCTCAGTGTAAAGCCGATCATATTACTACTCACCCACCCACCATGCATGGGTATTAGATTATGGTTATGGTTGTAACCAATGTGATCTAGCCCATGATTCCTCTTTATCGTCTACAAACCAACCCACCCACCATGCAGATTCCACCGTGCATCACCTGATGCTCGCATTGAATCAACATGATTTTATGGTTATGGTTTCTTTTTCCCGCAAAAAAAAAAACCATAATTTGTCAGGAATAATACTATATTGGGTCCCACCAAGCATCCCTATTGACAATAGTAGGTGACGGCCAGCACAAGCTCCGGGGCATGCATGAGCTTGCAAGTGCATGGTGTGGCAACATCAGTGGCGGAGCCAGAAAAATTCTATTAGGGGGGCCAAGTGCTCTTAATACTGATTGAAGAGGGCCAAAGCATCAATTTAGCAGCAAAACATCACTAATTTCGCACTGTTCATCAGAAAATATGCAGCAAATAGATGATGTTAGGGGGGGCCAGGGCCCTTGCTGGTCCCCCCTGTCTCCGCCAATGGGCAACGTGAGATTATTCCTGAGAGAAAAAGGCAGGCAATTAAAAAGCCAAAGCTCACATGATACCTACATACTGTCTCAGGATACATAGGCCGATGCATCCGAGAAATTGCGAGTGAACTCAGGTGTGAACTCGAATGGCCATCAAGTGTACATACATGTGTTTATGTATAGTATATTGTTGTTGTTAGACAAGCACGCAGCATCAGCGGTAACAAGGACGTGCATGCCTGATTCCATTATTTGTTTTCTCTTAACTGGGAGAATTGCCGCACCCATGAATGACCTTGCACTCAACAAATCGTTGTACAAGCTACTTAATGATGAAGGTGTTTGGCAAGAGTTGCTACACTAATAATACCTGAACTCCAAAACGTTATCCCCAGGTAGATGCTAAAGCTACCAATTTACCGTTTTGTAGGTGCTTGATGAAGGTCAAGCCATCCTTCTGTAAGAGAGTTTCCTGTAACATTGGTTACAGCCAATCGACGAGTTTTGGGGAAGATACCTAGTTGGGTGAAACTCCAGTAGCTCTACAATACCCGACCCTATATAATATTGAATTCAGAAAATAAGAATTCGGTGCTTATGTTCTTAGGCTAACCCTTTCAACATTCAATTTCACAAGGCATTACCGAGTGACAAACGGACTAAGCGGATACATTTGATTTCTCTATTGATGTCGATAAATCTACCTTAGATGTTAGATTCATTTCAGTCTAGGTTCACCACTAATGGTGTCTTTATTGCAGCTCATCTTGGATAGGGGGTCTCAAGCTGGTAGCCTAGATGCGACAGTAACATGGATAGTGTTTTGACCTAGGTTTAGGCTCTCCGAAGAGATAAAACCCTACGTCTTGCTTGTGTTGTAGTGATTTGGATGGAGTACAAAGTAGAGGTTCGTCTACCATGAGATTATTCTATGTCTGTACGAGCCCTACCACCTGGTGGTGACAGCGTGAGATTATTCCTCGGAGGAAAAGCCAAAGTAGGCATGGTACCAACCTAGCCTGTCCAAGGATAGCTGGATGCATCCTCAAAACTGCGACGTATTTTATGCGAAATTAATAAATGAGCGCACCATCCCCCATATGTTCTCCCCACATAGATAGCTGGTATTGGCCCCTCCGTTGTCTTGCATCTCTCTTGCCAAATGCAGATTCAATACTGGGCACACAACTTTTGATGATAAAGGCAAAAGGCACATTGATACTATCAACCTAGCCTCCATCCTCTAGCTGCTCAGTGTAAAGACAATCATACTACTGCTCACCCACCCACCATGCATGCGTATTAGATTTTGGTTATAGTTGTAACCAACGTG
Source organism: Triticum dicoccoides (assembly GCF_002162155.2). NCBI lineage: Eukaryota > Viridiplantae > Streptophyta > Magnoliopsida > Poales > Poaceae > Triticum > Triticum dicoccoides. The sequence goes on from NC_041381.1 coordinate 1,792,192, forward strand.
ATCCAGAAACCCACCCACCGCCATGCAGATTCCACTGTGCATGACTTGATGCTCGCATTGAGTCAACATAATTTGTCCGGAATAATGCTATATTAGGTCCTGCCAAGCATGCCTATTGATAACAATAGGTGACGGCTGGCACAAAGCTGAGCTTGGGGGCATGCATGAGCATGCAAGTGCATGGGGTGGTAACGTGAGATTATTACTCGGAGGAAAAGGCAAGCAATTAAAAAACCAAAGCTCAGCTGATACATACCTATTATCTCAGGATAAATAGCCCGACGCATCCGGCAAATTGCAAGTCACCTTGGATGTGAACTCGAATGGCCATCAAGTGTACATACAAGTATTTATAAATTGCATATTGTTGTTGTTGGACAAGCACGCAGCTTAAGTAGTAACAAGGACGTGCATGCCCGATTCCTTTATTTGTTTTCTCTTAACTAAAAGAATTGCCGCACCCACGAATGACCTTGCACTCAACAAATCGTTCTACAAGCTACTTAATGAGGAAGGTGTTTGGCAAGAGTTGCTACACTAATAATACATGAACTCCCAAATGTTATCCCAGGTAGATGCTAAAGCAACTAATTCACCATTCTGGAGGGGCTTGATGAAGGTCAAGCAATCCGTTTTTAAGAGAGGTTCCTGTAAGATTTATGACAGCCAATCGGCGAGTTTTGGGGAAGCTACCTAGTTGGGTGAAGCTCTAGTAGCTCTACAATACCTGACCCTATATAATATTCAGTTCAGAAAGTAAGAATTCGGTGCTTATGTTCTTAGGCTAACCCTTTCAACATTCAATTTTGCAAGGCATTACCGAGTGACAAATGGACTTAGTGGACCCATTTGGTTTCTCTATTGACGTCGATAAATCTACCTCAGATTTTAGATTCATTTCAGTGCAGGTAAACCACTAATGGTTTCTTTATTCGAGTCCATTGCAGCTGATCTTGAATAGGGGGTCTCATGCTGGTAGCCTAGATGTGATGGTAACAAGGATAGGGTTTTTACCTAGGTTTAATTAGGCTCTCCGAGAGATAAAACCCTACGTCTTGCTTGTGTTGTATTGATCTGGATGGAGTACAAAGTACAGGTTGATCTACTATGCGATTATTCTATGTTTCTACGAGCCCTACCCCCTGGTGGTGACAACGTGAGATTATTCCTCAGAGGAAAAGCCAATGTAGGCATGGTACGAACCTAGCCTGTCCAAGGATACCTGGATGCATCCTCGAAACCGCGACGTATTTTATGGGAAATTAATAAATGAGCTCACCATCCCCCATATGTTCTCCCCACATGGAGAGCTGGATATTGTCCCCTCCCCTGTCTTGCATCTCTCTTGCCGAATGCAGATTCAATACCGGGCACACAACTTTTGATGATAAAGGCAAAAGGCACATTGATACTATCAACCTAGCCTCCATCTTCTAGCTGCTCAGTGTAAATACAATCATACTACTGCTCACCCTCCCATCATGCATGCGTATTAGATTTTGGTTATGGTTGTAACTGACGTGATCTTGTCCAAGATTCCTCTTTATCCTCCACAAACCCACCCACCCACCATGCAGATTCCACTGTGCATGACCTGATGCTCGCATTGAGTCAACCTAATTTGTCCGGAATAATGCTATATTGGGTCCTACCAAGCATGCCTATTGACAACAATAGGTGACGACCGACACAAAGCTGAGCTTGGGGGCATGCATGAGCATGCAAGTGCATGGGGTGGCAACATGAGATTATTCCTGGGAGGAAAAGACAAGCAATTAAAAAGCCAAAGTTCACCTGATACATACCTATTGTCTCAGGATACATAGCCCGACGCATCCAACAAATTGCGAGTCACCACGGTGACAGACACACCTCCGAGTACATTAAGGGCGTGCATGATTTTCTCGAAGTGGCTGAGGCAAACAAGAAGAATGGTTTTATGTGTTGTCCATGCCCTATATGTGGGAATACGAAGTCTTACTCTGACCGGAAAATCCTTCACACCCACCTGCTTTACAAGGGTTTCATGCCACACTATAATGTTTGGACGAGGCACGGAGAAATAGGGGTTATGATGGAAGACGGCGAGGAAGAAGAGTACGATGACAACTATGTGCCCCCTGAATACAGTGATGCTACTGAACATCAAGATGCACCAGACGATGTGCACGATGGTGCTGCAACGGGCGAAGCTGCTGAAGATCAAGAGGAACCAGACGATGTGCCCGATGATGATGATCTCCGTCGTGTCATTGTCGATGCAAGGACACAATGCGAAAGTCAAAAGGAGAAGCTGAAATTTGATCGCATGTTAGAGGATCACAAAAAAGGGTTGTACCCCAATTGCGAAGATGGCAACACAAAGCTCGGTACCGTACTCGAATTGCTGTAGTGGAAGGCAGAGAATGATGGAATAAGGTTCTCCCCGCCTATCCCCCATCCTGATGGTTTGTCTAGCATCGTCGGAGGGCATGTGGAGGCGTGTCTCCTGCGGATTTCGTGGGATTCAGTCGGTGGTTGTCGATGATGGATCCGCTTTTGCTCGTCTTTGTTCATGTGTCTTGAGGTTGGATCCTTTCGATCTAAACTTCTATTATCCGCGGCGGTTGTTGTTCTTGTGGGTTGGTCCTATGGGGCCTTAGCACAACGATTTCTCAACTATTTACTACAACAAGTTGTGTCCGGCTCCGACGAGGGAGGGGCGATGACGGCGGCGCGCCTTCGGCTCGCTTCAGTGCTTGTGGTTAAGGATGGCAATTTTATCCATGGTACGGGTACCCACGGGTATCGTACCCGCATGGGCAGGGTATGGACACACTTTTATACCCACGGGTAGTACCCATATCCTACCCATTAAGTCATGGGTAGGGTACGGGTATAGTCTTGTACCCACGGGTATACCCATACCCCGCCCGTTTGTGAACTAATGTTAAGTTGTCGTCAATTAGTCCTTAATTTGTCATGTGACTCGTCCACTCCTATTGACTTGAGAGTATGTTGTGATTTCTAAATGTTGATATTTGTCAATTACTCATCTACTACCTGTTATTGGGCTGACATAATTGATTTTTTGTCAAATGTGCTATCAATGAGCTTAAAATTGTGAATAACTTGTGTACTATTTGTTCTACCCGCTGGATACCCAATGGGTACGGGTACCTGTCGGGTATGGGTATGGGTAAAGTTTCATACCCATGGGTACGAGTATGGGTAGAATTTTGTACCCACTGACTATACGGGTATGGGTATGGTATTGCTCTACCCTGCCCATACCCTATCCATTGCCATCCTTACTTGTGGTCGTCGTTAGGTGGTATATGAATCTGGATATAATTATCATTGTTTTTTATATTCGTTGTACTGCCCTGATTGGAGAACAATGGATCGACAGTTTTTCTGAAAAAAATGAGTGATTAAGTATGGCTGGAGGTTGAAAAGAACCTCAAAAACAATTCTTGCGTGATGGTTTTTTCTCCGTGGACACCTGCCTAGATGCCTGCGTAGCATCTTTGGCTTAATCCGATACAAAGCTGCAAATTAAGCGCGATCTGGCCTGCATGTTTAGACTGAGCCTAGCTGCTTTCGAACCACTTCAGGTTGGATCCACACGTTTTGATCGCGTGCATGCTTGTGCCATTCCAATTTGTGGCGCCACAATTTGTGACTCCTTGTCAGGCAGCCCGTCATGGAATCTGGATTTATATCGTCATTAACCTCCTAAATCATAATTCCAAAGGCTTCAATATGACGTGGGCTCTAAAGATATAATGGTACTTCAAACATAAAATACAGAAATCAGCTAGAAAACCTCACATTAAGCAGAAACATCTGGCCGTTAAATTTGTGGAACCTAACTTAATCATAATTTCGAAGGCTTACATCTAACATGGGCCCTAGAGATATAATGGAACTCAAGGGCACCCAACCACTCAGGGTTTCTTGTGCCTCCCGCCGGTGGAAGGGCTCTGTTTTTAGGTGATTTTTAATTTTATTCAAGCTTCTGTCCTGCTCATCAAGGCGAGGCGGCGGCGGCACTCTGAAAATCGAGTAAGGTTTTCCGCACTTATTCCATATCGCAGAGGTGTTTCTAGCGTCAGGATACAACATGTGGAGGTTTGTCTCCGGCGGATCTCATGAGATTCGGTCGGTGTTTGTCTACGTTGGATCCACGTGGACTCAGTCTTTGTTCGTCTTTGTTTGTGCGTCTACAGGTTGGACCCTTCCAATCTACGCATCTCTTCATCGGCGACAGTTGTTGTTCTGGTGCATTTGTCTTATGACTTGTCGACTGTCTACTACAATAAGGTTTCCCCAGCATCGACGAGAAAGGGGCGATGGGGGCGGCGTGCCTTCGGCTCGCTTCAGTGCTTACAATAGTCGCTAGGTGTCCTCCGGGCCTAGAAGTATTTTTTACTTCGATTGCTTGGTCTCGGGCTTGGTGTGGATGTCAGAGCATTGGCTTCAGATATGGTTCTAGGGTGTCGGCTCCTGCTTGCTTGGGCGACAGAGCCGGTGGCTCGCCAGGTGCACGACCTTGGGTTTGGTGTGGATGTCGTAGCATTGGCTTCAGATTCTAGGGTGTCGGCTCCTGGTTGCTAGGGCGACGGATCCGGTGGCTCGTCAGGAGCACAGCCTCGAGGTTGGCGTGGATGTCAAAGCAGCAACTTTAGATTTAGTTGTATGTTGTCGGCTCCTGGTTGCTAGGGCAACAGAGTCGGCTGCTCGCCTGGTGCGTGGCCTCGGGGTTTGCATGGAGGTCGGAGCAGCGGCTTCAGATATGGTTGTAGGGGTTTCGGCCCCTGGTTGCTAGGGCAACGGAGCCGGCGGCTCGCCTCGTGTGCGGCCTCGCGGTTGGCGTGGATGTCGGAGCAGCGGCTTTAGATATGGTTGTAGGGGTTTCGGCCCCTGGTTGCTAGGGCAACGGAGCCGGCGGCTCGCCTCGTGTGCGGCCTTGCGGTTGGCGTGGATGTCGGAGCAGCGGCTTTAGATTTGGTTGTAGGTTGTCTTCTGGTGGTTGCTAGGGTAACAGAGCCGGCGGCTCGCCTGTTGCTTGGCATTGTGGTCAGGGTATGCGTCGTTGATGTATCAGTTTTTGGCCATTTTCTTTATTAGATGACAAATTCTTCTTCTTCGATACGAAATGGCAGAGCTCGTGTTGGTCCTCCAGAAAAAAAAAGCACATACCGCATAGACAGTATATATACTCTAGCAAAAATATTGGTGAAAGCGCTCTCTGCAATCCATATTTTTGAAGTTATGGAAGTGGGTAGCCCCTCCGAGTTGATGACTACTATCTCCGTTCAGCAATTTTAGAGACTTCATCACGGACTACATATGAAGCAAAATAATTGAATCTACAGTTAAAATTTATTTGTAGACATTAGAGCATCCATAGTGTCTAGAGGCAACCTTGCCTCTAAACTGGGACCCATGGTCCTGCCTCTAATCCTAGATGAAAATCATGCAATGTGTTGCCTCTTGTTCTAGTGCCAGACCTGTATCTATAACTGAATATTATATGTTGTCTTTACCTAGCAACCCATGGCTTCCACATACAAATAAGTGGCTGACAAGTGGGGACACTGAAATATTTTATTCGACAAGGAGAGTTGGAGACGGGCGCTAAAATTGGAGGCGTCTCTAAGCCTTTTTTTTCTTAGAGGCTGGGAATGCAATGTATAGAGGCAACCTTTATACATCTGGAGGCAGCCTTAGAGGCAGCAAATACACACATTGTGGATGCCCTTAGTATTCACTCGTCGAGCGTAGCAGATGCAACCCGGAAGCTTAGATCACACCAATAATTAAAGGAATGCAGTGTCACGAGGTAGGTGCGATGGTCACTTGCTACTAGTTGTTACTTTTTTTTAGGGTTTTTTTTTTTTGAGGGGATACTAGTGGTTACGTGTTGGTGTATTGTAGTTGGTGCTACCGGCCGTTGGTACCTGGAAAGAGGACGTGCTTGACCAGGCGCTCACAAGGGTTTGCGCAGCGGGAATAAAGTTATTGTACGTATGCTCTGGCTGCATGCAGACGAAGGTGGAATCTCTCTCTGCAATGCACGCAGCGCTGCTAAGAGTAATCTAGCGAGTAGCGAGTACATAAGGACCAGCAGTCGATGAGAGTGTAGAGTATCCCATTATTTCCCAGCATCGAGCAATATGGATACCTTCCACACGTTTGCGGAATGGTTCTCCGGGTTCATGAGAGGGCTGTTCCGCCATGACACCACCACCCGTTGGGCCAGCGTTGAGCTATGGGTGGTGGTGCCGGCGGTGCTGGTGTTGATCAAGTTCGCCGTCGGCAGCTTGGGGCCCCGATTCGTTCTGGCCCGTCAGATCAACCCGGCCGTCATGCTTCTGCACACCCTGAGTTACTACTCCGTCAGCTACACCCTGGGGTTGATGAAGCCGTCCGTCGCCAAGGAAGACGCAGGCGCCACGTTCAACGTCTTCTTCCAGGTGTGGGCCGTCCTCATCGTCACCTTGCAGGACAGCGCCAGCATAGGGCGACCATACAGGCCAAAGGAGATGACCCTGGTGGACCTGCTGTCGTCGCTGTGGTCGGCCAACCAGCTTCGGACGCACACGGCGCTCGACATCAAGGTGCCCCTCTGGGTCATCTGGACCATCCACGCCTGCCGGATCATATGGTACTTCCTCTCCTCCAGCAAAGCCGCCCAGGCCAGCGACGATAACGTGAAGCTCGTCAGCGACTACATGTCGCTGGAGACGCGCAGCACCAACGCTAATGCCGACACGGGCACCATGGAAGCCTACAATTACCTGGTTGATGGCGAAGATCTGCAGGAAAAGGATATCCAGCAGCGGAGCTTCACTGACGCTAATGCCGCCACGGCCACCATGGAAGGCTGCAACTACCTGGTTGATGGTGAAGATCGGCAGAAGAAGAAGATCGAGCCGCCGAGCTTCAGGTTTGAGCTGAACAAGACGCGGCCAGGTGAGCTCATCACGGTGGATAAGGTATGGACTTGGACCCGGCCTGGCAATGACGATGACAGGTTGCTGGGGAAGGACACAGACGGCGACAACAAGTTCAAGGACGTGTGCCTCTCCTTCGCGCTATACAAGATGCTACGCCGGCGCTTCCTCAACTTGCCCATACCGGAGGCCAAGGACAAGGCAGTTCGGGACCTCGTCGCGAATGTCATTCTGGAGGACACACGCGAGTACGAGAGGGCCTTCCGCGTCACGGAGGTGGAGCTCTCCTTCCTTCAAGACTTCTCCTACAGCAAGCATGCCGTAGTGTTCGCTGGCGGCTTCCCTATCATCAGGCCCATCCTGTCATTGTTAATGGCTGCGGTTGCCTTGTACCTGGCCTATGCTGTCCGTGACATACCCAGCAGGAGCATCGCCAAGACCACGACCGGTCACATGACCAGGATTTCTCATGGGGTCTTGGTCACCCACTTCCTCATTTTCATCGTCGTGTGCAGAGAGCTTTGGGAGATTGGTGTCTATGTGTTGTCGCAGTGGACAAAGGTCATCATCCTCTGCCACTACATCAGGCTGAAAATACGCCAAGGGCAGGATTCAACACACCAGCGCATGGTGGCAATGCTGGCGAGGATCATGTTCAGGCTCGTCTGGAGGGGCGAGTGGAATCAAAAGATTCACCTGCACAATCTACTAATGCGAAAGAGACCACTCGGATTAAGGTACGTACACACTATCATTATAATTATAATTAGCAAGATGATATACATGTACCCCGCATGTTGTTGCCGGAATTGATTTCTATGAAGTTGAAACATGAATATTTGATTATTGCATAAATGTAAAAAATATTGGGGATATAAGTAGTCTAACAGTAGTTTTCACATGAGCATATTGTGGTGGATCATTTTTCACACGAATGACATTGAGCATTTTGAGGTGGTGAAGTTGGAACATTAATATTTGATTATTATATAGATGCAGAATATTTATAAAAGATAACTAGTGTAATAATGTTCACATGCATGTTGCAATGGATCCTTTTGCGTGCATGCTGGTCATGCTTAGGTAACCTCTTTTCATGCATAATTTCATGCATGGTCAGGTGACACATGTAAATGAGGAGATAAACATAATTAGTGGGGTCATTAATTGTTTTAGATATGTAAGATTCTTACCTCCCATCTAATATAGATTTAGTGCCTCAACTTTAAAACCTAACAACTTGCATCCTCAACATTAAAAACCAGACTAGTTTAGTCCATAGTATCGCCTCAGCTGGTATCGTTGCTGAATTAGTGTGGTTTTGACCGGTATTAAATCTGTCAAAACGAATGTTGAGTCAGAAGTGATCCCGGGACTGCCGAGACGTGGGACTGAATGTGTCGTGTCTAGTTTCAAGAGTTGGGAGTGTAACTTATCCGGTTTTGAAATTTGAGGGACTAAACCTAGACTTGGCGGGGAGTCGCGGGACGAAAAGTATATTTTTATCTATATAAATGAAGCGCTGGAAATGGATGGTATGGGAAATCATTTTTTTTCTTAAAAATGTGCTGGACAGGTTCGTCAAGCTGCCGACCGAAGTGAAGAAGGAGATATTTGGGACGCTCAAGGGCCTGATCGCACAAGCGTCGTTATCGGCTAAAAAGTCACCTAGTTCTCCGGTCGAAACAACAAACAACCAGATATTGCAGTCTTACCTTGGGAAGGCCTTCCCCGACAAGCCCGGCGACGGCCCCAATGGGCCGACAGTACCCTCTATAGAAAGAATCCACAAAAGGCTGCAAAGGGATACACACAAGATTCTGGGCTGGCACGTCGCCACAAGCCTGTGCCAGAAGGATTCCCACATCACTGCCAACATTGGAGATGACATGTACAAGTTGGTAAAGGCGCCGGCCGATGGAGTCCTCTCCGAGTTGTCGCGGAACTACAACACTGCGGTCACGCTCTCCAACTACTGCGTGCACCTGGTGAAGGAGGCGCTTCTGCCAGACAACGGCCTCATGGCCAGAAAGGTCTTTCACGCTGTCCGCGTTGAGGTCCGGGACGCCCTGCGCGGGTCTAGAACCCCAGGCGACGATTCCATCTTCAATATCGGCACACAGCTGAAGGCCGTTCTCAAGGAGAGGTACAGCAAGGAGGACCTCTGGAAGAACCTCGCAAGGTTCTGGGTGGGATACCTCCTGTACCTGTCGGCGTCCACCAGGGTGGCCAAGCACCGGATGCACCTCCAGGGCCGCGGAGAGCTCACCACGCACCTGTGGGCGCTGCTCTCGCACGCCGGCTTCCTTGGTGAAGACACGGCCCATGGTCAGCAACTGCTCGACACGGTTGACGGTGCCGGTGCCTCATCCGTCGAGTAGCTTTTATCGTTCGACTTTAGCAACCTATACACTAGTTGTCCTCCGTTTCAATTTTTCTGGCTAGCTACGTTTATTCACCAATATGGGTGTGCAGTGTGCTATCTTTGTATCCGTATGTTTGTCTTTCTATCTAGATTTTACCTTCATCTTTATCATTACCTAATATTAAAAGGAGAAAGTTTTCATGGTCTTCTATACGTCAATCTTTTATACCCGTTGATTTTATGTTCATCATAAATATCGACGGCTGAGATTTCCAAGTACCACATAACGGTTTGATACACGAGGATGGACCAGTCCACACGTTACCCCCTTGACCTGCAGCCCTACACACACGCACGTCACACATATGCTGCCAACGCGAATTCCACCACCAAAATAGCCGGCGCTCGGCTAAGAAAAACAGCCCTAACCGAGTACAGAAGCACCACGGCCCCCATCCGATTCCGGTGAAAACCCAACTCCTCAGCTTTGAACTCAGCACCGCCAATGTGGTAGGAAGTTGGGTGCAGATTTAGCACGTAGTAAATTTGCTGGTGGAGACAGGGGTTTGTTGCGGATTTAGCTGAACCGGAGTCGTCGGCGGAGTCGTCGGCGGATTTAGCTGAACCGGAGTCGTCGGTGGAGACGACTGAAGCAATGCCCGCCTGAAGCAATGCCCGCCTGGGCGAGCTTCTCCTGGTTCCGGAGGAGGCGAACGAGCCGAGCCCGACAATGAGGCATGAGTCTCTCCGACTAGAGATGACATCAACTAGGCCAATAGTGCTATTGTGTCACATTGGTGCTCGGTGTGTTGCCTGTGCTGGTGGCCATGATCATGTCCGAGTAGGCATGCCATTGTCACCTCTCCTCGGTCCTCGGCGGCACCCTCTTTGGCTGCAATGTCGCCGGGATTTCATTGCCCTCATCCCTAATGTCCAAAACTCCATATTGTCTAATATTTTTAATGTTCAAATGCGCAATAAAAATTGCATTCTTCTGGTCTAGCTAATTCATGTATATGTTACTAACTTACTATCGCAGAGCTAAGGTTCGAAGGAATTATCTGGTTCTACAGCCTCGACGGTTGGGTCGGAGGCGTCCATGGTGTACAGTTTCATCTCACCAGTAGTAAACGGCCCATTTATCCCGGTTGCAGAGGTCCTTTAGCCCCAGTTCTGGAACCGGGACAAAACGATCAGGACTAAAGCCCAAAACTTTTTGTCCCGGTTGGCTAACGAACCGGGACGAAAGGGGCTCCACGTGGCTGCTGTGGGGCGCTCAGGGAGGAGGACCTGTAGTCCCGGTTGGTATGACCAACCGGCACCAAAAGGCTCCACGTGGCTGCTGCATAGCGCTCAGGTAGGAGGACCTTTAGTCCCAGTTGGTAATACCAACTGGGACCAAAAGCCGGCTACACATCAGCAGCCCCAG